>NC_142203.1:29477875-29790041 GCF_049639895.1 Pseudopodoces humilis
TATATGCAAAGGCACCTGCATGAATAAATTAATTGCAGCTTTGCCATGTCCAGAAAGAAAATGGGTAGGAAAATGAAGTGCAGCTTAAACGTGAAAAGGTGATTATCAGAATTAAATTAATCCTTTTAAAAAGGACAAAGTTAGACAAAAGACTTGATCAGCAGAAACGTGATAAAATGGGAGCAAGTGTTGGAATGCCTAAGAATGTTCCTTTTAGTGCCTTAAGAATGATAAGTGAATCACGTTCAGTTACCAAGTATTGTCCCATATAGCTATCTCCAAGAGCAAAACAGTGGTTCAAGCTCAATAAACCTACCAACAATTGACAGGAAAAAAAAGAAGACATTATCTTTAAACTAATTTTTTTTTTAACAGCCAAATTTTGTTTGAAATCAAAGAAAAAAAAATAAAAACTAGATACCATGATAACTTATATCTCTGTCTGTTTTTTCCTGGGTGTCTTTCTGCACTCACAGTACCCACGTGCATCTAAATCTGATTTGCAATACAACAATAGCAACAGATTTAGTACAATGGACCTGGTTTGTAGCCCAGTTGTCAGTCGGCCTAAATCTTTTTTGCAGCAGGCACTATAGTACACAAATACCCTTAGGCCTGGTCACCTTTAAAAGGAATCAAATTCTTGTCTGCTTTCAGTATTTCATATGCACATTATTTGATACATCACCAGTCTTCTCCATATGGACTTTTTTACAGCTCAGGTATTCTGGAAATGCATCAACTTCTGTTTGATCATGCTGCTTTAACAGATCATGTTTTCTGAAATGTTTCATACAGTTGACCCTGTAACTCCATTATTGAGCTCAGATAGCTGCCTTCTTCCAACTTGGCCCCAATTTCAATCCAAACATCAAACCAGGTTAAAACTTAATTACAACTTGGTTTCAAAACATGTCATTGCAACTTTCAGTATAGAAGAAATTCTAGTCTATGTTTCACAGTATATAGTCTAATCTATCACGTGATAATACAGATAAATCCATGGAGGACACAGAATTGCAGACCTTGTTAGACAGGGAAAAAAGGTATGAAATGTAATTGGCCAGATGTAGTCTCTTGACATTCCCTTGGAGGACTGAATTATCTAACATGAAGGAGCCTAAAGCCAAAAACCAAAAATAGGAGAGTGTTATTTTTATTGCCTCCCATTCTTGCTTCTTGTCACAGCTGAACATGATTCACAGTGTACCTGATATATTGGTTGGATATTTACACTAACATTAGGGTCCTAAAGTGGTTCACATTTCTGAATTGCTCAGAAACAATTCACATTTCAACTATCACCCTAGCTTCAAATAACAGTTATTCTGAACTTCTGCCAAAACCCATAAAGTTTAACTAACAGACAACCACTGAATCTCCTGTTACTTCCTTGTCTCCTGAAATGTGTGATATTTAATTACAGTGTTCCCATTACATGTAAATGTATGGTCAATTATTAGCTTTGAGGTAGCACCACTCTGGCAAAGTTACACATGCTATTCCTCTTCCTATAGATAAGAATAATAGCCCCCAACTCTTTAAAGGTTTACATGATTTCCACAGATCCTTCTATGTAACTTGTGGATGGCAAATATTTCTCCTCTCAGGAAGAGAGTTATATTGCCCATCATTCAGGAAAAATTTCTTCACTGAAAGTGTGGTCAGGCATTGGAATGGACTGCCCAGTAAGGTGGTAGAATCACTGTTCCTGGAGGGGCTTAAGGAAAGACTGGACATAACACTATGGGCTATTGTTTAGTTGACATGGTGGGTTTTGGCCAAAGGTTAGACACAATGACCTTGAGGGTCTTTTCCAGCCTTAATGATTCTATAAATCTATGATCTGAAGGAGTAAGGGGTCATGACATGAGATGAGGATTTGATATACTGCAAATTTGTCTTCAAATTCATGTGCAGATTCTTTACCACAATCCAGTGAGTTGTCCTGAGGATTAGAATTAGTAGATTGTTCTTCCAAGCAAATAACATGAACTCTTTCCCATGTAAAGACAATACAGCTCTGGTCTCAACTCTGACAGAGAAAGTAACTTCTTTTTCATGAAAGCATGTTTTATATGCTTACAATTGTTAAGTGGTGTTTCATGTCAGACATCTGAGAATATCTTCATGATGCCATTTCACCTTTTAGTAGAATATCATCTATGTATGGAGAGAATATCATCTATGTATGGAGGTCATCCTGAGCAGAAGCTACACATTCTTTTAGAATTAGATATGGTGATTTTTTATTATTTTTTTTAATTGTTATTGTTACCAGCTGCAATAGTTTTATTTGCATATCTGACCCCAGAGGTGATTTGTCACATGGAGGCTGATCCCATTTCCTATACTGTAGCTTTCAGTCAATGTAATTGTACTGCTTCCTGGTTCTTGACCAAGTAAATAACAGCATGACAGTGTAAAATCCAAAATCTGTATGTGGATACTGAAAAAATGCCATGTTGTTGTAGAAATTTGGGGTTGCTCCAAATCTATTTGCTCTGGAATAATCTTGTTTGTATCATAAAGAGTCTGAAGTAATTTGCATTACTGAATGTGGAACAAAATTCTCTCTCTCTCTCTCTCTCTCTCTCTCTCTCTCTCTCTCTAGCTCTCTGTCCTGGTTTAGGGCAAATTTGGGAGAAAACCTCCAATGGGTCCCCCCCCGGGAAGCAAACCCACGTGGCCCTTTTCTCCCACCCCCAACCGGTTCGGGAAGAGATTTCTCTGAGAGAAGTGGAAAAAACCTGTTCATTTCACAGGCACAGCACTACCCAGCACAAAAATGAACGATATCAATTTACAAAACCTCTCGCCCTTCAGAAGAGATGACAAACTTCAGAGGGTCTCTTTCCTGTGGGTGTTCGCTCTGTTATCAGTCCCTCTGGCGCTGGAAAATGCCGCTGCCCAGGCTGGGCTCCCGGTAGTCCACGGGTGCAAGCTCCCGGTGCTCCCCCGAGTCCCCAGTCCAGAGCAGGTTCGATTCGTTTCAGAAAAAGGGAAAGAAAAACAGTCCAGGAAGACCTCTCTGCTCCGGCTAGCTGGAAAGCCAAGGCGATCTGTGTCTTGTTGTCTGCCTGTGCTGTAGTCAAAACTCCCGATGCGGGGGGAGCAAGTACAGTCTCTGATAACAGACTCGGTGCTTCTTTTCCACTCACTTTTACTCTCAGATGGAATTTTAAAAATACAAAACCTGTGTCTGGGTTAGGTGGGTGAATGGGGATACAATTTAACATCATCAACCCAGGACACTCTCTCTCTCTCTGAGCCTTGATGATGCTATTTGAATTATTGGGAGCAAGGTTTGGGATTGGTCCTTTAGAACTCCTGTCCAGCACAGTGATCAGGAATTACTAGTGTGACAGGAGAGCTGGATCGTTTGGCATGAACAAGGCCTTGTGCTGATGCCTGGAAACTCACAGGACTTCTTGTGGCTAAGCAGAGCTGGCTGGTTACTGCCCCACCTGGCACATCCAGCCAGCCTGCCTCAAAATGCACAGCATAAACAGCAGAAAGGTGAGGGAAGAGACACACACCAGCCTAACCTTTGACTTCCAGCACCTCCATACCAACCTCAGCAAAGCCCCCAAGAAAACATAGTACCACCCACTGTTCACCTGCAAGTCTATTCTGCAAATCATCTAAACATAGGCAATAACACAATAAGTTGCCCTGTGAGCAACTCAGGAGATGGTTTCCAGCAGATTTGATCATTCTAGCTGACTGAGTTTTAGCTGAAATATACAGAGAACATGCTCTGAATGAATCACAATCTGCCATGCTTCATTAGGCACCTCTAGTGTGGAGAAGCCATAACAGGAATTAGGCCCCAGCAGCTTGGGCAATTGCCCCATACCTATGTCCAATGGACTTGTCTTGGCCTGTAGTAGTTCCTGCCTTCAAACACCTTTTTTCTCTTCACAAGGTGATCAATGATGTGTTCTCATTTACTAAACTAGCTTACTTCCACTATACTTATAGGAAGCTGATGTCTTTGGCTACACCTGCACCTGTAACCTAAAGAGGAAGAGAGAATAGGTTTAAGAGATGGCACATGTACATTGATACTGTTCAACCATTATGACATTATCTGGCACATTTTTTTCTGGTGGCAACCACCCCTATGTGGCAAAGTTTGAGCATCATTTTGGGTAGAAGCAATTCCAAAACATAGTAAAGGGACAAAGAAAAAGAGAGTTTAACCATGTGAACATGAGTTTTATCCTGGTTAAATTAGAATTACTTTTTTAAAATAATTATCCCTTCAAATTTAACAAAAACTCTCAAGAGGCTGAACTCACACAGACTCTCACAAGTTCATCTGGCAACATAAGCATGGAATTCCTGACATTTAAAAATAGATCAAAAGACTAGAAACACTTCTTGGCAACCCCATACTAAGGTTTGTGTTTATTCCAATAAAAATGATCCAAGTACTCAGTATTTCAGGAAGCCATTACACACCATTCCCAGATTTACAGATCAAAATTACTAGCTTCAGTACTCAAATATAAATAAATAAAGAAAAAAAAATTCTTCTACAGGTTTTTTTATTTGTAGTACATTACCAAGTCCTTACTATCTTTGTTTCATGAATGGAAAATGTAGGGAAAGAGAAATATCATCCAAGAATAATCCAGCAAATGAGATAACTGAATTTAGGGTATGCTTCCATTCTCTAAATGTTTACTTTCTCTTCCTTTGCCTTCTCTAGGAGCTGGTAATTTTTCATTTCCATGACTACTAATTCCCTTTTTTGTGGGTGTAACTTCCTGTCACTTATGCAACTAATGCTGTTAAACAGGAAATTACTTTTCCTGATTTTTACCTCCAAGTTTTCTATGTCTCCCTATGTGCTTAGAAAAGCTTAGTCTGTAAGTTTATATGCATTTTCCAGTTACATAAGCCAAGGTAACAAAACATAGCTCTCTTAACAAACCTCCCCTCATGGCCTTTGTTCAGCACTGCTACCAACCTAGCAGAAAGCCCAGTTAACACTAGAGTGTACAGATATCAGCACTGAATATAGGGCTAGAGAGAACATGATGATCCTTGGCACAGGAACCCAGACACTGGGACTGAACCCAGGTTTGCTGAAGGCCACAGAAGATTTCAGTCATATTGTCAGGAATGCAGTCCAGACTACAGTCTGCAGTCTCAGCCTCAGGGATATTTGTTGTTCAGTGATGAAAGATGAGAATAACCCCTTATCACTCAAGAATCTTTGCAGAGCTTTTCTCAATACACTTTTGTGAAGAGAAGTGTTTTAAGTGCTAGATGTCTGAGAGACCTTGATCTATTTCTTCTGCAGCCAAGTAGAAACACTTTGGCTCATTTCATTTTTAAAACAGCTGACCAGAGGCACAGTAGCTGTGTCAGGTAAGCTGTAACTGTTGGAAGGCCAGATAAATGTGAGCAAATTTTTGCAAGACTTTTGCTTCATTCTCATCCTTTTTCTTTTCAAGTCATACTTCACAGCTGTCTTGTTGACACCCTGCAGAGTGGAAGGATGGGTTTTAGCAGCACGGAACTAAGAGTAAGAAAGTCAATACTGACCTTGTAAAGATTCACAGTTGTATCCTCTGAGCGTATAATTGTACTTGCCAGCAATATCTGTCTGGTTCATAATCTTGAAAATTTTTAGAGATTTTCTATGTCTGTCTTAAAAGGTATTTAATAATTATATGAGGTATTACCTTCCAGAACATGATGCAGGACAAACCTCATCATTGATTTTTTTCACCCATGCTCCTTTCTGTTCAAACAACTGTACAGATAAAAGTAGCTTAACTGCTTCTCAGGTCAGCTGGGGAGAAAACTTTAACTTTACTTTCCATACCCAATAATACAGGGCACCTTTTGCATCATTATTCCTTTAGCTTATATTTGAAAATACTCAGTTACCCATCCTGTCCTGTGATTAGCTGCACTCCCCAGCTCTTGTTTACTTCTTAGGAGATCACTGCTTATAGATTCTGGAAATGAGGTAGGACACAAGAAAGTTAATGCAAGTTTTGGTAGTTATCTTCCTAAGGGCCTCAAACTATGTTTTGCCTAAATTCTTGACCTCAGTGACCACTAGCAATTAGGTTTTTAAGATGTACCCGGAACTGAAATCTCACAAAACACAGCAAACATCTCAGTTATACATAAGCATCAGTTATATATAAGCTTGCAAAGACTGATGGCAAAAAATTAAAGGCATGAAGAATAAGTGAATATGTCACTCCATATGTGAATATCAGAAGAAACACAGATCTCTCCCAGAACACCACTTCCAGCAGCAAATTCAAGGGAAGTGCCATTTTTGTCACAATCACCAGCCCAGTGCCCCGATGAGCCTACAGATCCTGCAATCAACACACCTGCAAGGTGGCTAGAAATCTGTGGAACATCACACATACCTATCTTTTTTGTTAGTCTAGCAAGAACAGATATCTGAAATGTATTTCACACAAGGAAAAATAGATAATGAGCAGCAATTTGATGTAAGATCTATGAGGGACAAAGTAAGCATGAACCCAAGGAAAAGGACTGCTTCTAAATAACTGATGATTTATAAAGGATATAAAAGCAATATCCAAAAGTAAGTTTGATGTTGTTTTCAAAAGCAACCACAAAAATCTGATGAGGACTTGACAGCAAGTGCTCCTTGCACTCTCTGTCCAGATCACATGGACTAACATATCTGGAACTTTATGATTTTGTGAGTGTTGAAGAGTTAAATCATAAAATCAACTTGCTTAAAGACTGTATAGATACATATCATATTCCCCTTTGAAAAGATATTGCACTGAACTTAGTTCATTTCCCTGCAAGTGAGAGTAAGCCTGTGATCCTTCTAACTGGGATTGAAAATGCAAAGCAGGACGGCTGGAGCAAATAGCTCCACAGCAACACAGAGCCTGCTCGTTATACACAGAGAAGAGCTCCTTATATGCAGAGAGAAGTAGTATTGACTTCTCTCCATCCCTGTGGAGGTTCAGTTCTGAAGGAGCTGAGCAAAAGAACAGGTCCTGAGAGTGGCTACTCACAAGTTTTCTCTGCAGCCACTTCTTACATTTCAGGAAGGGATCCTGGCTCCTTTAATCTACTCTGCTACTTAAGGAAAAATTGGAGTGCAAAATATGCGGTCTAAATTCTCTTTGGTAATCTTTCCTTGCCTACAGAAGGGAACACAGAGTGTTGAGACCTGTACTTGCTTCAGTTATCACCTGGCAACAATCAGAACAGAAAATCCCCTGCATCATCCAGCTTTGGCACTGCTAGCCTGGAGGGACTTTTGTCAATGAGAGTAATGAATCTGAGATTAATTGACATACAGGTACAGCTAAACTGGTTCTGGGGATGCATACTGACAAGGACAGTCTCATTAAGTCTTGCACTGAAATGAATTTAGAACGTGCACATTTAGTGTGCAGACTAAAATTATTCTGTATGTATCATTGCGCATAGTTAAAAAATGATGTTCATCAATCAAAAATATTATTTTTTCTCCAAGGTATTTCCCAGGAGTATTTTTATACTGACTATGGTGGACTACTGTACATAGCATAAAAACCATCTGAGTAAAATACTCTTCAATTCTGTTTTTTCATTCCAGTTGCAACCAAAATGCCTCACAAATATCCATCCTGAGGTAATAATCTCACTCGATGTCAGTACCTTCTTAATAAAAGCAAGCCTCTGCTGTTGCCCTTGTCATTTACGTTGTGGAAGAAAGGCTGGTAGACGCTATATTTAGCAGCTTTGTGCATAAAAGCATCAGTTCCAGAAATATACAGTGATAGATGCGTCTTTGGTTTCTGCAACTGACATCTGTGTTCCCACTGGAGCTTCCAAAGACAGTAGTCTTTGTTTGGCTTAGTTCCAGCATGCTTCTCTCTGCACTGGACTACTGTGGCCATGTTTGGAGACTGAAACTAGGAAATCATGGCTTATCAATTCTGCCCTCTCTGCACTACAGCTATCACTTGAAATTGACAAACCACCCTCAAAAGTCACCTCAGGATATGTAGATGTAATGCAAGGAGAGAAAAATGCCAGAAGCCAGACTCAAAGGTGTTACCTCTGACACCTTAAGTTTTAGCTTTCATATTTTTCATATTCTGTGCTGTCTTGGTGTGTAGTTTTGATCTTCATATTAAGTGTTAGTGAGCTCTCTTCACAGAGTAAGTACACAAAACAATTCGTTTTCCGGCTTGAGACCAAGGACAATCATTACAAGTTTCAGGCCCAAAAGCGTAAAAATGGTGGATTGAAGACAGAAAACAAGAAGGATGGGACTTCATAACCTGAAGCTGTAATTGGACAATTAACCCTAATATGTAAATGGATCAAAATTTATAAAAGTGTGAGACTTCGTGACCAGTCATCCATTTTGTGACCATTTTGGGTTCATCTTAGGTGCAGCCCTGGCCAGGCTCTTGTACTGCCCAAGGTGTGTCCTTTAAGACCTTTTAATAAATATCTACTTTATTCTTTAACTCTGTCTAGCCTCTGTTCTAGGTAGCCTCTCAAAGCATCACCTCTTTAGCAGAGCTTCAGCAGAAGCCTAGATTAAAAGAAAAATATATTTATTAAAAAAAAAAAAAGAATAAATACATAAAATTGCAGGGGGGGGGGAGAAAATTCCTGGGAATAGTTGAACGGTTTTGGAAAAAGTCTTTTAACAGCTACAAATAAGAAAATAAACAAGCAAATAAGATGGGTTTGTGTGATAATCAACCCTTGACACTTTCCAGATATTTTGCAGAACAGAAGTCCACAGCTAAATGTGTTCTTTATCTATTTTCAGCACCTCTATCCTGTTGAAAGACCTTAAGCTTAAGAGAATCTCCAGTCTTCTTGAGGGCTTACTGGTTTTAAAGGAAAGGCAGACATGGAAGCAAAAGAGAGAAGTTTGCTGTGCTCTATGTTTCTTTCCTTGTAGGCTGTTTCCCAAACTTTTGGGCATTCTTAAGTTCTTATGTGGCCTGAGGTCCCTTCTCACCACCCCCTCAAATGGTTCTGGGCTTCTCTCTCTTGGTATCAGTGGTGCTTTGCAGAATATTTACTCGCCAACAGGCCAGCCAGGGCTGGTCCTACCCCTGGCCAGGCTTTCACCTTGGCCACAGGATGTGATTCAGGCTACACATCCTCCCAACCACTTCTCCATCTATCCCTGCATATAATTCCTGGGGCTAAAACCCAGATGTCACTGGGAAATAACTGGCCATCTGTTTCCAACCCCTGGCAGAAGCAGGCACCAGGGAAGGAGTGAGCCCTGGATGCACACAGTAACTCAACAACCCCTCAGAACACAGGCCTGCTCTTTACCACTACTTGCTCAGAAAGAATTATAAATTCCTGAGATGAAGAGGGTGGGATTTTTATTCCTGAGATGAAATTCCTTTGTGAAGGAATTTTTATGGTGATATGTACTGTAGCCTGTTATTAGGGGCTGTGTCTTGGCCCTAGGTAGCAGAAGGTAAAATGCCTTTCCAGGCTTGTACGTCTCTGCTGTGTGTGCCTGTATGAGAAGATAATCTGTTGAAGCCAGCTTCTCTTGGACATTTCTGTGTTACAGTTCAGCCCCACAAGAACACCCCAACAATCACTCATGTAACTTGCCTGTCACATAATCCCTTTCTTCCAGTCCTTGAAAAACTCAAACCCAATCCCCTCTGCAGGGTTGGCTTCCTCAGCTCAGACCAAAGGGACTCTGGTTTCAGGTTTGTTGGACTCTCCAGTGATGTCTTCACCAGCTAGCACTGTGAGAAAGTTGCTGTATGACTTACAGGTCCCTCAAGTGTTTTATTCCATCTTGCCAGCCTCTCCCCTCTGGAGCAGTTCCCTGAAGTCCTACTGACATGCATCTCCACAAAATGAACCAAACAACAGAGCTGGTGGAGTCACCATCTCTGTATGTGTTTAAAAACAGACTGGATGCAGCACTCAGTGCCATGGTTTAGTTGAGGTGTTAGGGCATGGGTTGGACTCGATGATATTGAAGGTCTCTTCCAACCTAATGATTCTGTGATTCTGTGAACAGAGAAAGAACAGACTCATTCCTATTTAGTCATGTATGTGTCTGGATGAATATTTTTTCTTTTACATTTATTTTCTGGCTCTGAGAATGCTTCTTCCTTTGTGCTAATGTCACCAGCTCACAGGACAGGACATGAAAAAGGAGACTCAAATGGAGCTGGCTCCCTTCTCATCTATCCACCCTGGCTGAAGGATACCTTGCAAAGCCTGAGGCTTACCTGCCAGCATAGCCAAGGGGGAGATGTGAATTAAATGGATATTTGGAGATGAACAAGATAATGACCAAACCACTGCATTTATTCCTTATATACAAAAGTGTTTCACTGTCACTCATCCACTGAAGGCATATTGCCTTTATGTTAAAGATCAAAAATAATTTGTGACAGTCCAAAACAAACAAGCCTCAAGTCAAAAGACTGCCCTCTGCTCTCTGAGCCTGGAGATGAATGGAAGTGTCTCCTCTGGCAGCACCATACAATTGTCTGCCCTGTTCCATATTTATTCCATATATTCCACCAGCAGTTTCATCTCATTCATCCTGGTGGAAACCAGATGCTTCAGGAACCAACAAGCAATTCTTTCAGCCTTTCCATGTACTGATTAATCCGGTGTCCCTTCTCTGGACTCACTCCAGCAGTTCCACGTCCTTCCTGTGCTGGGCCCCCAGAGCTGGATGCAGGGTTCTAGGTGGCTTTCACCAGAGCAGAGCAGAGGGGCAGAATCCCCTCCCTCCCCTGCTGCCCATGCTGCTCTGGATGCAGCCCAGGACACGTTTGGCTCTCTGGGCTGGGAGTGCCCATGGCTGGGTCATGTCCAGCCTCTCACCCAGCAGCACCCCCAAGGCCTTCTCACAGGGCTGCTCTCCACCTGCTCAGCCCCAGCCTGTGCTGATGATGCTGGGGGTTGTCCTGACCCAGGTGTAGCACCTTGAAATTGGTCTTGTTAAACCTCATGAGATTCCCATGGGCCCACTGGAGCTCATGGAGGACTTGACTCCCAAGTGCAGAGAGACCCACCTGCCTCCAGTTCAGCACCCATTATACATCAGCAGCTTTTACAATTCTCTGTCTGGCAGATACGCAGCTGTTTTGCAGAGAATACAGCAGAGCAACATGTACATTTTGCCAGCTCAGTAGCAGTAAAATCAAATTAACAACTGAGAAGGAACATTAATTTAGGCTTTTCAAAATAAGACTTTTGCTGGAAGCCACAACAATTGCTAGTTCAAATCCCCTTTTAGCAGGTGAAATTCCTGCCTGAAGAAATTGAGCTGTGTAAACCAGATTGGTTTTTTCCCTTTTAAAATGGTATTAAAGTAATTTCTTACTTTTCCCATAAAAAAATTATTAGATGTCATTGCTTGTCAATCTTATTTAAGATTTTTTTTCACTCTGTACTTACCTACCACATATCTCTCCATCATCCTTTCCCTTGAGGTCTCAATTATTCTCAAGTACTACATCATTAATGTTATTACTTATGTTCCCACAGCAGTACTGATAAGTCTTGCTTTCTCCTATTGGAGATCTTAATGATCACATTAAATAAATAACTGTTTACCAAGGGGTCCTCTCTTCTTCACCTTTCTTGATGCTTTCACTACCTTATGAACATTTATGAGACCTGATGTGATATTAGATGTATTTTCACACTGGAAAAGAAAACAGTTCAGGATGAGAAGAAGGTTTCTTACAGACTGTATCAAAGAATGCAATGACCCTGCCCCTAGAGAGGCAGGAACTCAGCATCTTGCTCCTGGCACACATAAGATTTTAGGAACTGCTGCCTTATATTGGAAATAGCCAGCCAATTAATGATGGCCAGTTTCTGCAACACATGTGCAAGCTGTTAGCAAACCAGTGGCTGTGCCCTTGAATGCAACTAATGTGTGAGGTGTTCTGTCATGACACTTCTCTACGGGTACTTCCTAGAAAGACTTCCTGACATTTTCTTCAGACACGAAGGACACATGACTTACCTCTTCTTCCTGACTGCATAGTGAGAAAAGGACGGGTCCCCAAAACAAAAACATACCTTCAAAAATTATCTTTTCACAGATCTTCCCCAACACTGTTCAAGTGCAGAGAGCTGTGCTGTGTATCATTACAGCTCCCTTCTTCTACTTCCATTCCTCCACTTTTTATTGGTTTCTAGTCTTTGCATTATAGGAGCCTGAAAAAGTCCAGACTAAATCGGGGCTGTGTTTTGCAAGACAACGTACAAATACCTCAGAGCAGATAGTGTCCACCCTCAGCATCTCAAAATTACACTGAAAATTTACAGAAAAAGGGGAAAATATCACCCTCCCTTTATCAAAGAAGCTGTCAGTCACAGGCAATGCAATTTGTGAGAGCACTGAAGAGTGAACCTCAGGCAGAATTTCACCATTGTGTTAAGTGGGCATTGCCATTTCTCAACAGCATAAACAGCTTTGCATCTGCCCTTTACTTGACTGCTTGGCTTGGTAGCATTTCAGCCTTCCACATCCTCATGATAGAACAAACAAAGACAGGATGTTCCACCCAAACATGAGGAAAGAGCTTTATGGTGAGGATGACTGAGCACTGAGATTGTGTGGAGTCTCCTTCTCTGGAGATAGTCAAAAGCTGCCAGGACACAATCCTGAGTAACATGCTCTATGGGACCCTGCTTGAGCAGAGAGGTTGGACTAAACAGCCTCCACTGGCCCTGTCCAACATCACCCATTGTGTGATTCTGTGAATCTCTGATTTTTGCACCTCAGAGTGAAGAAAGTCCAATATAAAGCTAAGAGGTAAAAGCAAGGAAGTATTTAGTCTGCTTCACTTCTCTGGAGAGATCCACCAATCAACCATACAATTGCTTTCACTGATATGAGAGAAAAGGAGAACAGAGCCAAGGGCAAAACTGTGTTTTCTGAGACAGCACCAGTTAATGCAGGTTTGTGACCATGGCCAAGATATCCTGTTTCTTAGCCAGGAGACAAGTTTTCTAATGCAAAGGAACATGAATTCATACTTGCCTACCAGGTGTGCCTGCAACATGGTAAGGCATGTTCCTCCTTCTTGCACAAACAAAGTACCTGTAGGAGCAAAATATTGCAGTCCAGGGGAAAACTGCTCATGACAGGGGTGAACTGATTATGCAGGCTTTGCAGAAGCTAGTAAATGGAGTCCCTACTAACACAATGAACACACTGGGTTCCCATTGTGCAGTAGCCCTGATGTCTATACACAGGAATATTCTGTTTACAGGACTGACTACAAGGTATTAATGCAGCACTAGCAATAAAAAATATCAGTAGGCATACTTGTGAAGATTTGGTCCTGAGTAATCATCAGAAGGAAATTTACAATCCAAATTTTAAAAACTAAAAAACTAAAAAACTAAAAAACTAAAAAACTAAAAAACTAAAAAAAGAGAGAGGAGTTATTTGAAACAATGTTGCCTGCTATGACAGCTTATCAGCCATCACTCCATTCAAGATCCTCCCTGTGAATCTTGGGCATAACAAAAGGATGCTACAACCCAGCCCTTATCTTCATCTAAAGTCATTTGTGCTCACAGGTATCAAAGCAGCCCTGCTCCTTCTTCCAAAATGTAGTCCTCAGGATTGTATAAAATGACTGCAAAAAAAAAATATTTCACGTGCCTGCTGTAAAATTATGCTTCTGTCCTGGGTCTCATCACACTACATGTCAATGCAGTGCAAGACATCTGCTGCTGGGCTTGATGCCAAGTCCACAAGACTCATTATGATACTGAAGTTGTGAAAGATGCAATTATGGAGCTATAACAATTTTATTTTCTGGATCCTGAATTTATCTGTCTCTTCAGAACCAGTGGGGACAATGACTTTTTTAGGTAATATACTGCACTGGAAAAGTGCCAATCCTGTATTGGCTGGCAGGAATTCTGAGTTTGCTCCTTTTCATTTCCTTTCTCTTTATCCCTACCACTTCCCCATTAAAAGCACAAAAACAAATCAGAAGAAATAAGCAGTGTGTATGCTGTGCATAGAAAATATCGAGTGTTTTTGCCAGACTCTAGGATGAAATCAGTAATTTATGCAGTGAAAACTAGGTCAACAGTCCCTCACATCAGTGGACAGATATTTTTCCATCATCTTCAGTGGGCTTTGCAAATGGTTAGTGAACATATACTGGGAGAAACAAGAACACTTAATGCCCCAGGCACTACCAAAAGCATCCTGCAGACTCCTGCTGAGGAGGTGGTTCAGGGACAAGCTTCATAGATCAAAAAAATCAGCTGAAGTCCATGAGGATCCAGCACTTTACAGAAATTGTATGCAAGAATTGCCAGTAATTTTTGTCATTATTAGTATTAGTATTAGTATTAATTATTCTCTCCATTTTAGTAGCCATCCCTCATGATTTACAGTCATATAAACAAATTCACCTCTTTCACTGGCCTTATCCTTGAATCCCTCTGCAACTGCTCACTTTAGTGCCAGTGTAATTATCTCCCCAAAATAAATAGACAAATAGTACAGAGAGGCATGCAGAGAAGCCATTTCAAAGTTTTGTCTGAACTTGTTTTGCTCTGCAAAACACCTCTGTAATGAAAGGTATTCAATAATGCTGCAATTCAGAGTAGAAGAGATCATCAAGCTGCATAAATCTCTCCTTCCTACTGCACTCCCGTGCTTTTTCGGACAGGACACTCTGACTGGTGTGTTACAAGCCTTTGGGGCTTGGGTTTGTGTGTTGGCTTTTCTATAAATGAGTCCATTAGCAAAGCTGTAGGAAGGAGTTACTGGATTGTGTTTGAGGTTCATACAGACTGCCTAGGAGACAGGCAGGACTCAAACACTAGGTTAGGGGAAACAAGGCCATCCCAAAGACCAGCAAAGAGGCCATAAAAGGGACCCAAACATAATCATGTCCTCTAATTCGTAAAATTTTCTCACTCCTGTCAGTTCAGAGTTCAAGAGCACACATTTATGGAAGACAGGTCCCAAAACTAAAGGGTTGGTAAAAAGTGAAGAAAAAAAATGACCTTGCATTTCTAAAACACATTTTAATTCAAAGGCATAGGATGCTCTTCAGATGCTGCTTGAATAGTGGCTAATTTACAGCCAAAGCTCAAACCAACATCTGCCATCTGGGATGTTTAACTCTGCTGGGAACCCGAGAAACAAGAAAAGCCACGTTAGTCTCCACATGCATATTACATTTTGCTTTTGAATCTTGGTGCTATAACGCCTGTAACCTGTGTCTCCGGGAGTTTTTTTTCCCCTGAGAAAGATAGATAATACTGTTGAAAAAGTATCAGCATTAGCCTTACAAAATTATCAAACATGCAAGCACTCTTGACACCATGCTATTGTGATGTATTTTTATGATGACTTAAGAAGCGCAATGCCTCTGTCTGAGAACAAAATTTTCAGTGTTACTGCTCCCCACCATGATCACATGGTCATCTTCCTTCACAACAGCAGCGGAAAGAAAAGCCACAAGAAAAATGCATTTAATTTTGCCGTGCAAGTGAGTTTCTAAAGTGATTCTTTAATCCAGAAATGAAAAACAAACAGTTAAAAAGAGAAAATGCTCATCTTGCTGTCTCAGGACAACTTAGCAAAACTACAATTATATAGAAGTTGTTATCCTGCCTTTGGCCTCAGGCATATTTAGACCAATATCTTGCTCAATACTGTAGATTTCAGATGAATGCTAAGAAACCAACTTCTAACATACACTGTGATAAAATAATTTGCCACTAAGGAAAGGCCTTTTAACCCCATCCAGTTAAATTTAACTTACTTCCTACACTTCAGAAATTTCTAGAGAGAAGCTGCCAAAGATCATCAATGTAACAACCAAAAAAAGTCTAACTTTTCTATGAACTTACATGTTTGTGAATTCACAAGCTTTCATTTGTTAGTTATCTTTCAAAAAAGAAATTATTTTTCTGTTCAATTTTACATATATAGTGTTCAATGCCATGGAACATCCCATATGTCCAGGTTCCCTTGGAGATAAGAAGGGGAAACATGAGCAGCAAGTACATTTGCACCACTTCCTGTGTTATTTCTATTAAGTCTTATTTGTCTTCTCTTTTAGCTGTAGAGCTGTAGTCTCCAGATGGAAGATTGGAGAGCTAGGAGAACACCACCACCACCCTTTTTAACAGCTTGCAGCATCCTTACATTACTCATCTGCAAAAAAACTGATAAGGAGGCTTTCCACAATACTTTAAGCTAAGCTGCTCCAGAAGGTGCAGGTAAGGAGTAGCCTCATGTGGTCTTTTGCATCTTCTTCAAAAATCATGAAGTTGCTAGAGAAACAAAATACTACAGCTCCACCCCCCAACCCCCAGTGAATTTCAGAATAACTTTTGTAAAATTATAAAATGTATTTACACTGATCTACCTATTTGAACTTGAGTATATTATAAATCAATTAAAAACCAGCCCAATTAATTTTAACCCTAGATCTGCAACAGATCAGAGATGATAGATAGATAGATAGATAGATAGATAGATAGATAGATAGATAGATAGATTGATTTTCTAGAATTGTGAAATATAAAAATAACAATAATTCAAGAGGCTAATTGGACAATATGTGACTCAAAAATTTTTTCGTTTTTGCAATGTGGGTTCTAACAGAAGTGATGAAGCAGTGATACGGCATGCTCTGTAATGCTCCATTTAACACTACCAGTTATTAACACTGTGTTAAAGTCTAACTAAAACATGCTTAGACATTTTACTGGGATGTACTGACCTAACCCTTTTGAGGGTGTGGTTTACTGGTTGCAGAAACTGGTTTCCACTGTTCTGCAATAAATCAAAATTACTTCCTGGTTCTATGTTTGCTCTTAAAGAATGGATATATGAATCTGCTCTTTTCTTATTATCTCTACCTAATCCATAAATGGATCTGTTAGGGATGTGTCAACAAATTACAGCTCTTTCCCCAGCAGAAGTTATAGATCCCTGGTGCTTTGCTGCATTTCTCTGAGGCTTCAGACTCTGCTTTCTACTGATGTGCTGCTAGTGAATTAATGCTTCTTCAATAGAAAATAAATAAAGAAGTAAATTAGCTAAACCTTTTTAGTAATATTCTGCTTGTGTCTCCAAGAGAGAACAAATAAGATGCTGGACAGAAGACAGAAATAAATATAGCGGGGTTCTACAGCATTAGTGAAGTGTTCTATTTATCACAGCTGAAGGGGAAAATTCTGGCAATGTCTCTAAACTGAGAAAATTGGAGAATATAAAAAGTGCATCAGGATTGTATTTTGCTACTGTATCACTGGTGGAAGACAATGCTCTGTGAAAACAGGAACCAAAAATGGTTTTCTTCTGTTCTTGTGGACTCACTGTGAGGAATTACTCATTAATCATGAGGGATACAGAACAGAGGCATTTTCTGAAACAGTCATCTGTTTTGTAAGAGCATGCTTTTGATGAAAGTCTGTTGCATTCAAATGGTTACATTTTGTACCAGTGGAGGATTTATCCCACCCTTTCTACGCTTTTCTTTTTTTTCTCTTTTTTCTCTTTTTCATTTTTTTCTTTTTATTATTATTTTCTCTTTTTTCTTTTTTTTTTCTATTTATTTTCTTTTTATACTTATTTTCTTTTTTTTTCCTTATTTTCCTTTTTCTTTTCTCTTTTTTTAAATATGTTATTCAGTATCTTCCATCTTCACGGGTATTCTATTCATTCCATTCCATTCCATTCCATTCCATTCCGTTCCATTCCATTCCATTCCATTCCATTCACAAGTATTCCATCCTCCTCACAATTATTTTATTACTTCTATGTATTTCCACTGTGCTTTGTTGAGTTTTATTCTTCCTTATATATTTGGTCTTGACTTTGAAATTGCTGCAGAAAGATAAAGAGCTGTTTACAGGTTCAGTGCCATCACTCTTGAGTTGGAGTCAGCTGCACCACAGTGTGAAATAGGGACAACTATTTCCTCTCAATATGCAGAGCAAGTCTGGCAGGAAAAGCCTTCATCTCTCAGCCACAGGCAAGTCACAAATTGTATTGAGGATCTTTTCCTTAAAGCCCAACTAGCCCATCTAAAATACCAGGTGCCACATGTCGGGTTCTGACTGATATTTGAAGGAAGAGACCTGGCAGAGCCCTGGGAGTGCAAAGCTTTTCTACGAGTGGCACCAGCTATCCTATGAACTCACCTTCTGCTTGAGTTGGCCAAAAAATTTTGTGTTCTCTTTATCTAGACACAACTGTGTGCATGGCTTCACTTCTTTATTGACCCATAGGGTTGAAAGCCTAAATGTACCCTTTTACAGCAGCACTTACAGAGGTGTCCTCACAGATACTCTGCAACACGGGTAGATGCATACTCCATATATTTAACAGAGACAGTGGGAGGCTGAGGTCTAGACACCAGAAATGAAACTAATCCAGTAGACATGTGTAAAGAATCCAGATGGTGAGTTAGGAATAAACAATGGGATTTTGACAGAGGGCTTGGGAAGAATTACAGCTCATTCCAACCGAACATGTAAAAAAAAACTCCTGCACTTAAGCAGAACTGGAACTTCTGCTGTCGAGGAACAATTTTTTGACTCCTTCAACACCAAAAGCAATATACCTATTTCAAAACCAGCAGCTGTCTGAAAGCAATACACTGACCTGCAGCTGCCTCTCAACTCTTTTGTCTAAATAGAGCTCAAGTTCTTCCTTTTTCCTACCTCTTATAAAAATTTCACCTCTTTTGTCCCACCTTATATGAGAATTTCTCTCCATGAACTGACCACATGTTTATAACCACAGAATACATTAATTTTCACAGTTCATGACATTCAGAGAAAATTTATATTTTGCAAAGCATGTAACTGAGCTCACAAGACATTTTCTCTTAGTCATGTACTTTAATATTCAGCCTGCAAACCACCTCAGGTATATGAACGCTGGGAAATAGCATATCTGGGAACTGTTAGGGGCCAAGCTCTGCAGTCAGCCACCACAACGTAAAAAGTATGTGCAGATGACCTTTCCTAGACTAACACAGCCATGATCCCATCAACGTCTTTATTGTTGTAGCATTTCATTCTCTCCAGAACTACTCTGCCACACAATGCACTGTTCTTCCAGCTGCCTTGAATAAGCTGTATGCACAATGCCTGCTGCTTATTACTTTACATAATCTTTTTCTTTTGTCATGGGCAATGAAGTCAATGAATCTGCAGTGTTTTTCCTAAGTGTTTTATAAAGACACAACAGTGTCACAATTACAGTAAGCAAGGAAAAAAATGGTGTGTATGTACATATTATATTGCCTACAACAGCTTGCAGAATGATCAGTTCTCTCCATTTTCTTTCACTACCTCCTCCTTCATCTCTTCATTAAGTCAGTGAGCTTCTTATGACCCTCTCCACCCTTCTGCTATGAATAAATGGCAAACCTCTTCAAAAGCTTGGTACTGACAATTTCTGTTTTCTCAAACACTAATGTTCATGTAACCTGCTGGGCAATGTTTTGTAGAAATAATGATGAAATATTCATGGGAGCATGATGACAACAAATAAATGGAGCAAGGAGAGCCACAAAGCAAGACAAGAGGTCATTTATCACATTATTCTAAGCCAAAAAATGAAATAACAAGCAGCCTTCTGAAGCCTGCTGGGTGAAGCATGAGCCCTCAGTTAGGCCTATCAATATCAGACTCATCTCTATTGCCACAGCAAATCAATCTGCTGGCCTTGCTTGCTTCTTAGTATGATAGCTACCACTGTAAAATCTCCTGGGTATACCAAAACAGATAGACTGCACTATGAAAAAGTCTCTGTCTAGATAAGGTTGAATAATAAGATATGTAGCAAGACTGATAGTTCAAAACCAAAATATGAATTTAAAATATTGCCATGGAAATTACTCAGAAATCAGGATTACAGCCCTTACACCTCTGGCAAAGGAGAAGAGTGGCTAATTTCAAAAAGACATTCAAAAGTTTATTCACCCATACCTCTTTCAGTTCTGGACAAGCAGAAACAAAACAAAACAAAACAAAACAAAACAAAAAAAAAAAACCAAAACAAAACCAAAAAACAATGCCAGGAGGGAATTTTTTCCTAGAAATTGCTAAAATTTCACAGTAGCCAAAGAAAAAAAGTGAGACTCCAGTTTCATGTATTGATTTCCACTCCCTCAAAGTAGATTGAAAGGACTGAGTAATGAGGACAGTAACGGTTTTACAAAGGCATTACAAAGGTGTAAATGAGTTTAAGCAAAGACCATGACACCTGACATGCAGACCGCAGAAAGCAGGTTGCCCTTGCCTTCACTACTGCAAAGTCACAGCATTTTGATCATGGATTTGATTCATCCCATTTACTGCCTAAAACAATGAAATGTTTTAGTAAAGCAAAGACTGATAATTCCATCTGCTGCATAATCAGAGCTGTGCTGCTGTGAAACCTTCAATTGCTCTTTAAAAAACAATGCTCTATTGTTCTCTGCTTCATAAAGGCATAGAGCACTTCCCAGAGCACTGGTGAGAAACAGGGGCCCCAGAGGGTCCCTTATTCATCACCTGCACAGAGCAGTAGCTCAGCTCTAGGTTTATAGCCTCCAAGAGCAGACATCACAGGGCACGTGTGACAGCTCCTCCAGGGCTCATTTGTTATCTTTGGAAAGCAAAAGTAGTTTCTTGCATGCAGCCAAGAATGCTATAAGGAGCTTGTCCCTGTCTCATTGATCCTCTCTCCATCAGCTGAGGTCCTGCTGGGTGCCTGAGGCTCCAGATGAACTAACCCCAGGCCCACAGCCTTGGTGTTACCTACAAACCTGACAGAGTGCTCTTGTGACTTCCCCCGTTCACCACTGGAAAGGGTAACCAGAAAAGGCCAGAGAGAAGATCCCGAGAGACTCCATGGAGCATGAGCCTCCAGGCAGTTTTGGCCTGGTGACCACAACCTCTCATCTTGACTGGTCTAGCAGGTGTTTATCCACCCAGACTCTAATCTCTATCATGGATTCAAGGACCTTATGGGATACTGTTTGAAACCTTGCTGAAGTTATATTCTATGTTCTTCCCTTGTCCACAAACACTGTATCACACAAGGTAATCAGCTGTCTCAGACCTGATTCACCCCTGGTCACTGGTGTTGGCGGTCCCAATCACCTTCTCTCTCATGCAGCAAGGGATGTGCTCCAACTGAATGCATTCTACAATTGTCTCAGGAAGCAAAGTGAGATTTGACTGCCCTGAGGTTCCCCAGATCATCTTTCCTCTCCTTTTTCAAAGACAGGTCTGATATTTGCCTTCCAACTGTCTTTCAATGCTGGGATTCTCTCCAAACCCTCCGTAGCCTTTCAAAAATGCTTGAAGGTGACCTTACACAGCCAGTGGTCAGCTCTCTCAGCAGTCTTAGGTGCAGCCTTTGGAGTTCCACAGCCTTGTAAGTGTTAAGCCTGTGCAAGTAATCCCTGACTCAACCTTCATCCACTTGCTGGTTGTTCTCACTCTCCTAAAGTTCTTTCTCTGAGGAGTCCACCAGCAAAGAGTGAGGAAAGGACAGCCTCTGTCTTTATCTATGCTTGTTTTCATAAAAACTGTCTGCCTTATTTTCCTTGTTTAGCCTTCCACAGTTGATGCAGAGGCATGACTTACAAGATTGGATTTTGATATTCATTTTGCCCAAGATGAAACAGAAATGACTGCTGAAAAAATAAAGAATGACAAATTCATTGATATTATCTGACAAGACAAGTTCTAGATTACGCTGAGAGTCCATCAGGCACTTGCATTACACAACAATTACAATGGAAGTGCTCCTTCAAACTCTTTTGCTCTTTAATGAACAAAGAATCCAATTTCCTATAGAGAAATTATTCCTCCAGATTTAGTTTATCTAATAGGAAACTGCTTTCCCACTTTCATTCTTTTTCCTTGTCTTCATTCCATCCAGCAGTTTTATCATATCATACCTTTCTTTCAATTGAGATCCCTGGAGATGCTTTACCAGGAGATTACCATACTTAGACTTGATGTTCCTAGGAAAACACATCAATGTAACATTTCTGAAAGGCGAAGTTTTTTCCTTTTGTCCCTCAGGAGACAATATCACTTCCTCCTATCGTTGTTTAAATGTACCAAGAGCTTTTTGGCACTGAGCCTGAACAGAGCTGTCAAGATTGTGAATTCAAGTTATAACCCAAGGAGTGCTCACAATTTTATCTTATCCTGAGCTGCCTAACATCAAACGAAATATTGAGAACACAACCAGCCTTCTGCATCCCCGAAATATGCAGCTGCAGAAGCCTCTGATTTAAAAGAGTTGAAAGTACAGCAGCTCTGTTAGGAAATGAAACTGCTCCTAGCAGTCATGAGACAAGCCAAGTCCACATGGTAAGACTTTGTGTCAAAAGGAGCCGGTCTAAAAGGGAGAAACTGAGACATATGCATAAAAAACATACTCTGACAGAGGACACTGCAGCACTCAGTTCCTTATTCCTGTCACACCTCCTCTTCAAACATCAGTGGGCTGAACCCGTATGATGCTATCAATGATGTTTGTAATCCAAACTTATGGAGATGGAACTGGCATAGACATCTGGTAAACTGAGTCCAAACATCTTGAAAAGTTAGCAAGCCCTCTAAAGTCTCAGTTCATGGCTTGACCTATTTAATGGAAAGAAAATTTGAATCATACTTTGAGTGGCCATGCTTAGATGCCATTGCCTTGTGCAGCCATTTTGTGATGTACAACTTACTGTCCATCATTCCTCATAAAAATTCACTCTTTTAACTACAATTTTCACATCCCAAGGGCTTGAGCCTACAGTAACTGAAAATCATCCCAAGAGTAAATAAAAGCATAGAAGACAACTGACCTCTAGGTAACAATTTGATTTGGTGATGTACACAGTTTTGAAAAGGGATTTTGGTCCCCTGCTGAATAACAACTACTCAGAATCTTCTTATAAACACAGAAATACACTAAAATGCATTATTTTAAATTGGATTTTCAGGTTTTCCAATTCAACTATGCATGTCTTTGACTGGGACGTGGGCCAAGCTTGGAAAATTCCCAAATGGAGGACTGTCTGAATTTTTCATGTCAGATAGCTCTGAATGAGATAGATTAGGGATATAAATGCATTCTCTGTATTTCATATTTTCAGTCTTACTGTATTGCTCTTGAGAGGCAGGATCTCCTGGTCTTTTCTCCTTCTCTGCATTAACATGAAATAGTGTTCATCAGAGAAACATCATTTGGTCATAAACTTACTACCTGATTCTAGTACTCCCTGTGTATTGTAATATGTAAAATACATGTGTGTAGGAACCAAGAAACTTTATGTGGGTTTGGCAAATGATGTCATGGCAAAGGCACAGGTATATAATCTAAAACCTTCCTCATGAGCTGCACATTTCCAAAAGCTATATGGGGGTGTATGCCAGTTACTGTAGTGCTGGGGTTATCTAAGGTGTCCTCAAAGGTGTGGTTTGAATAAGAGTGTTGACACCCATCTCTCATCCCTCCAGTAAGATGATAGGAATCTCCACAGGATATTGTGGAAGAAGTGTCCTGGCACTGGTATTCCCTAGATGTGATACGGTTTCATCAAAAGTTCTTCCCGGGCTTCAGCCCCTGCAGTAAACCCAGTGCTCGCTGTTTCCCAAGGAACTGGGAGTTTGTGACTACCCAGTACTGCCTTGTGAGTCCTGCTGACCCCACAGCCTAATACTATACTAATACGGTGCATGGGAAAGAATCTGCAAGCTGTGCAGAGCTGGCTCACATCTGCTTTCACCATCTGCTATCCTGTGGTGCTGGTTGTGCCTCTCACATGGTACATCTCCACCATCCTGCTCTCAGAGAGCTGGGCTCACCCATGCCCCACACAGCAGGTTTCTGACACCAGTGGATCTCTACAAGTGATTTCCTGTTTAAGGATTCTGCCAAAGAGCCTGCATCCATGTGTGATAATTTTAAAACCAGTGCCTTAAGGTTTTGTTATGAGGGAGAATTCACAGTCTATGATAGGCACTGTTTGCAGAGATGCTTACTATTCTCATACTTCAGTGACTCCAAGAAGTTAGGAGTGTTCAGTGAGTCTCTGATTAAAGGTAAAAGCACACTTACAAATAATGGATTTAAGTTCCACAAGCCCCCATGCTTCTGAGTTTTTTCATCTCTCTGAATTCTTTGTTCCTGAAACTCTGACACTTTCAACACAAAAGTTTTGGCATTATCATGCACTGCTGTCATGTTTACAACTGAGATGACTTCATACACGATGCATAGAAGGTAAGATGTAAGTAGCTATACCAATGATGAGCATGTTTTTGATGTATGCTCTGCTGTTTACTGTGTCATAAGGACATAGTAGAAAAAAAGAATTGCATGGCTATAAGGCCACAGTTAAAGTAATTCTGCAATCAATAATACTGCCCAAGTCTCTATTAACTGTATTGCAAGCCTTCATAGACATTAAGATCTTAATTTAAAGGAGAAAAAAAGCAAAAAGCTCTTTTTTAAATTATTTTGATTTGAACTTTTGATTTTATTGGCACCAAACATAAAAATACACGAGTTCTTAGGCAGTGCCAGACCAGTACTTTTTTAAATATAGTATGCTTTGACTCTCATTGGGTCACAAATTTCATGTAGAGATGAAAAAGACATATTTCAGCTCCAGAGTGATTAGTGGAAGGTGTGCAGGTCCACAGCTCTGTGTCAGACCCCTCTCTTCAATCAGTTTCTTATCATATTTCTGTTGAGTTGATAATAGGACTGTGATCTCAGCAAGTAGGTATGCATAATGCCAACACAGAATAATGGTAGCAGTGTATCTGGAATGCAAAGCATGGTATTAAGATTTCCCAGGGGTACAATCTGTCCCACTCCCAGCAGTTCTATACTTTGGAGAACTCCTGAACATGCCTAAAGCAAACAACACATTTAAGAAAAGGTCATGGGGCTTCACCAGGTTGGTGGGTGACCAGATTTGACAAATGATAAACTGGATTAATTTTGTAACTATTCCTGTTAGAATGATGAATCAGTAAGCAAAGCCCATACTTAAATAATGTCTGGGTAAATCCATATCCTCTAGAAATTAAAATGCAAGATCAAGATAGCATTAATTGTTCTTTTATAAAAACAAAGACGTAGCAGAAATATACAAATCCGGTGCCACAAAATACGTCAGTTGTTTTAGAATACACAAATTATCAGTAGCTCTAAAAATACCAGGACACAAAGTTGAAAATGGGATTGTACATCAAACAACTAGCTTCACAGAACTTTTCAATTTGGAAACCTGACTATCCTAAATTATAATGTCTCACAGTGAACTTCTTTTCTCTTTACGTCTCATAAATCAAGTTTAAAAAAAGAACACCGAAAAATACAGATTAATGAAAATACATCCTTGCTGCCAAACTCACTGTCATAGAAATAGATGATAAAACCACAAACAGAACTAGTCTTCACACATGTTAAAGTATGAAAAAACTTCACATGGTGCCACATTACCACCCTTGGGTACAACTGACCTCTTCTGTCAGGCAGATCACAATTTGAGCTCCATGTCAGTTAAGCTCAGCCACTTCAGATGAAGTAATGACTTAAAATCAGATCATGAAGAGAGGAGACCTTCTCCAGTAGCAAAATTCTGGCTGAGGTCACTAGCTCAGCAGCACAAACCACACAAGAGGTGTGTACAGCTTGTACAGCTCTTTTGTACAAGCGCCAGGACAGGGTACACACCACACTGCTCAGGACACATCTGAATTCCTGCTCTCATAAAACAGCAAAACTAGACTCCAACCCAAAGATGACACAAATTTCCACAGCTAGATAACTCTTTGCATGCTTCAGTTTTTTAGGAGAGAGCTGATCACAGAATCACAGAAATGTTTGAGTTGGAAGGGACCTTTAAAGTTCATCTAATACAAAATCCCTGCAATAAGGAGGGGCTTTTTCAACTAGATCAGGGTGTTCAGAGCCCCATCCTACTTTGCCATGAGCACTTCCAAGGATGCAGCATTGACATTGACCACCACACTGGGCAATCTGTGCCAATGTTTCACTACCCTCATCATAAAAAAATTCTTCCTTAAATCTAGTCTGGATCCATCCTCTTTTAGTTTAAAACCATTACCCCTTGTCCTACC
Organism: Pseudopodoces humilis; assembly: GCF_049639895.1. Classification (NCBI taxonomy): domain Eukaryota; kingdom Metazoa; phylum Chordata; class Aves; order Passeriformes; family Paridae; genus Pseudopodoces; species Pseudopodoces humilis. The sequence goes on from NC_142203.1 coordinate 29,504,021, forward strand.
ACTACAGGCCCTGTTAAAATAATGTCTCTGTCTTTCCTATAAGCTGACTTTAAATTTACTGAAAGGCCGTAATAAGCTCTCCCCAGAGAGAGAGGAGACCTTCTCTTTTCCAGGCTGAACAAGCCCAACTCTCGCAGCCTGTCCACACAGGAGAGGTGTTCCATCCCTCTTACCATTTTTGTCTCCCTCCTTGGGACCCACCAGAATGGATTCACATCTTTCTTCTGCCAAGGGCCCCAGAGCTGGACACAGCACTTCAGGGAGCTCTCACAGGGGCAGAGCAGAGGAGAGAATCCCTCCCTGACTTCCTGGCCATCCTTTTGTTGTTGCAGTCCAGGATCTGGCTGGCATTCTGGGGTGCAAGTAGACCTTGCTGGGTCATTTCCAGATTCAATTCTGAGATTTACTTCAATCTGATTTAACTTCAATGTAAATCAGAAATTATGACACATGAGAAAAATTCATTCCTTTTAGAATACCTTATTCAAGAAGTTTATTTTCTCAGTGTGGTCTGCACACTCTATAAGGCCTGCAGACTAAAAACACCTGAAAAAAAAAAGGTAATTAAGAGAAACAAGCCTATATCTGTTGTCTTAAATTCAGTATACTGTTGTCTGTATCTTCAATCTCCTTATACTTTAGGGGTCTGAAAACTGAAGGTGATTGAAAAACAGTGCTTTTACTGCCCTGATTGTACTTCATGAGGAAGACTTGACTGGCTGAAGAATCCCCATTTTCCATGTCTTATATCACAGGAATCTCCCTTTCAGTTGGAGGATCTTTCGCACTCGTAAAGTTGTAAATATCTCTTCTGCCAGCCACATGCTGAACCACCACTCAAGCCACTCAAGCCTCAAAAAATGTGAAGAAAGCTTCCTCCACAGAGTACTTGGACCTGTTCTAGCTGGACTCCCTTGTAAGAAACAATGGTAGACCAGGTCCTGGGAAGGCCCTCAGCAGGAGAGTGCCTGTTTAGAGCTGTACTGTTGGAGTCAGAGGCACAGAGAGTGTGCCCTTATCTCTGATACCTGGCTCTGACATCGAAGAAAGCACTGAATTTCATATAACATCCTTAAAACAACTGTTAAAGTTAAATAGAAAAACTGGAAGTGTAAGTGTGTAAATTAGAAAGTTTTCTTAAGTCACTGGGTGAAAAAGTTAAAGTTTAGGGTTTAAACTAGTTTAGAGAACAGAAGACAAGATGGAGGATTTAGGGTGTAGTCTCTTGTCCTTCTTCTTTCTTCTTCATCTTCTTCTCCTAGAGGTTTTTGGGTAGTAGGGGGTGATTGGATAGAGAATGCCGCAGTGCAGCACACAGGTGTTGGGTCATTGGGTAACTAAGAAAAATAATTTACTTGGCATCTGTTAATTGGGTAAATGGACATATAAAAGACCTTGAAGAAGATCTTTGTTAGCCATTTTACGCCTTTTTATCTTAGTGCACATAGCTCCTTATACCTTGTATACATGTAATGCAGATTAGAGAAGAATAAACAACCAAGTCCAAACAAGAGAAAACTCTCTCTCTCTCATCAATCTCAGTCCAAGGGGAGAAAGAACCTAACCACAAGTGTCCAATCAAGACACTGTACTAGCAACTCCTCTGTAACCCTACTTCACTTCAGCCACTGGACTGAGATAATAAATTTGGAGCCATACACTTCAGTATTAGAGCTCACCTTTGAAATTGTCTTTCTCTTTGGACTGATATCAGGGCAAATAAATAAATAATTCAGTCCTAATTTGGATTTTTTCACCCCTTTCCCAGTGTCAGGAATGACAGAGATCTGATCTGTGCCATACCTGCAAGCTGTACTGACTTGCCCCTGCTCAGGCCATAGGTATGTGTTTTAAGAGAAGCGGAAGGTGAAATTATTAACTGACCAAGATCTGTGTCATGTTTTGGCAATGTGCTCACTTAGTGTGCATCTTATAAAGCTAGTGTGCTCAGACAATAGTCCCTGTAGGGAAACATGCACTTTCACTGTTCATGCTCTGCTGACACTGGATATTCAGCATTGCAAATTCATCTCACAGCCACTCAGCTTACACGGAGCCTGATCAGAAAGCAAACAAAAGCCTTGCCCTTGACTTCAGCAGACTTCCAGCTGGGCTGTTACACTGCTCTGCTTGTGCTCCTGGACCAAACTGTCATACAGCACCTTTCAGGCCAGAGTGAATGTTTTTATTGCAGTACTATATTATCTGGAGAAACAAGTTTTATAATGAAAGCACTGCCAGTGACCCTTAACTAAAATACAGCTTTAGATGCTGCTACTGCTCTGCCTTAACAAGCCTCCTATCAGCTTCACTGTAATAAAGAAGAAAAAGCCAAGTATCACGGTGCTGTCAGGGAGCATTTCACTCATGTCTTGCACATACTACTTTTATTCAATCTATCTTTGCCAAATTTTAAACTCTCTTTCACATTCTCTCTGAATACATCTGCTGTTGTCATGGCACTCTAACTTCACTTACTCTTTGAGCTAACCAGCCATTAGATTTATGTCATCATTAATTTGCCTCTCTGCATACAGCTCATAGAGTGATTTATAGCTTTAAATAATCTCTGGTCATCAGCATCTATGTCCAGGGCAATTCTATTCCAAATGCAAATCGTAGACAAGTCTGGCCTCTCCTGCTATTCTAAGTAACTGCTCTGTATCTCTGTAAAGACTTCAAACAGCTGAGTGGCCAGGCCCTGAAGAGGTCTCACCTTCCCCACTTCTGCCACAGGTTTTGTTATTGCATGCATCTGAAAAGAGAATTGTGTAGATTTAGGAAAATTATCCCTGGACTGGATCTCAAGGCTCAAGCCTATAATTCAGCACACTGCCTGTGCTGGTCCATTATGCAGCTCGAATAAAGCATTACAGAGAAAGTAGACTTTGAAAGCCCTGTATGTTTCAAGTGCCTCCTGCCAGCCAGCCCTCATTGCTGATCCATCATTTCACAGATGAAGCACTGCAGAGAGCTGTCAGTATTGCTGTCACTATGATGAATGAGGCAACTAGCTACGACTTTCTCAAACAATATATTGAGCCCATCTATTGTCAGCATTTATAACATCCCTCTCCCCAGGCACTCACATGCAGCTACCACTTTACCAGTTCCTTTGTTTTTTTGAACTTGCTGGAGGGGTTCTTGGAGTAAACAGTTTATGATTAGAAGTACAGGGAGTGGCTCGTAGATAAGAAAGTAGACATAAGCCTTTTTGACAGTCAATGAGCTACAGAGAAAGATGTTTAAAGATCACATTCTTGGTCATTTTAACCATTACAAACCATATTCTATTTCACCCAGTAATCACACCTTCCATTGCAAAAGATGTTAACTACAGAATTGTGTACGTGACTGGGTTTTCTAAACTCCCTCATTATTGTGGTATCTGTTTCAATGATTTCTTTAAGTATTGTCTTCACAGTAGGACACACTTAAAGCTTTTCCACTAGCTTATCATCCACTACTCTCCTGTGCCCAGTTGTGGAATATTTAGCAAGCTGGAAGAATACACTTATCCCAGTTCTCAACAAGGGAGTTTCCAATCTGAAAATAATTGGACCCTAGGGGAAATTTCACATATGTTTTCCCTGGTCCTAATTTCCTCTACACACCTGGTTTTGATTACGACTGAAAAAGGAATTCTGCCTTAGATAGACCTTTGGTCTAACTCACCATGACCATTTTTATAGCCTTTGCAGTGAAGAAAATTATCTGTGTCTCTGCCCACTTACCTGCTTGTGGAGTATATGTATATCCTTTTACAGTTTTATGGTGTTATCAAGTGACACAATGATGCACTGATAAACTCATTGGCATGACTGAAATATTGAAGTCTTTCAAGTTTATGAGAAGAGAAATTTCTTTTTTCAATAAAAGTCTTATAAAATTATTTTCTGCATATATTTGTCCCTGAAAGTTTGTAGCTGGAAGCAGGAAGATATATGGGGCCATCGTTTGTGGAGAAAGGAAAAGAAAAATGTAGCTACCTTTTTGTGATCTTCAGAAAGATATGAAAACAACTTAATAGCAAATACAACCCAGAAACCCAAAACCCTGATCTACCTGTATATGAGATCTGCTGTGTTCAGGTTGTCACTTTGTTTCAATTTTCTTTAATCTGCCTGTCCCTGACCCTGGTCAAGCAGGTTCTTACGTAAAACACACTGGCTATTCTCCTACCTTTGCAACTGCTGCTGATAGCCAAGGGTCACTATATCTTATACAGCTCTTGCAAGTATTGCCAGAACTTCTCCAAAGACATCCCTATTAGTAAATTAGGCCTTTTCAAAATGCTGAGAAAAAACTTTTATAGCAGGCAAAGAAGCACTAATGATGAATACCTGCCATGCAGCTGAAATGAGGCCACAGGAATGAATGCCCCAGAAGGTGCTCTAAGAAAATAACAAAAGCCAATTAGTGCTGCACATGCTTTTCACAGGGTTTTGCAAACCTGATGTACCTACAGTGCCTTATTGTGACAGCTGAGCATCAACAGTGTCTTTGTCCTCAATAGCCTCCTTCAGAAAGAAAACTTCCCCAGTTTTAAGACTTAAGACAGATTAAAGCTGAGAATGATCTCTCTAAACGACCCCTTTGATGAATCCCTTAGGATCACTGTGACACCATGTTCAGGGTCCTCACACAATGCACAGATTTTGCCATTTTGAAAAACCAACTTTTCCTACCCAAGACAAAACCCTCCTTCCTTAGAAGCAGACTGCTCCTCCACTGCCTGTTTGGTTAGTGTGTCTGGTCTGGAGCCAAATGGATGCACACCGAAGTGCCTTCAGCTAAACAGGATGAAACCCCATACCAGATGCTGGCCCAAAAGCACACATCTATTGGGACAGTAGAGAGCAGTAATATGGCATGATCCTACGTCTTCATCCATTGTCATTTCTCCTCAGCAAACACTCTGCCAATTCTACAGAATAGAACCTGCAGGAGAGGCATGTGAGGTCTCTCCCCACAGGTGGAAGATTAACATTTTTCTAAGAAATGTTTAACTAATTTTCCAGGTGCTGATACATTAAATGCTTGTGTGCCTTTTTAAATGTTCTGAGCCTGACAGCTACCATGCATACCTTATCCACCTGTTTGCAGTCACAAGCACCATTTTTTGTTCTGGCACACAGCTTGGGCTTTCCTCTTTAAGTCTGTGGTGTCATCATCTCCACAACAGTTTGAAAAGTACCAGCACCACTACCACTCCTAAATAAGTCCAAGCTTGTTAGGTGCTGTCTATTTTACAGATGCCAGGAAAAGAATGGTCACAGCCCCTCCTGAGTCCACTCACTTCTGCCCTGGCTGCAATGTGAATATTGGCATTCAGTCCCTGCCCCAGTGCTCCTTCACAGCAGAAACAGGAGCCAACTGTACCCTCTTCTGCCTCATCCCTTGACACTTTGTCTGTAGACCTGTTAGGAATTCTGTGCTTCCCAAAGGCACATTTTTTGCATGTTTTTTGCTTTTCACACTTAAGATTACTCCTTCCTTTTGGTTTCATTATTTTATCTGCCTTACATTTGCAGTTTCCAGGCTTGCATTGATAGTTGCGATACAATGAGCCACCTCTTCAAGAGTTAATATGCAATCCATCGTTATCTTGTGTGGCAAGACTGATGTTAATACCCCAACAGGTAATCTCTTCTGCATTTTTCTTATGTAACTTTAAAAAAATGTTGCTGTGGTGGTCCATTAGGAGTTCTCTGTAAAAGTGTCCAATTGTTTTCTCTGAGCACAGTGGATATTGTATACTATATTGTTAGTAGACAAAAAAGGAATTACAAACTCTATATAACACACAATGATGTGTTTTCTTCTCTAATTTCTCACCAAAAGGTTAGCAACAAAAAGTTTCTTGACTTAAAGCAAGGAAAGCTGACATTCCCTTCAGTGCTCTGTACATGCACTTCCTCTGAAATTTAAATCCAGTTGATGTGCTTCTTTTAATCACACTTTTCCTCACTATATGTAACCAAAACTGTGGTAGAGGAATCACCAGAAGTTTGTCAAACAAACCGGCTCAGGCACAAATCCTTTTAGCATGAAGAAAAGGCCACAGAAGATTTGCCTTTCCCTAGCACTGCACTAACTCCATCTGTCTGTGGCTACTTGCCACTGGCTTACACAAACAGCATGTTTCTGCAAGGCAGCACGCAATAAGGCAGGTTATAGACAGATCTGCCTCTTTTCACTGCATCTCTTCTCCTATATCCTGTGTACTTGCACTTTCTCTGTAACTCTTTCCTTCATGTCACCAGCACAATATTCATCTCCCAGCCCCTGCATAATATGACTGGGATATCTTATATATCCCACTTTACCACCCATCCCAACCTTACAGCTTCACTTACTTGTGAAGCAGTAAAGGAGTAAAAAATAAATGTTTTGGTTGGTTTCTACACTCCATTTCCTATTTTTCTTTTGATGGTCAGTCTCTCAATGGGCTTGCAAAAGAGTACTGTAAGGTTAATAAATTAATACAAATGGGTAAATATTGTGGCAAGAGTAGATTATGCTTCACATTTAAAAGAAAAAGTCCACATAGTATCTATTTTCTTACAACAAGGAGTCTGCAGTTTAAGACTGTTTATTGTGTCTTACAGAGGAAAGAACATTATATGGAATATTACAGAATCATCTGAACAGAAGGTCCTCATGTCAGCCCTGCCCCCATTAAAATGACTCTTGTCTTGTTCCTACTGCTGTGATTCTTGCACAGTCCTAGATATCCAGTACAGAGGAAATCAGTGAGAGCTGAGGACATGCAGTTACTGATGCTAATATCAACATGAGAGAGTGTAGGTGCTACAGCTTAATTCAGCCGAGAATTTGTTTTCCTCCAGTGTAAGGTAATGCTGCTCAGGTTCAGGATTCAAACTCCATTTAAAGCAGTTATAGAGGGATCTGATCCCAGGAAGTAGAAAACACATTTTCTCTGCTTGTTGGTACAAAGATAAAACCTACCAGAAGATGTAGGACTTTCTGAGATTAAGAAAGTATTAACCTTTTCCTCACAAATGTCCTGAATTTCTTCACTTACCCCACCAAAAAAGGACAGAAGTGTAGGAACCTCCTGCTTGATGTTTTAGACTGCTTTGTTTCTGCTTAAACATAATTAAGCCTTCTTGAAAGACTTTTAATCCAAGGGCCAGCTGTAGTTATTTTCTTGATATAGGAGATCAGCCAACAGCCATCAACTGTCTAAGTAGTTAGCCCAACAAATAGGGTATTTAATTTTCCCTTTAAGCTCTAGGGAAACAGGCCTGGACAGTGGTCAGAGCAATGGTTAGAAGTAAAAGATAGCTGGGATTCATACAACCAGATGCCATTCTGCTTTCAAAAAACATAAATTAAAATGGATAACTTCCAGGCTCTTTTGAAAGAACAAAACAAAGAAAAAAATAAAAACAAGCAAATAAACAAACAAAAGTACGAAACTTCCTGATGGTGCTTGTGTCAAAAAACAATGTAAATATTATCAGCTGCACACTGAAAGAAGTCTACTTTCAAAGTACCTACATACGTATCAGCAGTTGTGTGTGGTAGTGCATGTGCATGTGAGTATCATGGGAGTAAAATATGTCTGTGTGCCTATATTTGTATAGATCAGTTGCCCATTGCACAACCTGCTGTACTGAAGCAGAATGAGGAAAAGGGGAAACTGAGATGAGACTGAGATGAGATGAGATGAGATGAGATGAGATTGAGATGAGATGAGATGAGATGAGATGAGATGAGATGAGATGAGATGAGATGAGATGAGATGAGATGAGAAGAGATGAGATGATGAGGTGAACTACCTCATCAGCTGCATTTATAATAGGGACAGAGAGATTGTTCAGAAAGGTTCTTGTGACAAGGGTGAAGACAATGGAGGCCTCATACTCCCTACAAGTGTCCAAGCCAGTGTCACATTGAGGAGTACCAGAGACTCAATGCCTTCCCCGAGGCAGGAACTGCAAGGAGGTGGGCTGCCAAGGACTATCAGAGTAGCCAAAGGCTGATGGGAGTGGCAAAGGTCAGGTAGAGCATAGCAAGTTGGAGATGGAAGGGTGGGAGTGAGAGGGCAGGTCACCAATCCTTGAAGAAGCATCCTGGCAAACAACTCCCCGACTGCTGTTAATGGCTCAGCTCCAATGTCCATGAAAGTATGTAAATAATTCTTGAATAAGAAATTCCCTGAAGTAGGTAACCATAAAAGCAGCCAAGTGCTGAAGTGAAGTGCATGCTTTGTTCACAGGTACAGGTGGCTATTTAAGCCTTTCTTCCCTTCTGCCCTACAGCATCGTTACAAATTAGATTCCTTACCCTGAAACTGCAACAATAAAAGCCTTTGCTTTGCAATGTTATCCCAAAGAAGATGCAGAGAAACGGGTCGTGACACCTTCAGATGCAGAGCTAATCCATCATAATGCACTGTAGCTCCTATGAACTGCTGCCCCTGGCAGGTAATGGCAGGCATTTCCAATTGTTCCCAGATGGCTAATATGTAGCAATGGTTTGTAACCCGCCTATGCTGGACCACCGCAGCTGCTCCACTGAGTACTTTGCAATATTGATGGATGCCCCTTTGACCCAGAACATTGAACACGTTTAATAGAGGAGTATTGCCACCAAAATCATTCCCTTCCCTTCTTCTTCTCCACATCCCCAATTTAAAGGTCAAAAGTAAAATGAAGCTTTATGAAACCTGTCTGTTTTCCTCATTTTAAGAAGAGATATGTGTGCTTTCATCTGACAGCTCAGTTGAAATATTCTGTTCTATGCCAATAGAAAGGATGGTTCTGCCTATTAACAGGAAGTACACAAATGAAATGATTCACACACCCTTCCCAGAAAGTATCTAAGTTCTCTTTGTGATGGAGTACACATCCTCTGATTTCTGTCCCAAATCTAAGATCTATCTATTCTCTGAAAAATTATTACATAATACTTATTATTTGAGGAGATGCTTCCTAATTTAATCTTTAGGAAAGCCAAGAAACAGCCAACCATTATTGACACCTGACACTGTGTTACTCATAATAGTATCTTTCTCTCATGGGTGAACACAATTTCATTTTCAAGTTCTCCCAAATAAACCTTCAAAATTATTTATAACAAAACCTCCAAATACTAGAATATGTCTGTGTGTGCATACATGTATTGGTGTATATACTTATGTTTGTCCAAATGTCATATATGTCCATATGAGTTATGGATATATATTTTAAGAGCCCAGTCCTTAGACTTTTGAAATCTGCATCTATCTCCCATTGGATTCCAGTAGATGAAGTTGAACCTCTGCTTTGTTATTCATTCTCCCCTCTTTAGAAGCCATATTGCCTATTAGTACTGAATTTCCCTTATCTTCTATGTTCCTTTTTAGCTTCCCTTCCACATTACTTGCCCTCAGTATTGTTAAGAATATTCTCACTGATCTTTTGCTCACTCAATGGTTTTAAGGTTGAAGGGACTTTAAAATTGTTCTGATCTTCCGCATTACCCAATCCAGAAAAACCTGACCCAGGCATTTTTATAAGGGACACTGTGACTCACATTTGGCTAAAACCTCATCCAATAAGCACTCTTTCATAACCCAAGAATGTTACAGGTCAAATAATTCACCACAGCCTTTCTGTGATAGTGTCCTTCAGGTGTCAGTATTTTAGAACTGAAACAGAAGAATTGCTTCCATCCTGCTCCTTCCTACCTTCATTTTCTGTCAGCACTTAATGATTTTTCTCCAACATTTTCTAATATTTGTAGCATGTACTTAATAGTTTTTTGTTATATGCAACAATGTGTATTTCAGGAAACCTATGTGTAGCAGAGAAATGTAAGACTTTCTGACAATACTCAAAATTCAGGAAAGAGGCCTCATTATGAGGAAGAGAACCCATATAATGGTACACTGTACTCAGATCATTCTCATACTCTCTTCCAGGGAACAGGATATCAAGGCATCTAGTCATTTTATAAACAGCATAAGAGGAGCAAATTAAAGTTTGAGCCAGGTAGGCACTCACCCAAATTCATGAATGGTTGAGCAAAAATAGCTGGACAACTGTTCATTGATTTCCAGTAATTAAAACAGCTGAATTTACAGTTGTTGTAATTCAACATAACACTGTAACCTCCAGAAAAAAAAAAAAAAAATAAATCACCTGTTAGCTCTTAATGGCACAATTTTGAAGTTTGACCTCCCATTCTTCCTCAGGCACATTTTTATTTCAAGGTGCTCATAAAATACTTTTACAAAGATGCATGAAATACTACACATAAACAGAAAACATAATCTGAAAAATATGAGAAAATAATATCACAGTTCCACAGAAAGGAAGGCCAGGCTTACAGTTAATATATTGAGCATGATTCCATTCAATTCTATAGGTAAAAAAGAATCATACAGGCATTCAGAAACATGGCTACAGCCAAGATAACCTCTGAATGCACCCTTGTCCTCTGGGAGCCTTTATACAGTGTTGCATCACAAGATTTGAACAGGACTGCTTAAAATAACCCAGAGGATCAGTGAGATGATGATGAGAACAAAGAGAGTGAACTGAGGGTAATTTCACTGATGGACTTAGTCTCCAGCAAGGCAAAGGGCTATCACAAAATAAAAAGGAATAGTGTACTCTAATGTTCCACAAAATAGGACAGAAAGTAAAAATCTTAATGTACAGAAAGGAAAATCCAGATAAGACATTAGTGTAAATCCTCTTGAGGGGTAAAGATGGAAAATAATTGCCACAGATTATCTGAAGATGACACACATCTCCATCACTGGAGGTTTTAATAGGCCAGACAAACACCTGCCAGAATGGTGTGGGTGCACTTAATTTGCTCTCCAGGCAGAGACGTGGACTGATAACCCCTTTAGTCCTTTCAGCTATGCTCTATATATAACTGGAATCAAAACTCAGCTAAGAAGAAAGCCACACTGAAGTCAACCACACTAACTCTCCATAGTGAGTTCCAGATCATATTTGCTTGTATACATTTGTATGCTTGTACAGCAAAATTATTTTGTACAGAAAACTTATAAAGTATTTCACATGGTGGCAAAATACAGCTGTAAATGCAATTACAAGTAGTATGTAGAGAAAGATTATAATATACCCCCAAACTATCATCTGGAGTCCTGTCTACTTAGTTTATTGACAGAAACTGGGCTACTCTAAATTGTCATTGAAATGTCCTGTGACCTTAACTGCAAATTAAGCTGTATTCTTACAATTTGGAATATAATTTTCAGTCATTAAGATTCAAGAGCTGAAATTCTAATGTGGGGTTTTTTTATGGTTTATAGGGCAAACCACTATAGTTGTCTTGCCACTGTGTCCCTATTCCTAAGGAAAATTTAAAAACCAGTGAGAAACACAAGGACTGATGAAGAAGGAGATGAACTAAACACAGAACCATGCAAAATAGATTCCATCACTTAGGAAATGCAGAAAGAGTGAGAACAAACTCATTGAAATTGGCAAAACATATTTCCACTGTTTAGCTCTACTGCAAAGTGCAGTGTTGACACATAACACATGAAACTCTGTCCTGCTGATTTTACGTGGATTCACTTAAGAAATGCATTTAGCCTATTGGTGGTAACCACAGGTCATCCTATGGCATCATCTCCCAGACAGCTGTACTTAAATATGTTTAATTGATTTTGCCCTTTGTCAGCAAGATGAACCAGTGATGGCTATATAAGAGAGAGGAGAAAGTCATATATAAATAGCTGCCAGCATTAGGCAACACATCAGCAGGACTAGCAGCAGCAACTGGGAAGGGCGAGGAGGTTTGGCCTGGGGCCCAGCTGACCCCGGCTCAGGGTGGGCTGGAGCGGGGGAAGCTTAGTGTTGGCCAGTGTCAGCAGCCGTGGCCAGGCCCAGCCTGGGGCCGGGGTCCCACAGCCTCCATCCCTACCCGGGAGCTGCTGGGGTCCGGCCCAGCCCCATCCAGGCCGCACAGGCCCCGGGGGAGCAGGGCCGGCCCCACCAGAGCTCTGCTGCCTTTCGAGGAGAGAAGCAAAGAGAGAAATTTCCCGGGCTTGTGGTTTTTAAAATGTGGAGCTCACAGAAGTGGATCAAATTTCTAAATGGTGCAAAATGTTATCAGTTCTCAGAACTAGCCAGCTATTGGCCTTTCCCAGGCACAGAGGAAGCTCCCAGCAGCTTCTCTCAAAGAAATCACTTCCATGGGGGAAATCGCCAAATATCAATCAATGTGAAACCACCACAGTGTACTAGGTACTAGTACTAGGGAGACCACATCTACACATGTTGTCCACACATTGTTCTAACAGTTAAGGTACTATTCTCTTGCATTCTCAGTTCTAAATTATATACCCAGGGTACATAATTTGGGTCCAAATAAGCTGATAGTAGTTCAATGACTTCATGTTGTGCCTTCACTTGTTACTTGACACTCACTTGTATGATTTTACACCTGGTAACAAGAACACGTACAATATGTTGAGATACAAATTCTTTATTTAATGTTGAGCATATATGCTAAAAACAATATAGTCAACTACAGAAACACACCATCATCGCTGAGCAGATGTAAGAAAGAAGCCCCTTCTCCAAAAACAAACATTAGCTTCAAGGTCACCAGCTGTTAAATTATCTCAGCATGTACTTACAAGAAGTGAGTAATACAACTATAAGTACAGAATTACTCTCCGTAAGTGATTATTAAAGAAACAGAGGCATTTACAACATCTAAGTTTGAAGTGCCAGAGTGTTCACTTAAGTAGATTCTTGTGGGAAGGAAAACATTCCTCAATTCTGATTTCTGGAAATGGGTTATAGTAGAAAGCTGCAAATGAAGAGATACATTTTTTAATAGGGCATTTATTGATCCCCAAAAAGGCTCATGCACTTAACATAAAATCAAATTAAACCCAAGCACATTACCAAAATAACTCAATTAATATAATTTATTTCACATGTCAGAAAATGAGTGTGACTTCAGGTGCTCCTATTCTATGGTAAATAGTTCAATAATCCTTACACATTTTATTATAAATCACCATTGTAAGAATACTCTAAAAGCAAAGATAGATGGCATTTATATGCTCCGCTATTTTGTTGTTTTGTTAAAGTCTCTAAATATCTCCATTTTTACACCTCATTGTTTATTGTCGCTAGAGAAGACTATTTTCATCTTTTCATCTTCCTATTAGAATATGCTCTAAACTATTTGCTTGGACTTACCGTACATGAAACAATAGTTCCCTCTTCTGGACTGAGGTAATGCTACATTTAGGGCAGAGAAATCTCTGCAGGATGGAATTTCGGTTAATGTTTTACTGAAGGTGTGGGTTTTCTTCCCTAATTGAACAACCTTACAATAACAGGAAAAGCCCTAAAATCTATACACTAAGAAGTCAAGCACATAATGAAAGAGAGGTGTAGAAATCAATGAAGTATTGGATTGTGGGGCTTTGCATTCAATTTCAGCTGAAGGCACTGATAGCTGCAATAGATGTAAATAAGGATCTGTCACCATTTTGATAGCGAAACATAAATTCTCTGGAATCCATTTATTCCCATACTCTCAGGGCTTTTAAAAGAGAGGTACAAATCAGTGATCTGGAAGGAGGAATTTATTTTAAGTAACTGTTTAATTCAAGGTCTTGCACTTTTGGACCAGAGCATAGATTACATAGCCAATGATCAGTTATATACAAAATTTTAAAAAGTAACCACCCATTGAAAGAAGAGACAATGGACATAGGAAATAAGGCAAAAAAAACTCAAGGCCTCAGATTCACAGAACAAAACGTGCCCTCAAAGACACCAGTTGTTATCCCTGAACATCCTTGAACAAAGCATTAGGAAGTAAATTTGAGAAGGGGCACAAGCACCTATAACTAACTTTTGCTCTCTCACAAGGGTTTTTGTGTGAAAAGCAACCCAGTACAGCAAAGTACCAGTATGGAAGAGCTGAAACACTCCGGGTTACCTGCAGCAGGAGATAAAAGGCAGGTACAGAGTCAATCTTGTGAACAAAGCGTACCAAAGTCTCCTCTGGAACAATACAACACCACCTTCAAGGAAGTTCACGCACTTGTTCCACAGGCATCCATGACTCTTGCCTTGTCTGGCAAGGAGAGTCTGGGAAAAACGTGATGGTCTCTGCATCACAGGGCCTGTATTTGAACCACAGCAACTGTTACTTTTGACCAAAATACCCCTTAACAGAAGCTGCTCAAAGCACCCTCTCTTTGAAACAACAGCCCTTCTGAAAGAGAGACTCTGCAGAGGTTCACGTGGAGGTGAGGAGGGTGAAAGCTTTAACTCCCAAGTCCAGCTCTAGAGGTGTAATACAGAAGATCAGCCTGTCTTAACCATCTGGAAATTTTATTAAGCGCTCTGTGAACTCTGAGTGGTCCCACTGTATTAGAAAACTTGCCCAGAGCTTGGGCATATTTCAGTAAGACAGGCAGGAAAGACAGATATGCTTAATTTCCATTTCTCCAGTGCTCAATTGGTTTAATTCAATTGACTGCAAAAAACTACAGTGAACTTTACCAGGGAACTGGATGGTGGCCTTTCTTCTCTGATGTCTAAAAAACACTGTTCCAAGAGCCACATACTACCAAAATTAGTAACCCAATGCTTGCTGTTGTGAGAAGTAACAAAAAACCTCTCTCCACTTATACAAAGTAGACTGTGGGTAAAATGGTCCTGTGAGAGGAACATCTTCTATAGCAACATGGTCATCTTTAGGGTAGCTGACAGGGCTTAATCTTTGGTATACTGACCTGCTCCTTTCTGGTATTGAACTCAAATGAATAGACAAGTCTGCTACGTTTGCCTTCCAATGGGGAAAGAAGCACATGTTTTGAGCCAGGTGTTTATTTGTATGTTATTTTCATTAAAGGATCTCAGATGCCTGTTCCATCACTATAAGATGAACCACTCTTTCATGAACCATGAACAGTGATTTTCTCACTTTCAGTGATCATTTGAACTAAAACTAAGGTTTCTTCTTTCTGTATGACTGACATTTCCACTGACTGCATCTGATTTTCATTGTGTCTCTATGATGATGCAAAAAAAAAAAATCTTTGTTCAAGCCTTTTTTTTTCACTTTCAGAGGCTTGCAAATCTTCCTAAGGAATTGTTACAACCCTCTAGGCATAAGGGTCAGGGACAAAAACATTGTAAGAACCTGAGTATGAACTGCTATGATTCATTTCTGTGGCCCTAAAAACAAGGTCCCCAAATGGGCCATACACATAAGAGCTGGATTCAGAGATCCTTGTGGGTCCCTTTCAACTCAAAATATTCTGTGATATGGCAACTATATCCTGTTTCACCACTCCTCTCAGACAAAAGGCAAGCATTCTTATCTGCCCCTCACTTTTTCAGTGTGATTCCCTTCCCTAAACATGCATTTGGCTTGAGAAGATTGCAGTTTTAGCTTTACCAACAGCAAAAGCAATTGTGGGTTTAGGAGCTGACAAAATTTATGGGTGTAGAAAAATGTGTGATACACTTCAAATCACAGTGTCTGAGCCTTAGGTACACACTTACCGTCCCTCCCTTCAATCTATTTTCAACCACTTTCAGCAGCAATAGAAAGTAAAATCTGTTCCTTATATTGCACCTTGTTGTAAATGCTGCTACTTCTACCACTTTTCCAGCTGGGACAAAGCATCTTGTGCCCTTGTTCATGAAAAGAGTGCTTGAGCAGAATTTCATTTAAATTTTCCCAAAGAAGCTGCCTCACAAATCACAACGTACATATTAAGCATACTTTTTTTAAAAGGCTCAGGTAAGCTCACATGAAAAAATTCTGTAGGAACAACTTTGTGAAAATTGGAGAATCCATAGTGCCAGGCCCTGGCAAAAAATGTCCCTAAATATTTTGCATCACAATCAGATACAACATAACTGACCTAAAAAAATAAGCTTTACAGATTGCATTAAGTCAAAGAAGCTGATGTGCTCTCTAAAGGCTATCAGTAGGAAGTAAGGTTTGATTCAAAACACGTTACCTTCACTTTTGGTGAAGATTTTACCTTACAGACTACCCCTCAGGTTTACTCACCAGAATTTTTTGTTTCTTGCTCAAATTTGCTCACATCAAGTCCTGCAGAGATATGGAATCAGTGCAAAGATTTGACTTAGGCATGTAAAACACATAGACCTGAAGCTGAGGTAAGGTACTGATGATATTTTCCCACAGACCTTGCAAGATCTGATCAAATATAACCACATGAGTAAAGATGGCGACACTGTAAATCATCAAATCCAACACAAAGTAGGAGAGCTTTGTTGTCAGAAGCCCAGTCACTCACTCCAATATAGAGGGAAGAATATGGGGCAACATTCAAAGCATATGAAGGCCCAAGCTCTCTACTGTTAAAGGAAATAAAATTATGCTGCCTCTATCTATTTCCAATGCCCCTCTACATATGCTATCCATATCTCATGGCTAAGCATGGAGAAAGATGAAAAGCACAGATAATTCTTTCTGCTATTAAGCCACTTCCTCTGAGCCCCTTCCTCAGGGGTGTTTATGGTTAGATCAGAGATATTGAATGTGCAAATTTCTACTGAAGATAAAACATGCAAAAACAAGAGGAGAGAAAAATCAGAAGATAAAACAATCTTCATTTATGTATGCATTCATTTGAAGAACTTGCTTAAACAGATTATTGTGCATCATTTTTCCACAAACAAATTTGGAGAGAACTGGACATAACCTTTGCCACGTTGTGACACAGAAAATTAAACTCAGAAACTTTTTTCCTCTAATTCTGCACCAAGATTTTATTCAGGAGAGATTACTTTGCAGCAATTGCCAGTAGCTCAGAGCTGTAGAATCTTTAGTGTGGTAGTTCTAACCATGTAGTCTGTCCCAGCTTTGTCAGGACCAATAGAAAGGGGTTTCCTAGGTGCATTTGAGCCACTTAAAACAACTGGAAGTGATAAGTGATAAGTGATAGAGGATACTGCTGTCCATTACAGAGGTCAGAAGCCCCATATCTGCTGATCAGATTTATCATTTAGGGAGGTTTGCTGCTTGTGTGAGGTTTTTCTTGAGAATGTTGCGTAGAGGATACCAAGGTTTATCTGGCTTTCTCCTCTACAGTGGTGCCTTTTCATATGTGTGCCAAAGACACCACCAGGGGTGACCTGAGAATTATCCAGTGTATAATCATAACTAGCAGGCTTGAGGGGCACTGCTGAAGAGCACAGACACCCAAGTGGTTTTCTCCATTATGCCCAAAGAGGACTCAGCAGAAACATGCATGAACTGCTGGTTGCACAGCTGCTGCTCATAGCAGACTTCTGATCCCCACAAGCACATCAGCCATGGTGAGAATCTGAAGAACATAACCAGGTTCTAAGGAGAGGGAAAGCTGGCAGAGAAGAACGGATATTGTTGAGGTAGATAAGTAGATACCTGCTGTATACCAGATTAGGGACAATCAAAATAGGGAGGAACAGGTTAAGGTATACTTCAACACCCTATATGTACACAGGTTTGTGGAGCCAGATGGGCTTGACCCATGTGCTGAGGCAGGTGAAGGCCAGTGGCATTGCAAGGCCATCCTCAGTGTTCTTTGAAGGTGGAGGTGAGTAGGAAAAGTTGCAAAAGGCTGACTCTCAGCCCTGCCTCCTAACTGTGTAAGGAAGATGAATGAACTGCAGCTTCTTGCAAACCTTTGGAAGATGCTGGAGAAAATCCTCGTGGAGAGAATTTCTGAAAGTGTGAAGAATCAGAAGGTGCTCAGGAGTAGTCAGCCTGGATTTCTGTGCAGAAAACCAAAAACTGTTTACAAAACAAATCCAAAGCTGTTGAAACTCTCCTTTAGTGACCTCCAGGATGGGACAGTGCAGATTCAAGCAAGTTTAGAGAGAATATAAAAGTGGAAGGAGTGAAAGGTGCAGCAGACAGTTGTGCTGCACTTTTTGGGAGCTTCAACAGGAGAAATGCAGAGCTGGGCAGGGAGGAATGTGATAAAGCACAGCAAGAGCAATTGCACTGTCCTGCAGTTGAGGAGGAATAGCTCCATGCACTGGCACATGCTGGGGACTTGTGAAGCTGACAAACAGCTTTGCAGAGAAGTTCTGTGAGGTCCTGCTGGACAGTAAGCTGAGTTTGAGCCAGCAATGCTGGCTTCCTGCAAAAATAACCAACACTGTCCTTGGCTGTATTTAGAAGTGTATTAAAAGCAGCTCAGGGGAATTTGTTCTTCCTCTACCCTCAGTGCTGGTGAGGCCATGTGAGGAGTACCAAGTCCAGTCCTGGGCTCCTCAGCACAGATAAGCTGTAGACAGACTGCAGTGTCTTCAGCACAAGTCAGAGATCCCGCTCTGAAATGGTGCTGCAGCATGTCCAAGAGGCAATTCCTGATACTGCAACTTCACTTCAGTGCCCCCCTGCAGCTCGCACCCACCCTGTGCTAGGGATGGATGCAACCCAGCCCAAAACCATCAAGGGTGATCTGCTGCTTCCTACTGCAGTGTAAATAAGGGGGCACATCATCTCTATGTTCTCTGATTGCAGCTCCTTGAACACTCCAAGGGTACAGCCTTCCAAGATGAGAAATCAAATGAGAATGACAACTATTGTCTAGGTTTTATTCTGCAGTTGGCAGCTGGAGTAGAGGTGAAGTAGAATGTGAAGTGTTTTGGCTCCAAATCCAGCAGGCAAGCTAACACTGCAGGGCTGTCTTTTACTCTCTCTTTGAGATTAAGCAGCCATAACACCAGAGCTGCAAAGGCACTGCAGGCACTTCCTCTGCCTCCCACGCTAATCTGCCTGCTATTGCCTTTTTCTAGGCTTTGCTCAGAGCAATGGGACTGTATTGGCCCCTTAGGAGGGATACAGTGCCTGCCCAGTACCCTCACCAGCAGCTCAAGGATCCTTACAAGACCAGGAGGTCATAGTGTCCTGATGACATGGCAGGTGCACAAAGTTTTCAGCACAGTCTTCCTCCAGCAATTTCCACCATTTTTTTCTCCTTACAGTGGCCTAAAATATGCTACAAACAACATTTCAAATTACATCTTGAATGCAGCCATGAACATTTCCATGCCCAAAGCTGTAATGGATCAACAAACCGTTACAGTGAAAGACAGCTCCAAGGACATGAGCACAGGCAATGGTTCTTCAGATTTTCACCGTGGCTACCATGCCTGTGGGAATCAGAGCAAAACAAAGTAAAACAAAAACAACAAAATAAGCTTTAAAGAGAGTTACAGACTTGAGCTGGCTTCAGCCCACACATTTTTTTTCCAGTGATTGGAGATATCCAGCATCATGACAGTAAGTGTAATGGGAGTTTTGTTTGCATTGTGATCTAGCTGAAGGTTGAAGCTGTTATATTGTGCTTGTATTGTCCATGCTGCTTCAGTCTGCTAAATTAAAATCCAGTCTTCAAATAAGCAAATTTGGTAATAACACATTAAACCCTCCTTATGTGAAATATCTAAAACAGCCTGGTCAGAATGTACTGCATAAGAGAAGAGCCAGGACTGCAAGACAGCAGCAAACACCTCACCACACAGAATGCATCTCCAGCAGGACTGAGTTTACTCAAGGCAACACACACAGTACCTCAGAACATTGTGGAACAGCCACCCCTTTGTGGCATCAAGGGCAACTGGGAAAGATGTAAAAAGACAGGGCCATCTGCATAACACTGTGTACAATCCACCTACTAATGTAAGGCCACAGCCTGACGCAAGCGACAGAGACAGTAGGTGACGCTCCTTTCTGACCTTGATTCAGCTTCAGTCAGTTGAACAACACAATAATAAAACAACAATCTTGCATGTATCAAAAAGTAAAACTCTAAATATATTTATTATTCAGTTATATTTGCTTTTCATTGCACAGATTTGGTTTTTATCCCCATGTTCAACAGTTTTTTACAAAGCTTTTTGGAGTTTTAGAAACAGTTAGAATGATCACTCAAGACTATTTAGGCACAGATCATGAACACATAACTCCATTTTCTCAAGGTTTTTTCCACGTGAAAGATTAGCGGTTGCAGCTAAGCTCCAAATTTAAATACATTTCACAGTCCACGCTTTTACAGGCATACTGTCTAAAAAAGAAGTTTTCATTAAATAGTCTCACCAAAGCCAAAATGAAAGCACCTTCTCTTCCATAAATGCAGAAATCAACACAACTCTAGGATAAAAATCATAGTGGCCAATCATTCTTTATGCTAGTCAGTCATAGAATAACAAAGAACCAGTCCTCAAGAGGATGTAAAAATCCCCTGGAAAAATTACTTTGCTTTAGAAATAATTTAAATAATTTATTTTGTATGAAAAAAATAAGCAAAAAGAAAGGCCAATAAAACACATCTGGTGACAAGGATTTGTCCTAGACATATCCCCTGGACCTAGCTGATTCCGTGATTTCTATGTGCCACAATGGAGGTGCACAGTTACAGGCTAAACAGTGTTTGCTTGCTCTGCCTGGGTTTAAGACATCACTATAACGTCCAGCATCAAGTCAGAGAGCTGGTGCTGAAGGGCACAGATCAGTGTGGCCACAGGGTTGAGGAAGGCTGAGCAGTCTGGGAGGATGCAGGAGGCTGGACAACACAGAGGAAACCTGCAGCTGTAGATGGCTGCAGGAATGGGTCAAAGGTGCTGGCACCTGTGAGCTAAGGAAGCAGCAGTTGCAGGCATTAAGGACAAGTGATATTCCAGCAACCCTGGAGGGCTGTTCATGAATGGCCACTGTCCTGTGATCTTACTGTGGTTGACACACTTCTAGCACCATTGCTGAAACGCCTGCAGTGGGCTGGGGGGTCCAACTCCCCACTAATCCTCTTAAACCCTCTTGGCAAATTCCCCCATTGTTAACACTGTGCAGCTTTAAATGTTGCCCTCATATCTCTGATGACCCTCAGCTGACTGCAGCTGGTCTTTGGCAGAAGGAGGGAAAGAAGGCCACTGACTCACAGGACATAGAGACACTTCAGCTTCTCTGGTGAGAACTAGTCCACACCATCACCTTTTTAAAGTAGGACCTCCAACACCAACTCTCCTTTTCCTATCACAGAAGTGCTGGCCCTTGGCACCCCCGGTGCAGCCTCCCACTCAAGAGCGGGACTATCCCCAGCACCAGGTCAGGGCAGCCACAGCTTTCCCGAACCACCTGGGGGCAGGGCCAAGCTGTCAGGTGAGAGAGGTGCATAAGGATCACTTTGGAGCTAGAGGTACCTCTGAAGCTCAGCAGAGTAGAGTCCCTGGGCAAGGGGACAGCAGCCACAGGAGCTACACTGCTGGGCCCTAGGGTGAGAAAAGAAGCTGGTAGCTGCCTTCAGTCTCCCATTCTCCTGTCACATGGAGGGGCAGCAAAACAGGTCATTCCTAGAGCTTAACATGTAGCTTCTCCAGGGCCAGAAGAGCAAGATTTTCCAAAGTCTCTCACTAGCATTAACACACAAGCTTCTGACATTGGTGAGCAGACAAGCAAGGGGAGCCTGAAAAAGCGCAGAAATCCATCAAAAACTGTCTGGTGATGATTAGGGAAATGTGACCACCACAAGCCAGGGAAGTCCATGCTGCCTGAAATACCAATTTTACCCCCAGTAAAAAACCTAGGAGGAGTTATCTGCAGGAACTGGAGCCTCCCCCTGTGTCTAGGGGCACAAAGGGCTGCAGGCCAGCAACCTCATTAATTGTCTGTGTTCATTAAGACGTTTCTGAGCTCCAGCTCCATCTGTTTCATTTGGACATCTTTCTGGATTAATAACTCACGTAGTCGACGGATTTCTTCTTGTTGCCGGTAATACATCTGTAAAAGCTGTAAGAAAACACACATTTTATTTACTTTACACTAAGAAAACATAGGCTCAGCCTGACAATCCCACCCACCAGAGCTGTCACATCACTTCTGAGAGACACATCTAAGGAGGAGGCCTTTCACTGACTGACAACATCAGCAGTGCTCCTGCTGTCCACTAGATTGGGCTGTGACTGCATGTGTTTCACATAAAGTATTTGTGTAGGGAAACACAGGGCATGGGGCTGGGGCTGAGCCTCATCCCTAGTAGAGTGCAGCTGTGTAAGACAGGTGAACATCATTACAGGAAAAGGAGCACAGAATGCTGATTTGCATTGAGCAATCACAAAAGAGTAAAAGGGCATGCAGGTGTTGTGCATGTGAGAAACAGTCTGTAAAAGGTTGTACTGGGGAATAATAAAGTGCCAATACTTGAAATCATTCTTGGTGTTAATCATGTGTCAATTGGTACCCTGTGTAAGGAGCCACCAACAATGTATTTGGAGTCTAAATTCCTGGTTCTGCCATATATCCTTCTCTGACTTTGGAAAAGTCCTTTTTTCTCTTGCAGTTGGGACTAGCATAGTCTGTCACTACATGCATGCAGCAGAGCACCCAACTCTGCAAGCACTGCCTCTGTAACCTTGGGGTACCAGCTCAGAAACATATGGAAAAATATCCTTTTTCACACCACAGGGAAATTCAGATATGGAAATGCCTGCCCTATCAAGGTGCACATGCTAAATTCTTGCAGAGATGAAAGAGAACCTCAGAACAGGTCCCCTGTACTGGAAAGAAAATTATTCCAGGGTTTCTAAAAGCAAACACTACATGTAGTTGAAAATGTCCCTGAGCTGCCAGCAGTGGGAGGCTGACAAATCACCACAGAGATGTACCACTGTGCCAGCTTTGATTACTATACAGAGAGTATAGCATGTTTTCCATGACTAAAGACAGATCACAGAGCTGCCAGGACCTTTTCTAGAGCCTTTCCCAGGTACATGCTGCAGCCAGCAGCCAACCTCATCAGCACTGCACCAACAAGTTGCCCCTCAGCAACGAGCTGCAGAGGCAGACTCTTTCTCATGTCAGGGTCCACAACAGAGTTAGGCAGCTAAGACTACATGGAAACACCAGGGGTACACCCACCCCTTTCACAGAAATCCCTGCTGCCTTACCAGGCTTACTGACTGCAAGCCTTTGGCTCATCAAAGGGTTATCCTGCATAAACCCCCTTCTCTTCTCAAGAACCTGGAAGTCACAAGGACCTCCTTGTCCCCAGCCTGCCACCAGGGAGGTCTATCCCACAAGAATGCCCAGAAAGTTAAAATGCTGACTGCCCAATCCTTTCCAGATCCCCTCAGCTGGGTTGTTGTTGGGCCACATTTCTGCTTCCCACGTGGCAGGCAAAGCTTTTGGCACCATGAAGAACAAAGAGTTTGCACTGACAATAGGCCTGCAAAATAAACCCTCCCTGAACTGCCACCATGTGAATGGTATCCTTTTGTCATCTGGCTTTGGGCTTCTCCTCTGGCCACACTTCACCCCAGACATCCATACCTCATTTTCAGTTTTTGGTGGTGGACACTCAAATATGTCAAATCCATTGGATAAGCACATTTGCTCATTTTTTGGTAGTTCCTCCTCCACTTCCATCCAACTTCTGTCATCTTGAGCCTCTCTTGGATTTTGCTGGTCCTCCACTGACATACTTTCCTCTTCTTCCTGGTTCGCGTTAGTAGCTTGTGGGAGTGGCTCTGGCTCAAGAAACTGTGGTGGGGAGTTCACAGCTTTAGAGCCTGGTCTTAAGGATACCAAGAGAGGCCCTAGGGAGGGAGGAGACAAGTGAGCACTCACAAACCACACCCAGAAATCAAGCTGTGAGCAATCAGAGATAAGCATGGAGACACCTGACCCGAGCAGCTTCCAAACTTTACAGCAGTAAGTTATTAACCACCTGTAAGTTGTAAGTAAGTAACCGCCAAGTTATTTTAGCTTCTAGCCATGTTTACTATGTCTCTCCTTTTCCATCTTTCCTCTTTCTCTGGCAGGTAATAGGCCAGAGAGCTGGCAGCAGCTTACCCAAGCCCTGGGGAGCTGAAGGGCTGGGGAGCTCTCCATGTGCTGACCTTTATTAATCCCGTTGAGCCATTCTTGTGCTGTCAGTGCTGGCTGGGCTGCTGCAGTCAAGGGGTAGATATCTGCCTGGTATGATTCCGACTGGAAACAAACAGAAGTCCAGAGTAACTATGTCAGTGAGATTTTGGCTTAAAGAGGTCATACTGGATTGTGGTGGAGAAATTAATTTATCCCCCTTCAGCACAGAGAGTGTCATGAGCACTCACTGGCACAGCAATAAAGTCCTTTCACCTGCTCTGCACCTCTCTGCTCCTCACCTCAACTCGGAAGAATTGCATCTGAAGGCCTAATTTAATTCATGCCAGTAAGGTCTTCAGACTAGGGGAGGTTAACATAGGCCAACTCAACTCTCATGAAATCATGTTCCTAAGGATGAATACATGGATACAGAAGATGGACAAGTCACAAAGCATCAGTTGATCATGAGCTGACAGAAGCTAGCCAGGGAGATAAAGCTGGAGGAACACACCTGGTTGGAAGTTCCTGTGTCTCTGAATTCAAGGAACTCATACCTTCTTTTCACATTCTACTTTCTGGAAGTAGAGAGCACAGTACTGACATTTCCCATGTACCATGTACCTATGCTCACAGTCACACGAGAGCTACTTTGGCTAGCTACAGATAGCCAAACTGTATAACTGTATAACTGATAATTGTATACAGTTTCTATAATGACATCAGCTCTGAAACTTACTCCTACATCACCCAGTGCAAAGGGTTGTACCTTACATGCTGCAGAGCAATTATCTGTAACACAGTTCTACCCAAGGGGTGGAGACGCATGAATTCATAATTCATGTTTTACCAGGGTGATTGTTCCTCCTTCCACAGAGATTTTTATGCCACCCAACATCAGCTCCAACCCCTCTCCCTCTTTTGTCATTATGTCAAACAGATTATATTGAAGAAGTTTACAGACAGCTAGCAGGCCTGGCAGCATGTCTTGGAAAGTCAGACATTAAATAGAGACATAACTCCTGAATAACTCTTGAGTTACCCAGATAGGGTTTGTTGGCAGGGCTGCCCCAGAAACTGGCCAGCTATGTCCCTCATGCCAGGAGAGAGAAAATCTCTTGTTCTACCTATTCTCCTGCCCTCAATAGTCACAGAGTGGAGGCAGTGCCCTTATTTTTCCACTGATATTTGCCTCAGATATGAACATGATCTAAGGCTGACTTACCCGTCGAGGCACAATCATGGAGATGGGCTCAATCAGGTTTTTAGTTGGAATCAGTTTGTAGAAACGGAAAATTTCACAAGCTGCCACATCAAGACCTCTCTTTGGCATCACTCCTGGGGGAAGAGCATGAAATGAATGGAGTATAAATCTCCTCAGGAAAGTAATGTCATCAGCCATGTGAAAAGGGTCATCAAACAATGAAAGGAGTCATAGCATCAGCACCACATCAGCATGGTTTGAGGTCCATATCCAAAACTGGCTCAATGGCACAAATGACAAGACTAAACAATTTTTTTTTTCATGTCAGATGATGTTGTTACATACAGGGTGTGTGGTTTTCATGCTAAGCCTCCTGTTCCTTATTCATTCTAATGGCTCCAAATAGAGTGGCAAGAACAGAACAGAACTGGCAGGTGATGCCACAGGATGTGAGTAACAGGATCACTAGGAAGGGATTTCAAGACACCTAAACAGCACCAGAATAGCTATATATGGCTGAAATACCTACCAGGCAAGTATCCTCCCCCAGCGCTGTCCCAAAACAGAAATGAGAATGAGAAGGGAGCGAACATCTGTTCTGCCCATTTGTGTTTTAGGGACTGACTAAGCCACGCAGGGTCTCTCAATTAGGGGTAAACTTTAGGCACAAACTGATAACCTCAGTGGGTTTCTCTCCCATTAGCTTGTACAGTCCAAAGTTATATCCATGTCAATTCTCTTAAAAAGAGAGATTCCCTACGCTAGTAGACCTTGCTTCATGCGACCCAAGCTTAGTTTTCTAATTTCCTATCCTTACTAATACCCAGTGACTTCATTAAGCAGCAGATTCTACATGAAGAACTGTTGCTCCTTACATTATGCATTCTTCTAAAAGTGAATCTAAACTCCACTCCTCCACACAGTATTTTGTTTCAGTAACATGGAAAAGGAAGTTTTGTACAATAACCTTAGCAGTATGCTTGATCAGCTGAACAAAGCAGGATAGGGAAGCAGACATGATTCACTTAGGCATTTTAGAAACACTTCTACACTTCCTTTCCATGAAATTATTTTTAAAGAGATTATGACAATGAGAAATAAGGATGTTGTACTGGAAGGATTATAAAAACTGGATAATGAGGAGATCCTTACAGTTAAATTTTAAATAATATATTCCTTTTAATTTTTTTTAAGGCAACCTTCAGGCAAAAAATTCAGTGCTGCCAAATACCTGTACCAACGTCCTCTAAGAGCAGGAGAGTCCACAGGTAGTGGGGAGGGGTGTTAATGATCCTAGAAACATGTAGAGGAATATGACTCATAGAGTAGATTAGAGAAGGTTCAATAAAGGGTTAACAATAAGGTCTGAGGGCTGAAAGCTAAATTCTGTGACTTGAATTAGTTAAACAGTGGGTAATACATAGACAGGTTAATAAGCAAGGGTCTCCAAAGGAGGAGAGGTGACCTAATCACAGTACATATATTTTTCTAAATAGGAAATGTCAGTAAAAAAGAAGGTAGACAAGCAATAAAGACTGAAGCCATTAAGCAGTGAAGCATCTGTTACCAGAGAAGTCACAGAGTGGGAATGATGGAAATAAGAGTTCAACAACAAAAATCTTGAAGCAGATTGACAAATGGCAAGGAGCATTCTCCACCTTTAAATCCAGACTATCCTCCTTTCCACCATGACCAGGTATGTGAGAGGAGATGCAGCAGTGACTGGTAAAACTTCCCAGCCCATGCTCTGCTGGTCAGAAGGGCCCTTTCCAGGCTCTGACGCTGTCATATTTGGGTGGGCTGGGCCAAGATGACTGTAAGGGTCTGTAAACCTGGGTGGAGGAACCTGACCCATTCTCTTTTCTAAATGGTATTTTGAATAGTCCTACTCTGGCAGCCTTTAAAATAAAGCCACAGTCCTCTTGTAACATTACACTTACATAATGTCATGCCACTCACCAATTCCTTTCTGTGGTAAGTGAGAACGATATTCCATCAGGTAGTTCAGATATGGTTTCTTAGGGCTTATCTCATAGTACCGTATGTTTCCATCACCCTGAAGGCAAAGAAAATCAGCATCAGCCGGACTCTGCTGTTCAGCATGATAGTCTGAGAAGAATTCCTGGCCCCAAGAAGCCATGCAGGATCAACAATGAACCAAATGTTTACCCTTAAATTCCTATACAGGAAGGTTAGGACCCAGCTGTGTACCTTTCCACAATAAACATGGTACACCTGTAAACATGGTAAATGTAGCCTGATGATGAAACACCCTCTGGCCCCACCCCATCTGCTCATGTCCTTAGGTTAACATGCTTGAGGAGCATCTTTGACCTCAGTCTGTCACAACACAGGCTGACATCAGAATCAAACAGGCCTGCACTTGCTGATGTGGGAAGCACTTACCTTTCCCACCACATAAAGCATGTGTGTGTCAGGGTCATAGATGGGAAACAGTAGTCCTGAGGAGCCATCCAGATCCTCCTCCAGTAAAGGCACAGAAAGATCATCCTGGGCAGGACACAGGAAGAAGAGTCAGCTACAATCACCTGTCAGTCATCTCAAGTCCAGGACACCTCACCTGAACCCCACCTGGCAGTGGCATGGGAGCACAGCTCTGTAATGATCCACAGCCCTGAGCAGGGGACTATGCACAGGCCTCTGCAAAGCTCTCTGGGTGGGAAATGGGTGCTCTGTCCCAGGCCTTGACTGAGGGCATGACATCAGTTCCCACCACTCTAACACCTCAGGCATCTGATGGCATTTCAGGGTAGATATGATAAGAAACATTGCCTGCCTCTACATGGGCCAGACCCCAGGAAATGAAGCAGCCTTCAGGGTACACCTGCATTGCTGGTGTAAAATTCACACTGAATTTTACTCATGTTTTCTCAAAATCTCTAGTCAAGGTGATACTTTCACAATAATGCACCACCATAATAAATGCACCATTTCATAATAAAGCAGTCTGCATCAGCCAAGCAGTCTCAGCATTGCACTGTGTGGAGGTGCCTGTTGCAAGGACAGAACCTCCTGCTGGCCTTCTGCAGGTAAGCCGCGTAGGAGGACACAGCACACCACTCCATATGCAAAGCTGGCATGTCTTGTACAAAGCTATCCCTGCACTGCTGAAGGGAGTTATTCTAGGAGGACCAACAGGGCAGATTCTGGTGTCCTATGGCTGTTCATGTTCATGTGTGTTTATGTGATTCTCACATAAACATGTATTTAGCATAGGGTTAACACACATTTTCTCCTGCAGAACTGACCAGCTGCAGGCTGCAGTAAGCCAGAGCTTCCATTTAGATGCAAAGATGGGTGTGGACCTGAGGAAGAGGCCTGCCGGGCAGGTCCTGTGCCAATCCCTGTTCCTAAGGAGGCTTTACATACCTTGCCTCACAGATCTTCCCACTGTGTTCTTAAACCAAGTATGTAGAACCCTGACATGACACCCATGAAGTGTCACAGCACTGCTAAGCATTGTGAAAAGCCTTCAGACAGCAGCATAGAGCTTTGCCTCTCGCATGTGCAGAGCCACGTCCAAACACAGCCAAAACATATCAAATCATAGGCCTAGTCTACCAGCTTTGTCTGGTAACGAAGCGTGACAGCACTACAAAGAGACCAAAGATTGTGCTGCATGGTGGTTGATGCAATGAGGGACACAAAGTAAAAGCATCTCACTGCATATGAAAGGGTAGATGAGAGCAGGGTTTAATAAGGCTATCAGCCATCCTGACAGGAGACCATGTCTTGGAAAGGACCAGATAAGCACTACCTCAGTACTCTACCCTCAGGAATCAGAAATCAAAAGCACCCAACACACTTTTCTTCACTGAGGGCTTCCTCTGAGTAGACTGTGTCTAGAGCTCATTTCTCTTTCCAGCACCAGGACCAGTTTGCCAGTGAGACCAGTAAGAGTCATGTTAAGTCAGAGCTACTGTAACCATACAGAGGTCCTTTGAACAATCTCTTCCTGTAGTGGGCTGTTGTGGTTTAACCTCAGTCAGCTACTAAATACCACGCCATTTGCTCACTTCCCCTTAGTGGGATGGGGAAGAGAATCAGAAAAAGGTAAATCCATGGTTGAGAAAAGAACAACTCAGTAATTGGGGAAAAAAAAAAAAACCACCAAAAAATAGAACAATAACAATTATAATGAAAAGGGAGAGAGAAGAATAAAACTCAAGAAAAGTAAGTGATGGACAACACACACTCACCACACACTGACCCAACCAGTCCCTGAGTAGCAATCCATAGCTCCTGGCCAACTCCCCCAAGATGAGCATGACATTCTATGGGGTAGAATATCTCTTTGGCCATCTGAGTTCAGCTCAGCTGTCCTGGATATCCTCCCTCCCAGTTTCTCGTGCACCTGCACACTGGCAGAGCATGAGACACTGAAAAGTCTTTGACTTGGCGTAAGCACTACTTAGCAGCACCCCAAAGGTCAGTGTGCTTTCAATACTAAATCCAAAACACAACCGTGTGCCAACTGCTAAGAAGAAAATTAATTCTATCCCAGCCAAAACCAGAACACGGGCACAGCATTCACATTGTTCTCTTAGGCTTCTATGTTGAAAACTTCTCCAGAAACTCAGTTAGACCTCACAGCAGTAAGAATTATCACCCTTCAGGAATCTGACAGATCACTTCTGAATTGCTGTTATAAATCAATTCTTGTGTATGTGGCAGGTGGAAAGTTAAAGTGACAGCAAAAGAGAGAAAACTGAAGCTGGTATGTTTAAGATTTTTAGTCCAACTCACTTGATTCCATAATGCAATTTGCCTATTATTCCACCAAGACGTTCCAGTAGAAAACAGCTTTTTCATGTTTCCAAGGAATAAGACTTTATTGACTCTGTGAGACTTGTAGCTTCCTTCCTGTAGAAGAGAAAGGACATTGCATGAGTAAGACATCTGTTGCATAGCTACATTTCATGTTGCATGACAACTCACATTCACCCACATCTGAAAGATCTGTTCAGCCCAGAAAGTTCTGAAAGTTCAGCTGAACTACAGTGAGCAGGATTTCACAGGCATCTGAAAAAAGTGGCCTAAACTCTTCAGAATCACTCCCAAAAGCTCAACCATAGATCATAGAATATTTCGAGTCAAAAGGGACACACAAAGACCATCAAGTCCAGCTCTTAAGCAAATGGCCCATACAGGGATTAAACCCACAGCCCTGGTGTTATCATCACCCTGCTCTGACCAGCTAAGCCAATCTCACCTCCCTAACTATTGATTCACATATTTGCAGTACAGTAGTCTCTGATAGTTGCAGGCAGGACTACCTGTGTACACAAACCTGTCCAAACAGCTACAAAATGCAGACAGCTTCACCTAGCCAACAAAATCCAGGCAACAAGAACAACCTTGATCATTGGGACAAATGTACACTTGCATCCACCTGTCCACCTGATCTCTACCTTCCCTCCCATGATGTCCCTCAGAGGGCTGCACCTATGAAAACAATATAATCCAAATAAGGTTTCAAAGAGCAAAAAACATGGTATCAAGATACAAAATCCCTATTTTCAACAATGACAGCAAGCATTCCATGGAAGTAGAAGGGAACAGCACAGTATAGTGCCTTGGGCAATGCAGGGCACAGATGCATCACCTTTTATGGCAATGAAGCTACCCAGGAGAAGAAACACTCCGAGGTGAGATCAGATGAACCATAAAACTCTGAACCCAACCTACCTGTAGGACTGTTCCAGCACGAGGGTCTATCACACGTATCTTTTTGTCCCTGCAAGCAGTGGCAAGGAGACTGCCATCTGTGTTGAATGACATGGAGAGGACCACATCTTTGTGAGCATCAAGAATCTTCACTGGCTTTTGAAGAATAGCATCCTTGACTTCAAGGTTCCAGATCATTATCTGGAGCAAAAATAATAAAAAAAATCAGCTCTTTGCTGCCTCACACACCAGGGACTTTGTATACTCTATTCACTTCTTTGTCATTTCTCTACATGTACAGGTTTTACTATCATAAGTGATTGCTCTCCACCACTTAAAATAATTCCTGATACTAAGAGCAATGTATCAGTGTCAGCTAAGAATGTACAGTATTTTAATTTCCTTTGCAACCACATTTTATACATTAAAATAGACAACATCAGTGCAGATATATGCATTAGCACAAAGAAAAGTGGATGGCACTGCATGCTGTATCCAATTCAGTAAATGAGAAGTGCAGAGTAGACTGAAGTTCATCAGAAGACTGAAAAATAAGACTCCTTTTGAACTTGTAGCAATATCCTTTTGCCTTTCAGTCACCATGGAATTTTCCCCTGAAGAAAGCTTCCGAACTCTTTAGTACCATCTTACAGCTTATTAAAACAAATTTTAAAACATCCAGCCAAACAGGGTGTCCTAGGAGCACGGACCCACCTTGTAGTCATAGCCAGAGCTGAAGAGGATGTTATCAGCTGTGGGATGCCATTCAATCAGACCGACTCTTCGAGTATGCGCAAGAAGTTCTTTCTTCGGAGTGGTAATGTTTCTTTTTAGCAACTGATTTGGGATGTCCCAGATTTTAACCTGAATGGCATAGGATAGGTCTTTGTCAGATTCCTGAGAAGGAGCTAGTTTGGAATTTACCAATAGCTATCAACTGCCTTGGAATTACTATGCCCTTTGCAGTGAATAGGAATGCACCTGGTTTTTTGAATGTTCATCATTTGCATCTTTACTCTTCTGTGGACCTGAAGATTCCTCTTTATGTTCTATCTTTAGACAGCAATCCTGCCAGGGTTTCTTTAAATTTGGCAATTCAACCCTTAGACCTGTCAGCACAGTTATGAAAAGATATTCCCAAGAGGAAGAAGTAAACCACTGGTCTTGCAGACCTTGACTCTTAACAAATTTTGAGTAGGAGCCAGCAAATCTGAATCCCAAAAGATATTATCATTCTGTGATTCTGTTATATTAGAGCAGTGATTGATCCAAGCTCAATCCTCTCTGACTCTACTGGCCCTCTTCATCCTGGTCCTGAGGATCCATTCAATGTCACCTGGCAGAAGAACTGAGAACTCCTCTGGTCAGGTGACAGCTATACTAACGTGTCTCACAGAAAGCTGTGCCAGTGCTGAATGCTTTGCAAATGACACAGCCATTTGTCAAAGTTCACAGAACACCACGCAGGTGGCCTCAAAACAGACACCCTTAGCAGAGACACCAGGCTGCACCTCACTGAAGCCACTCAGCACTGGGAGCATGCCTTCTTGTAACAGGCCCACCTACAGCTCTGGATCCTTCTAGAAGGTTGCTACATGAAGACAAATACGCTCTGTCCTCCCGGGGTGGAAGAAAACAATAGAGGAAACCAGCAAGAGCGGCTGAACCTCTGGGGGTATAAAAGGAGCCTTTCTCACACTAACCCTAGAAACACAAGTATTTAGGATGCTGGCAGATGATTAATCCTTTGGCTCAATGAAAATTACTATGCTTGTGTCATAATTTTTCTAGTTCTTAGCCTAAAGCAAAAGCAAAATGCTCTTTGGAACATAATTTGTGGAAATCAGCCACAGCTGCCTAAGTCTCCTACTGTTTGGTTGATTTGGATCACTCCTTTCTAAGACAAATAAGAAGCCAACCCAAATTCTGGGACCTCCTGGAAAATATCATAAGCACTCTCCTCAGCAGTGTTTATCCCAATAAGGAAACAAACTCACTAGAAACATAATGACTGTAGAGTCCAGCTGTACCCACATGAACATCTACAGCAGTTAGAGAAAACATCACACTTTACAATCAGACTGACTTGTTTCTTTACACTTTCAACTGCTATCACTAAAGGAATGGGGCTGAGAAACTAGAAAAGGGAAAAAGAGGTTGTGTTCATGCTGACAAGACCTGCCTAGAATGAACCATCCACTCATACTGTGAAATGGTTTGTGATAAAAGCAGAGAAAAGCACCTGGCTGGGGAATATCAAGCTGCATTAAATGGCAGAAATTGCCAGTTCTTTAGTGTGCAGAATAAGCAGATCTTGGACTCAGGCCTGCAGGGCAAGGATGGACAATCCAAGCATGAACAATCTGTCTACCCTGCTACATCTTGAAGAAAGCCTGGTAAAATGAAGTAAAAGGCATGGAGTTGCCCCTCTAAGCAGAAGGGATCAGGTCTTCAACAAGTTGAACTCTTCATGCCTGATGGTTTGCCAAGAAGAACAGAAGGTGTGTAAGAGGACAAACTCTCAGCCCCTAGGCATTTGCATTGGCCTCTGTCCTAAGCCTGCCTGAAACAGCAGTGGGAACTGGAACTCAGTGTTCACAGAGAACATACAATCCTTCCCATGCCCAAAAGTGCCATTCTACATAGCTCCAGCTACGCGCCACAATAGACAGCCATAGTGCTGCCAGATGAAAAATTGTCTGCACCTGGTGGGCTAACACAATGCCTATTCTTCAAAAACCAGTGGCCTGTGGAACTGCACAATGCCCATTCTGTAAGAAGAACTGCAACCAGCCCAGTTGTGCCAACTTTTACCATTTGATCAGGCAGTCAAGTATGACTTTGGGAATCACCAACCACCAGGGATGACCAAAGAGATCCCCAGGACAGAAGAATGCATGTGTAAAAGGGAGAGAAAATATATTACTGATTTGAGGGAAATTATTATTATCAGGGAAAAATCACTGACTATGTACATAAAATATAGTACCTAAACAGGAGTGTTTTTTGTAGTCAGCATGCATGATATTTCAGAGGAGACATCCCCTCATGCATCTGGCTGAATAAAGAATGTCTGCTTCTTAATGCTACATTAGCATTAAGGAGTTTTTATTTTTACCAGTCTTTGGTAACAGCACTGCCACCAAGGCAAGCTCCAGCAAGACTGGTCAAGAAACCTCTGAGAAATGTGGGAGAAGTGAAACTTCCATTGTCTACTCAGAAGCTTGTAGCCTTCATCAGAGGGAGGTCCAGCCCAGTAAGCAATTAGATGCATCTTTGCACACAAGTCTTACTTGCACAGTGGCTTACTAATGCTCAGAGATGGAAGAGAGCACCAGGCTTTTAACAGCAGACTGGAAGGAAGGTTTTTCCTCTCATGTCCAGCCCAGTGGAAGTGATGGACACTTCTGTGACCCTCAAAAAACCTTTCTCAAGCTTCTCTTAAAACAGAGAAGTATTGCTGTGAAGATGTCTCAACAGTATGTCCAATCTGAGCTCTCCAGAACAGGCCAGGTTGAGTAAGATGCTGACCCCACAGAATGAGTCCAACAGCAGACATGAGATGAGAAGGAGACAGCAGCACAGCAAATAAGGAGAGCTGGAAAGAAAACAATTTGTCCAGTCTCTGGCTGCCCTTCAACTACATAGTATGAGAACAGGCAGCTAAACTCTTTGAAGGTACACAAGGAGAGCATCAAATGCAATGAATGTACACGGCAATACAGCAATGCCTGGAGGTCAGAGGTATCCCATTTTCCCTTGAAGGATACTCAACACCTGGAAGAAGGACCTAGTGAGGCCACAGGATCTGTAGCTTTAGAGATCTTCCCACCTCATCGGAGCAAGCCTTGGAGCAACCCAATTCTTTGAGTAGGAGTAGAGTTGGAGTCAGGAAGTGACCTCCAAGGTCTAGCTACAAGGTATCAGGAAAGATACACCAAGAAACAGTCTGCTGTCCTTGCTACTTAACAGGCAGGGAGGTGATGTCTCTATGTCACAGTGCAGAGGACCCCTAAGATACCATTTCCTGGTGCTAGGATGAGGATGGGAGAGTAGTAAAAACAGAGTACAGTCACAAACAGACTTCTTGGAACAACTTTTGATACTGACACCAGTGACATGCTTTGTGTTTCTTTAGTCTGAAGAATGATCCAGAAGTTTCTAGAGAAAATTGAAAAGGAAAGCTGGGGATAGTGAGTCCAGTTTTGTACCCCCCAGTGTAAGAAAGTGGATAAATCTGTGAGTCCAGACGAGGCCACCAGGGTGCTCAGGAGTCTACAGCTCTTTACCCTGTGAGTAGAAGCTCGGGGAGATAGGCTTGGTCAGCCTGGAGAAGAGACAGCTTCCAGGTAAATTGATAAAAGCCCTCAATACTTACAAGACTACTGAGAAAATAGAACCAGGCTCTATCTTGAAATGCGGGGTAGGAGAACAGGGTACAGCAGTTATTAACTACACTGGAAGGAAAAAAAATCACATGGGAAGAGTGAAGGACAGGAACAGGTTGCCCAGAGAGGTGGTGAAAGAAATCCCTTCAACTCAAACACTTCTGCGATTCTGTAACAGCAGTGGGATGTTTTGAAGATGGTGTTCATTTCTCATATGAGGCTCAAAAGAGTGACCAAGGCAGTGCCCTCTGCCACAAGTAAGCCATGTTATGCCATACTTCCTGAGTCACTGAACAGGAAAGACAATCCAAAAAGCTTATAATCAAGAGTGACTTCTTGGCAGAACTAAAATGGCAGAGCATGTGAACCAAGCCAGGGCTGGAGAAAATGACAAAAGAAACCTCCCAGATGCTGTACAACAGAGTGAGAATAAACCCAGTGGGATCTCATATGGGATCTCTGGAAAAAAGCATGTCCTCACTATCGAAGACATCAACATCACACTTTTTACAAGACCTTTTCAAGTGACCTTCCAGTAGGTAAATATGAGCTAAATTGTCCCTTACAAACATTACTTGATTTTTTCAATTGCCATGGTGTCTGCATCCTAACCATACTAACTCCAGCCAGAGCATCCACTGTATGATGCAGAACTGTATGATACAAATTCCTCACCACAACTGATCCAGCATGACTTTATAGAGCACCTGAGTGCTGGAACAAGCTCAGGGAATTCTCTTTTCTGCAGGGATTTAATCTGAAAGAACTGGTCCAGATTATGTTGTGTTGAAGCTCTTATTCTAAAGTACAGACGGAGTTTCAGAGAGATTAAACTTGAATAGCCATTCAAGTTTGGTTACCAAACAAACACACCAAAAAAAGACATAAGCTCCCACAAAACAGATCTTCTTCATTATAATGAATTGGTGTATCACCTGGAAAGCATCACACAGGTCTGAACTCAGCGGAAAGAAAGGAATCTTACTCTTACCTGACTTCTCAAATAAGTATATGCATGCTTTCACATCTCATCCATGAGCTTTTGGTTTCTTTTAACTTCATTCTCCAAAAAGCACATTAGCCAGGTACTAACACAGAATACAAGGTGGTAAACTTACTGTGGCATCTTCTGAACACGAAGCTATTACAAAGTCATTGAATGGGTTCCACTTGATGTCCAGAACATTTCCTTTGTGCCCACACACTTTGGGATAATGTGGATCAAGCTTGCCTGTCTGGAAAAAAAAAATATAATCAAACCTAAGGTGAGCTATGAAATTACAGGAGATTTTCAAGGCAGCTCCAGAAAGAAACTTCTTTCTGCTTGTTGTCCTCGAAGCCCTGGGTGCTCTCTGTCTGTTAAGAATGGGGTTTTGCTGTCCCAAAATGGGGTTTTGCTAGTTATGTCTTGATAATATCACCATAAAGAAAGACTGTCCAGGCCTTCCTAAGTACATGCTGCTGTGAAAAAAATTCTGTCCATGCTTACATATGTATTAGAAAACAGTATTAGGTTCAGACACCAAAATGTAACTTGGAGGAGAAACATATATGAATGACATGAATCTTCGACATTTTTTAAAGATCTTTTAATGGGGAGACAAACAACAGCAAACTTTCTTTCAGAAGACATTTGCAACAAGCAGCAAAAAAAATGGTTTAGGATTTGGATTTAGCAAAAAGGTATTTGTGACACAGATTACAAATTATGAAGTTTTTCTTTCAGCAAGCTATCTATTTCTCTCTGATGGTGTTCAAATCCAGCCCTTTACCAAATTCAATCAGCGTTCTGGACTCTCAAAGGAAAAAAAAATATATCATATTTAGGTTGCATCTGCACTGGTACAGCTCCCGCACCAAGTTCCCTAAGGTGTATTGAGAGCCTTGTGCCACATGGGGGCTGTATTACATTGAATAAACCCACACTGCCGGCATGGTCTCTGCTGTAAGTCTAAATATTTCAATGGTAGAAAGGGTGGTGGTGATTTTATTAACATTGAAGCAACGCTTGCTTCCCTCTGTAAGAAGCAGAAGTAACGGGAGCACCCACCCCAGGCATCAGCTCAAGAGCAGAAGTCAGTCACCTAAGAAGGGGGACATGATGGCAAGCTGGTGGTGCTTACCAGCCTACTGCTTCCTACTTGGAAGAACTGTAGACCAAAATGATTGCAAAGGTGTGCTCTCCTAGAAAGCAGACACTTCTGTAGATGTACTACTCCCTACACCTCTCCAGAGGCGGGCCTTAGGACAGCAGAGCCCAGGGGAATCACTGCTGCCCCTAATCAGCCTGGGGATAGGATATCATTTTCCCAGCTTTTAAATTCTGGGGGTTTTTTGCAATTTTGAACACAAAAAAGGACATCAGTAACTATTCTGGCTTCACTGGAAAGTTTGTTGCATAAACTGAGACTAACCTGCTTTAAACTGAACATCCAAAGGGCTTTGAAATGTAAAAGACTGTGTTTTTTAAAACTACAGTCTAAAACAATTCCCTTTTATAACACCGACAATGCAAAGAGATTTGGGAAGGCAGAAGAGAGATAAAAGGCCTTTAATAAGAAGCACTCCTCCACCCACAGTGTCCTTTTGTAGGCTTCAGAGCTTGGTTTCAAGATGACAACTAAAAGGACTGGACAGCTGGATCCACAGTGATCCCTTGATCCCTAAAGGAACTCTCTCCCCTCCTGGAGCTAGGTGCCTAACTGCACTCCCCACTCCATTTTGGGAGACTCCCAGGCTGTCCTAAGCCCATTTTGCCCGACCCATCCTTCAAAGCTCTCCCACTTCCCCAACAAGCTTTGGAAAAGGAGCCCTTGTTCTCCCAGCCACCAGTCTCACTTGCAATCCCTGGGACAGAGCAGGACTCACCACACACAAACTCCCCAAGAGCCAGCAAACATACATAACACAAAGCTAGAGCTGCTGTTCTCAGGTGCACATCTGCATGTGGAGGTAAAGATCTTCATTGCTGGAGGAAATTTCATTCTACAGATTAAAAATTATTTCAGTAACTACATGTGTTGTCATTCCATGAAGTGGTACCTGACTTCCTCAGTTGCCTGCAGAGCTTGAAAATGAGTAGTTTTTCAACCACTCCCCTTCTAAAATTCTAGCATTTCTGAAAAGCTTGGAACTCTCTGACAAAAATCACTTATAGTAGAACATCTGTTAAAACTCTCCCAGCAGATTTGTAGAGGGTAGATTACTGGGAGGTAGGTCAGCCCCACCTCTGCCCCTAAAGGGCACCAGCACAGTGCTCACATATGGGTCAGTTACATAGGGCTGGAGGGGTTATCAACAGTTTCATTTTACAATCCATGTTCACAGAGAGAAGGGAGGGGAGTTTGTGTCTAGGAGGTTTGCACAGCCACAGATGTCCTCCCTTTCACACCTGGTGCTGACACGTTGAAAGACTGGAGATTGCAGACCAGGGTGCAAATAATCTCCGGTCTCTTGGGACTTTGTTCTCACTTTCCTTTTGCTGCAGAGGAAGAGACAGATGCAGTCTCAACCGAGTCTGGCCATCAGAGAAGGAAAAAGGCAAGACTTCATCTTTCAAAGGAAGGCTACGAAATTTTCTTCCCGTCAAGATCTTTCCTAGGCATGTTATGCATGTACTTCCTCAGCACATTTACACCCAGGCCACACTGTGGGAAAGCAGTTGATCCCTCAGTTACAGTAACTGAGCTCATCTCCTTGAACTTGCAAGATTTACAGTCAGTCAGCCTGTTCTGGGCACCAGGCAGCCTCTGTGGCCACGGCCCTTTCCCTCTCTGTTGAGATGTGCTGCCCTCCACCCAGCTGGTTTCAGTGGCACATACTCACCAGGACATCACTGACACATCCTGCAACAGCCCACTTCCAAAGTGATGGCAAATATTCAACTAATTTCTTATAAGGTTGAATGCAAAAGCCTACTGAAAGGATGGTATCTAGGGCAAAGAACTCATTCTCTACACAACCTCTACTGTCCCCAGCCCTACCTCACCCCCAGGCTCTCGCAGAAGAAGACTAGTGCAGAAGGAAAGAAGTGGTATTTATTCAAGGACAGATGAGAGAGCTGGGTGTCTATGACTCAGCGGGAGAGGAGTACAACAAACAAGCAAGGAGGTGCAGTCAAACAGAGCAAAGCTGAGGCTTCATTCAAGGACATCCTTAGACAGACAGCCCCTCCAGCAACAACACATGCAGAATGAACTAAAGAAAGCATTGGAGGGAGGGACAAGAACAGCTCCCTCCCTGAAGAGGTTGTTTATCCTCTTCAGCAAGTGCAGCCCTCCCTGTCCTGGCTACTATCTCTTGCTTTGACCAAATGTGTGACATCCTGGCTCTTGGGCTATTGGGCTCTTCCTCCACGCTTTGTCACACTTGGAATGTGTCTGCTTCCCGTGAATCCAGTCAGTAACCACAGTACCACAGTCAGCTGTCCATTGTAAGAGGGCAATACTGTCCCAGACACATCTCCAGAATAGGCTGTCTTTGTTGCCTTTCATCTGAGGACACAAGCCAAGTGTCCAGTAGACTGTCTGCCATGGCTCACCATCACAGGGGGAAATGGCAGTCATAAAAAAACACATCATCAGAAGTACAAGTCAAAAGTTTCTGCTTTGAACCAGGGGGTACCACTTTGGAAGTGCATCAAACAAAAAAAAGTGGCCGGTATCGAAGGTCCCAACTTGGAAAATCTCTTTCTTTGGATGTCTGAGGCTGCTTTAACCCCCAGCATGGGTCAGGAACTGGTATTCAGAGAACAGCTGTGTGAAGCACCTAATTTCTCTGATTCACAACCAAAGGTTAACCCTCAAGGGACCAACTCCTCTCCATAGCTCCATTTTGAATCAGTTAATTCATGCAGACTCATCAGCATCCAGAACAGTGAGCCCCACATAAGAACTGCAGCAGCATTTACATTTGCTGCTAACATTCTGCTCCCTGGTCTCCAGAATCCCCTTCACCAAACAAATCAAGAAGAGTTGCTCCTTAAACTTCTTCTTCTCTCAGCTTTATACATCTTGCTCATATGCCTTTTTTCCCAGACAGATTGAAGCCTGACCTGCAAAGTCTTTCCTCACATGAAAGTACTT
Organism: Pseudopodoces humilis; assembly: GCF_049639895.1. Lineage (NCBI taxonomy): Eukaryota > Metazoa > Chordata > Aves > Passeriformes > Paridae > Pseudopodoces > Pseudopodoces humilis. The sequence continues at coordinate 29,544,247 of NC_142203.1, forward strand.
TCAAATTTTCATTGACATACTTTAATTATCCTTTTCTGTATCTTTTTAGTTCTACCATGCCTTTGATTTCTGCATGCAATATTTCAGAACTGGGTGGAGTATTTGAGCAGGTGTAAGAAGGAAAAATTACTACAAAGACAAGCCAAGCTAAGAAGAAGTGAAAAGACTGAAAAATTAATAGTAAGCAGTGCAAGCACTTTCAACTACTTTTGCCAGCACTTTGAGAGCTTGGTCCCACACCACATCCCACAGTCAACAGCTGTCTGCTTACAGATGAAGCTCTGTGATAAAGACAAGTTGTTGAGTCTCAATAGACCATCACTGCGGGGGCAGAAGAGACTCAGTCAAGAAAAACAAGGTAGTGGTTAATTTTAGAAGGACAGTCTCTAAACAGCACCAGCAGTGAAGGAATGAATTAACAAAGTCCAGAAGGGCCGGAAACTGTGCTAGGTTCTTCAAGCACAACCAGTTCACTTTCATCCTTAGCAAATATATATTGAAAAAGTGGCATTGCAATAACACCATCAATTAACTTTTAATTAAAGGCTGAACTTTTGCCTTTCATCTGTTATGTCCTGATTCCAGAGAGATCATAATCTCATATTGAAGTTAATCCACATCAGTGCATGCCTAATTTTACTGAAGCAATAAACGTCAGATGGCCAGCTTCTCTCTCTCATCATATCCTAAGTCATCAAAACTCATATACATGGGATTTGTTTCTGAAAGAGAAGTCTTCACAGCATCAATGCTTGAGTTTAAGAGCTTCATTGCCTGTTAACTATGTCTTCATTCTTTCACAAAGGAGACGGTAGAATAAAACATATCATATTCTCCTTTGGTTACAGCTGAATCCATGTCGCTAAAGCATTTTTCTGGTTTTGCCCTCTGTATCCACTAAATAGTTTTTAATTTGCAGTTTCTCCCAGGAGACAAACATCTGAACAGAACATTATGCTGATTATACAAGAAAGGCAAATGAGTTGTAAAATGAAGCAAGGTGTTAAAAATCTGCAAGCAGCAATGCAAGACATATAAATACACACATGCCAGGATCACCAGCTAAGGCAACTCAGGCCTCTTTCATCATTTTGCAATTTGGGCAACATTCACATATTAACTGAATATCCCCTGTGATCTAGCTCCCTAGAAAGCCTGTCCCTCCTCCAGCATCTTGATGATCTCTCGAAAGCCAGCTAGCCTTGGGGAGCTCACCTGATTGATGGGAATGACGAGGAAGGCGCCGCCGCCCGCACACTCAGTCACCACTGCGATGAAGTTGGGGTTCACGGCACAGAAGTTGTTGTCATGGACGTTGAGGGTGATGGGCATGCAGTTGTAGCACTTATCCTTGCTGGCGGCTTTGCCATACACGTGGCGGAACTTGGAGCTGCGGTACCGTGGATGCCACGACATCTGCAAGGAGAGAAACACAATGTCCCAAGGCATAAGGACAGGCCATCCTGGCAAGGCTTGCAGAGCCCCACTCCCCTCTCCCCACCACAGGCTCACCCTCCCCATTTGGGCCGCTCACACCAAGCCTCAGCCATCAAGATGTAGAGAGTTTTCTCTGGTGTCCACCCCTTTGCCGTAACCTTGTTCACATCTCTGATGGAGAGAGGAGAGTGCAGGGAAGAATGACAGCTCTCACCATCACCAGCTAGCTGGTGCATGTGCCAGCAGTCCCTATAGCTGGGGCAGGGTCACATGGCAGCAAGTTTAAGAGGAGATGAATTCTGGTGCAATAGAGCTCAGAAAAGTGTGAAAAATACAACATCTTGGGTAAGGAAAGCAGGAAAGATGGTGAGTAAACAAGCCAGTCTGGATGCACGCTTTGTGTGGCCCTCAGGTGGTTCAGGACCAAAACTTATTCTAAATTTTGCTCACATGAATGGAAAAAAAAGAAGTTTGACAGATCACAAGGACAGTCACCTGTTGATGTTTCTTCCACAGACAATTATATTCTGTGTGTCTGGTTTATAACTGCACTACAGCCATCTGTCAGACAGCATTTTAAATGGTGTTTAAATGACACATAAAACATGCTAAACACAAAAATCCCTTCTCATAGAGAGCAGTGAAGCTTAATGGAACTGATGGAACTGATTTCATAAAACTGTAGAGTTACAGAGTCATGGAATGGTTTGGGTCGGAAGAGACCTTGTTCCCTTCCAACACCCCTGACATGGGCAAGAACACTTCCCACTAGACCAGGTTACTCAAGGCCTTATCCAAACCAGCCACAAACAGTGTCAGGGATGGGTCATTCACAGCTTTTCTGGGCAATTTGTTCCGGTATCTCACCACCCTCACAGTAAAGAAATTATTCCTAATATCTAATCTAATTTTCCCTTCTTTCAGTTTGTATGCATTAGTCCTTGTCCTACTGCTACACTTCCTGATGAAAAGTCATTCTCCACCTTCCCTGTAAACCCTTCAGATATTGGAAGGTTGCTATGAGGTTTCCCAGCAGCCTTCTCTTCTCGTGAACAGCCCCAGTTTTCTCAGCCTGTCTTCATAGAGGAGGTGCTCCAGTCCTCTTATCAATTTTGAGGCCCTCCTCTGTACTTGCTCCAGCAGTTCCATGTCATTATTATGCTGGGGGCACCAAAACTGTACACACTGTTCTAGGTGGGGTCTCACAAGAGTAGAGGGGTAGAATCCTGTCCTTCAACTGGCCATTTTCAAACAAGAAACTATCAGTGTTGGTCAGAAAAGGTTATTAAGACTATTAAATCCAGATCCGACAAGATTTAGAGAGCAAAAGGCATCTGGTGAGTGTAGTGAGAAGATTCTACTGGCCAAATGAAAAGAAATGCAAAGCAGGCAGGAAGACTATGTGTGAAAGAGCACCTCACAACAGCTGAGAATATAGGCAGATGCTGGCAGAGGGCATGGTTTTGCCCCATACGGTGCACACACTTTAATGTTCATTTTGTGAACAGTATTATCAGTGATGCTGGATCAATAATACTCCAATTTAACAAGGCAACCCAACTAAGTAGCTTTTGAGCTACAGCAAGGCTGAGACAGCTCGCTCACATGGTTGAAGGGAAGCATGCAGGTACTCAGTGTCAGGAAGCCAACTGCATCATCACCTGACAAGCAGAGGTCTAAGCAATCCTAAACCAAAATGTCCATGTTGCTGGCATGGCATTGCATCCTATTGGGATGACTATCAAAGGCTGAGAAACTGTATGGCTTGATACTGGGCAGACAAACTGGAGCTTTACAAGCTCTCATCAATAGAAAGATCCACAAAGCTCATATCCTGTGTCACACTGTGTTGGCTGTGTGGGCTGTGAAAAGTACTAGGACACAAGTTCTATCCTATTTTCTGCATCCTCACAATTCTACTGACACAGCTCAGAGCCAGCCCCACCTAAGACAAATACACATGCCTGTAAGAGTCCAGCAGATCACCCATTGCTCTCACAGTCATCTTTGTTGCTCTTTTACCGCAGCATGTCTTACCTATGCTAACCCTGACTTGTCTTATTTTTAGCTGAATAAATCTCTTCCACAGAAAACATTAGGTGCAAAGGCCTAAATCTTTTATACAGTGAGAGCCACCTGTGCCAAACAAAAACAAAATGCAAGTTATTTGAAAAAGAAAGCAGCAATCCTGAAAGCTGATCTTGGAAGAAGGGATATTCACAGGCAGAGAGTAAGCTGAGGTTATGTGCAACTGGCTAGCTCCCCAAACAGCCCCAGAGGTGCAGAGCTCTCAAACAATTTCATGCTCATTACAGCTTTAGTGGTTAGGTTTACTCACACCAGGAGCAGGGGAGTGGGGGAATCACTGTGTTGTCTAGATGCAGCAGTATGCAGCCGTTGTTTCCTACAGCAGGACTATTATCTTTCCAAAAGGAACTAAATTGCCTGGCTGCAAGGAAATTCTAGCTATACTGCTCTTGAGTTGGGAGAGAGTGTAGTCTGAAGATTCAAGCCTCTTCTGCAGAAAGGAGTCACCAAGCACAAAGGAGCAATTATTGAGAAAGCCAGGACTCTTCACCTAGAGAAGCTCAGAAGGATCTTATCAATGCATACCAACACTTCAGTGTGGTAGTAGAGAAGACAGAGTCAGATTCTCCTCAGCAGCACCCAACAACAGTACAAGAAGTAGTGTGTATGAAGCGAAACTCAGAAAACTCCATTTATATGCAATGAAACACTTTCTCTGCGTCGGCTGTCCAACACTGGCACAGGTTACCCAAAACATAGGGGAATCTCCATTCTTGGAGCTTGGTCCTGGGCAACTTTTCTAGTTGACCTTGCTTTGAGAAGGATTGGACTAGATGATCTCAAGGGATCACTTCTAACCTTTAACTTTTCCGTGATCCTGTGATTGTAGGGCCTCTGGATCTCAGCCATCTTATACGGCCCTAAAAATGCCACTGCCAACAGACCAAGATGTACACCCATACAGGCAGACTTTCAAGCCAATAAACATGAAGTGTGCCTTGCAGGTTCCTCTGACAGGAAGTGATGACAACACATTTCTTCCTCATTCATAAAAACTGCTATATGGACAGACAACCATTTTCAAAACAGCGCAAAGAGCAACCAATATAAGGAATGGGGCAGGGGGGAGAAGGTGATGCAAAATATACCAATTTTTTGTCAGACAAAATTGGATTGCTTTTACATTGCAAGAACTGGCACTATCATCTCTAAATAATTAAATGGCATATTTGTGCATTTTATAATGTCTGAAAATTAAATGTTTTGAATGGTCCCTTAACAATATGTTTTCCCTAGTTTTTTTGACTAACAGCACTAGCTTTCTCCCTGAACTGGAGAGTTGCCCCCTGTTGTAGAGGGTCTCTCCTTGCACAGCCATGTTTGAGCTGTATGAGCCCATATGGGCAGAGTACAAGGACCTGAAAATCCTGTTTGTGCAGCACTGGGTAAGGCTTGAAGCCACAGCTGAGGCATCTCCAGCTCACCTCACTGCTTGTGGGACAGCAAAATGCCAGGGTGCCCACAGCAGGGCATGCAGATCACCTGTGCACACAGGGCAGCACACATGGAGAGCATATTTTGGGAGGCTGCTGGAACTCAGGTCTGGGTCCTCCCTCTGGAAAAAGGCAGAAGACCTCCCTCATTTGCTGCTCAGGCCTCTGGTGCCAGCACACAGACTGATCCTGAACTGACAAAAGGATATAAGTGACTGATGAAGGGATCACTGATCCTCTGCCAGGGTAGCACAGAGCACTTTGCATCCTGGAAAAAGAAGGAAGGCAGCATAGCCTTACAATCCAAGAATCAGACTCCTGCCTTTCCTCCTCATCATCATGACCTAATTCCCAGTATAGCCAGCCTCCCTGTGGGCAAGGGGAGAACTGGGATGGAGGAAGACAGTGCAGATTATACTACTGTTCATGTATTTTTAACCATACAGCTGATGTAAAGACTGGCTAGCAAAGTCCTCTCACTCAGCTCTCAGGGACCAAATCCTGGGACCTTGTGGTTTTCATTACCACCTCTCCCAGCAAAAAGCACAAAGTAGATCTTTTCCTTAAGCTGCCAAGAGTTCCTGGAGAAGGATACAAAGATCCCTACAAGCACTTGTCAGATCTCTGCTTACCAGGTTGGATATCAGCTTTTTCAGGCTGGACAGTGTTTCCAGACAGCTTCTGCCTATTAAGATGAGAAACCCTAGCACTGGAAACACTATCTCATGAAAGAATGTGTAGCGCTTCACACAAAATAGAGCAAAATACATCCATTTGCTTTGGAATTCCTCACTGCTGGCATAAAGACAGGAAGTCACTCCTCTGCCTCTGTAAGCAGGACAAAGCAACTATAAGAGACATGGCAAGGACACACAGTTTAAAATTGTTTCTGTAGCTTCTCACTGTAGGCATTCCTTGGTCTTGACTCCAAAAGAATGATATAACATGGACTACTCTGAGAGGCAGATCTGATTGTGAGGAGAGTCTCAACTACAGAGCAAGGAAAACTTCATGAAAGCTTGATGCAGCAAGTGCAGTCAGCAACAGGTCATTGAAGGAAGAGCAGAAGGGAAGGGAATCAACCAAGAATCTGTTGCTTGGTTATCTTTCCTATTTTTTTTTTTTTTTTTTTTAAGTCAGAGCTCAGCAGTTGGGTCTGAAATTATGAGATAAAAAAGCAAAGCCATAGCAAATCTCAGCCCAGTGCTCAGAAGAGGTGAGAATTTTCTCTCTGGCACCTCAAAGGGTGACTAGAAAACACTGAGGTATTTTAATACCCTCAAGCACAGCCTCCTCAGCTTAGGACTCATATTTGGTCTTACCAAATATGACCATCAAAATGGTTGTGTGACCTCTAGAGAACAGGCAGTTAAAGACTGAGACTCCAGTTCTACCAGAGGTCTTCCGAAATACAGTGCAGTAGCACTGAAGGAACTTTGCTCTGCTTTAGCTCTCACTCTTTTACATGGCTGTTTATGAAAAGTTAGCTTTTCATGACTGGTCTGCAAAGCATGATTGCAGATGTCTTAGCTCTTGCCAAAGGAGTGAGCTCCTAGAAGGGTTGTGAAGCCTAGGGATGTCTGCAGCACTTCAATGCATCCTTAGGAAAGCCATGCTATGGCACATTTACTACTCCTGAGGAATGTCAGACCAAACCAACAGGCATATGTCTGTACAACGGACTGAACATGTGCTTCACCATAGGCCAACATGTCTCCAGTTTTCCTATTGTATCCCACTTACCCTAAGATTACAGATTTTCCTGCACCATTGTATTGGTTTTGCATGGGCTGGTTTTGGTAGCAAGGGTCTAGGGGGTGGCTTCTGTGAAAAGCTGCTGGAATCTTCTTCCCAACAGAGCAAATCTGTGGTAGCTCCAAAGATGGACATGCCACTGGCCAAGGCTGGGCCAGTTAGGACTGATGGTAATGCCTCTGTGATAACAGATTTAAGAAGAAATCAAAACAAGAAGGGGTTGAGCAGTTGTAATAGCAATGAGAGCAGAGTGAAAACATGTGAGAAGAATAGCTCTGCAGATACCAAGGTCACTGGAGAAGGAGGGGCAGGAGGTGCTGGAGCTGAGATTCCCCTGCAGCCCCTGGTGCAGCCCATGGTGAAGCAGCTGTGCCCTGCAGCCCCTGGGGATCCACGGGGGATGCAGAGATCCACCCACAGCCCGTGGAGGAGCTCATGCTGGAGCAGGTGGATGCCTGGAAGAGACTGTGACCCCATGGGAGACCCATGGAGAGAGGGGCCCTGCTCCCAGGCTGGAGCAGCCTGTCCTTGGATGATTGCACCCGTGGAAGAGTGACCTTCACTGCAGCAGTTTGAGGGGGCTGGTGCCCACGGGATGGAGCTACGTCAGAGAAGCTCATGAAGAACTGTCTCCTGTGGGAGGGACGCCAGGGTGCAGCAGGAGAACAACTCCTCTCCCTGAGCAGTGGGAGCAGCCGTGGGTGATAAACTGACCACAGTCCCCACTCCTTGCACTACTGGGGTAGGAGGTAGAGCTGGAAGGAGGGAAGGGTGGGGGAGGGTGTTTTTAAGGGTTTATTTTATTTCTCATTACCCTGCTCTGATTTTGTAAGTAATAAATTCACTTTGTATCTCTAAGTTGAGCCTGTTTTTCCTGTGATGCTATTTGATGAATGACCATTCTCCATTCCTTAATCTCAGCCCAGGAACCCTTCATTAAATTTTCTTTCCTCTGTCCAGCTGCAGAGGAGTGAGTGAGCAACTTTGGTGGGTGCCTGGCATCTGGCCTGGGTCAACCCGCTACAACCATGCATGACATTTGTGAATTCTGGATGAATTTATCCTGGTCCTGGACAAAATGATCACATGGAAAAAGTGAAATATGTTTGAGGAAATCCAGACATATGGTAGCTTAATCCAGATCAAACTAAGAGTACCCTCCACTCTGGTACCGCAGCATTTGTGAAAGACTGACAGCAGTAGAGTCAGCCCCAATGGTGTAAAAACTCAAAATTCTGCCAACGCGTTATTCTCTATATTCACTATATTTATTGTTTCTCATCTTTGATATCCTTAGTGGTTTTGATATCCCTGGCAGTGCCAGGAGCAGACCAGGAAATTATTTGCCTTACATCCTGGGAAAGGCCTGAAGAAGACTGATGGGCACCTTATCTTCTACAAATACCAGTTCCTGGGTGTGGCTTCACACACTGCTAGGAGGTGACCTCTCCAGCACACAGTCCTGGAGTGCTTGTGGTCTGGCACCTTCAGCCCCATCCACAAGCTGCTTTCTCTTACTCTGAGCAGAAAATTAATGTGGGGGGAGGATGGGAATTATGAAAACACAAGCAAACAAACAAGCAAAAGACCACAACAACAAGCAGTCACAAAACTCATCCAAAAACCAGAACAAGGCACATGAGCAGAATCAGATCATAAAAAGTATCTGATGTGAGTTAATAAGAGCACAAATGATAGGGCTCACATCACATCTGGAAGGAGGGGAATTTGGAGTGTTTTGGCAGCAATGAGATCTCTCACTCTGCCCACCCAGGAAACCACGGCCAGGCAGTGTGACCATGTCACCCCAGGAAAGACGTAGCTATGAAGCAGAGCTTGCCTCATTCCCCTGTGAACAGACATGCACATCTCCAGCTATGATGGCACCAGAAGACTTGGGAGCCAGGACTTCCATGCATCCCACTGCTGATTGCCAGGAAGGTGACTCATTTTCTACTTCCTAGGTGCACAGAGCAGGACTATCAGGTACCGGGCCCCCACCAGCCAAACAAACCCCAAGAGCTCAGCATCGTGAATCTTTTAGAGTCAAGAGTGTCTGCTGCCACCCATCCCTATTCCACAATGAGCTTAGTGTTGATGACAATTTTTCACTGACTTTATACAAGGGAAAAGGCTGAGCAACCCCACCATTCACCAACCTGGATGTTCTCCATGTATTTTCTTTCCTTCCAGGTATATTCCCTATTTTGAAAATACAAGCAAGAAATGAAGTAGACTGGCTTTGTGCTGAATTACCAAGTCATGGCATGAGTTGTCTGTATTTTCAGGAGTGAAATGACGTGTAACAAGTGTGCAGACAAGAGGATGCTGAATACTGCACTCTTGTGCTCCACTCCACTGGCCTGCACTGGGATTTCTGTTCAGCGTGTGCTTCTATCACCAGCAACAGGAACACTAGACAAAAGACCTCAGCTCAGGGCACTGCTCTTGAGGACGTGCCAGTGAGTTAGAGGAGAATTCAGGGCAGAGCTGTACGGACCAGTGATCAGAGGTGTGATATCTGCTAAGAAATCCTAAAAACTTTGGGGTGCAGATGAAGGAGGGAAGCCATGACAGTAAGCTTCAAACACAGAACAAGTTGGTACAAGAAGGACATAAATCATCTGCTTTCTAAGTCTAAGGAAGACAACAAAGTCGAAAGGCATGTGTTTTAACTGCATCAAAGAAGTTTCCAATTAGGCAGCAGCAAAACTTTTATCAGTCATAGGAGTGGGAGAGAGAAGGGCATTAATCTCTCCTGGCATTTCCCAGGCAGATTCAATAAAAACCTAGCAATGACAACAGAGCTACAGCTGCTCCTGATTTGGACAGAAAACAGACTCACAGAGATGGATGAGAAATCAGATAATAATTTTAATTTCATGTGCAATAAGTCTGCTATATCTGGATTGTGGCAGGGCTATACACCCACTCATCCTGGCTGCACTAACCCACTCAGAGGTGCACCCAGTGTCTCCATTTTAAGCATTTTTCAGCTGCAGTACTTAATACCAAAATCTTAATTTTTAACATCCAGGGACAAAGCAGCTGAATCAGATAATAGCTACTTGAGAACAATCTGCTTCATTATGGTACCAAGAGCTGAGTTGCAATTAAAGCCGTTTAGCAATGGCCATTATTCCAACCATTAACTGGCCAGAGTAGTTTGTTCCAAATATATCACTCTTTAGGATCATTTTTAAGAGTGATATAATGGTATATGAAAGCCAGAAGCTTAATTTCAGTTTGTCTGTTTGATGTAGAGCTTGAGCTGAAAGCTTTTTCGCTGCATTGTAAAAACAAGTAGGCCCTAGTTCCTTGAGGTTAATCTCAGCAACTCTGTGAGACTGCAGAAAGGACTTGTAGAGGAACAAGACCACCCCATCCAGATACAGACCTGAAGATAAGGGTGAGCAAAAGGGGTGGCACTTTCAAAAGCAGAGATCACACGACATCAGAGTGACACACGACATCAAAGGAAGGAAATGGATACATAAAAGCATTCAAAGTGGTACAAAACTGCACCTGGAGAACTCAAAGGAGGAGTAAGTCCAGGGGACACAAGAAATTTCTGCTCTTGGCAAGGCCACGTGGAGCTCCTTCAGGAAGATGTCTGAGGTCTCCAGCACCAGAAAGTTTTTCAAGCTAACCAGGCTGGAAATCACCTTCCTGTTTGCAGAGAGCTGCTCTTGGTGTCCAGAGCTGCCCATGCCAACACCCATCTCCTGTGGGACTCAGGCTCCAGACGTGAACTACACCCTCTCCACACCCCTCGCACAGCAGGTTCCTGGCAGCACCCAGCACACATCCACCCAACACACACCCAGCAAGGCACAAGTCCTTGACCCCTTCTGCCCCCCACACCAACACTTGTCACTGGTTCAGTGATTCAAGGCTGTGAAGGGAGGAGGCTCACAGCTGACTCCAGTGACACCAACAGGCATTCTATTCCATCACCTGTAAAATATTCAAAGCCTTTTTTCCAAGTTTCATACCAACTAAGCCTGTGCAAGCACAAGATCCCTGCCTGTAGAGCATCACATTAGATGAGTCTTGTGAGTCGCTCACAAGACTGTATTATGGTCTTGGCATGGAAGCAGGGCACACAGAGGCTGTGTGGATTGCAGAAGCAGCACTCAGTTAAACCAATGCAGTACTTTTAATCCGAGTAACAGTTTGTAAATTCTAACAGAAAGCTCTCCAGCTCTGTCTGTCTTCAGGTAAGCAATAGACGGACAGACTGGAGATCTCTGCTCTTGATCTCTGGGTCTCATGGGCCATTCACTGAAGAGTTGGATTTGATGACTTTTTAGGTGCCTTGCAACTCTGAACATTCTGTGAAATCTGTGAAACACTATTGCAGCGATCAAAGAACAGACAGAGCTCTTCAAGAGACCAGAATCTGGCACAGGATTTCCTGAAGAGACAAACTTGTACCCTTTCCCTGTCCAAACCCACAATGCTCACACTCCTCAGAACACCTGGGCTCAGAGGCTTCCAGTTCATAGTGCACAATGGTTCCATTGCACAGATCCATCATGTGCATGGTACATGCCCCATGCTGAACAATTGTTTTCTGTTCTCTTGTGCTGCACACCTCTGAGCAGAGTAGAAACATGTGCCAATGAATTAATAATGGTTATGTTTGCTTCACGCTCCCCCAGCTTCCTGCAAGAAGTCTCCCTTCTCCTCGAGACCTGTTCTCCACATGGCCTGTGTTGTATTCCTGCATGAAAACTGTCCTGGCACTGGGAGAGGCAGGCTGAAATCCAGCCAAACCTCTGGAGACCTAGTCCCAATGCATCCCTGGGGAAAGCAAATAACATGACAGTCTACCAAAAAACTGTTTAAGTTTAAAAAACAGTTAAAAGTTTTAAAACTGTTTTCTACTGTTCATAGGCAGGCTTCCAAACTCTGCTAATATCTCTTACTTGCCACTCTGAAAAGCACTTCAGATGTTCAGGTGATCTAGCCTGACAAGTGGGATTCTCTTTCTCCTGTGTCTTTACTGCCAGGGAATCAAGAGAACTTAAAGTTCTGAATGACTTTTCAGGGGTCTCAATCCCTTGAAAGTTAGAGGTCATTTGAAAAGCAGAGAGATGAACAGTGAAAAAAAATACACTCCGTCCTCATTCCTTCTCTTGTATGAAGGGCCAAAAGAATTAAAAAGGAGATAAAAGAAGGAATGCAAATGCTAGTAAGGGGGATTTTGAAAGTTACAATGAACATTTCAATCTCAAATGCCATTAAAACTTCATCTCCCTTTTTACCTTCTCCTTTGGAATGCTAAACCTGCATTGCATTGGTAATGCCCTTCCTTTTCAGCTTAGTAATTTTTAAGCAATGTTTCTATGGCTAAAAAACCCTTAGGGGCAGCCTTGCAAGTCTTTTGAGAGGACTGTTTGCAAGCATCCAAGGAGAAGCCACAAGAGATTCAAATTTCCAGCCTCATGCCAAAAAAAAGCAGATGGAAAGTGGCACAAGGATAAACAGCTAGAAAACTTCCAAGAAGACACACATCCTCTTCTCAGTCCTGTACCACCAGTCCATGAAATAAAATCTTTACCTGCACTCAGCTCCAAGTAATAAAATCAAACAGAAGTAAGAATCACTGTCATTCCTGGAATCTGCCTAGATCCATTATTTTCTCTGGTCCTTTCCCTCCTTTCTTGAAATCATCCATCAGTTTCATCCATCTTATCCTTCTCCTGCTCTGTTAAAATCTCTCTCATCCCCTACAATTTTCTTCCACACAACATATTCTCTCAAAATTCATTCCTCCCCATCCAAAAATGAATGAGGTAACTTGGTGCCAAAAAGTAAGAAGGATCACTCTGGGAGACTCAAAAAGCCCTTCCAGCTATCTTGTCTCTGCCAATGACAATTAGACAATGTTTACATCCAGATGACAAGAAAATTACGTACATGAAGTCAGTTTCAGTACTGCCTCACACTGAACACCAAGCTATGTATTGGAAATAGGGGATACATTCCCATTCCCAGTACCCCAAGGCTTGTGGAAAGGAAGCAGTTAAACACCTCATTTTAAATAAGGCAATTAATATATCATGAAATGGTTTCCTACCTGAGAGCCAGCTACACACACTGTAAATTTCATGACATGGCTCTAAATGGAGCAAACTGTACAAGAGAGCTTCATAAAAAGTACATCCCCTCTCCTCACTCTGCTGTCCCCACGGTAGATTTATGTTGATGCAGGAAGACATGTGCTACTTGCTCCCAAAGCAGGCTTCTGCATTCTTTACACAGGCACAGTGTCCTGGTTTCAGCGTCTCTCTACTTTAAGCAGACTACTTTCCCCTCTCCTGATCAGAGAGGTGTGATTCTTGCTGCATCATGCTTTTCCTGATGAATCTCAGCAGAGGATGCTAAGCAGGCTGCTCCAAACCTTTCTGCTCTTACCTACCAGCATCAGGGCACAGGGCACAGCTCTGATCAGGGAAGCAGTGCAGTGCTGTAAATACCTCATGCCAGCAAGGTGAATGTGCCTTACACATCCTGCAGAAGACACCTGTCACCTGCACAGGACACAGCAGCAAAACTGACATACAAGCACCCTCACTGGGATAAGGCTGCTTTTAGCAGCTAACTAATCAACTAAGACAACTAAGTCCCAGGTCCACACAGCTGGACTGGGACAGTTTTGGTGAACACAAACACATCACATAACTGTATTCACTCTGAAAAATGCTATTAATGCTTCTTTCACGGGGCAAAGTTCTCTCTCCGCAGCACCTGGTACTGCAACCCTGCCCCGTGGTTAAACAAGGGCATTCAAAGAGACAGGCATTGTAAAACAGTGTCCAGAGGTACTTCTCACTTCCAGACACTTCAAAACCCTTCAACCTCACACTGCTCCAAATGCCTTCCTCACCCTGTCTTCTTGCCTTATACAGAGAAAGGGCTGCTGGCTGCAACCCTGTTAGGATCACAGTGATCACAAAGCAAGGAAGCAATGTGAAAGGTGTCTGTTTGTTGTGCTAGTCTGCAGGTGAAACTTTTTAGTACAAGCAATTGGTGCAATTTCCCATCCCGTGTATGCTCATTTGCCACCAGCTATCATGGAAATGAAAAGGGCTCATTAGAAACAGCAAAGTGGGAAACACATCGCTCTTGCTAAATCAAGCATTGTAGTAAGGTGCAGTTTCCTCCAAGTAGTATGCACCCATCCCAGAAAGGTTTTGGTATACAGGACAAACTCCCGTGAACATGGACCAGGCTCAGGCATGAGCAGTCAGCCCACTGGAGAACAGTCAGTGTTCATCGTTTGTTCATCCCCACACCAATATTAGTCCCAGGTGATTTAACCAGACCTCATCCTGATCCCACTCTCCTCTTTTCCCTTCCATCTGAAGCAGCAGTAAGGGACAACTTCATCACACATGCAAGTTAACTTTCTGGCTAAGAGAAAGGCCATCCTCAGAGACATACCAGTATGGCTGCAGCTTTCTCCAGCTGCACCTTGCAAACTCCCAGGAGGGAGACTCCCTCACTCTCCTGGTGCCCTGCACCACCTTCCTTAGGTTAACCTACCCTCACAGACTTCTGCCCACGCTCTCCATGCATGACCTGGAGAACCAGCAGAGCAGGGAGTACTTTCAGGAGCACCTGCTTCTTGCTTCCAGAGAGGACTCGGCAGCAGCCAGAGGGAAGCCAGTGGGGTTGGGCTTGCGACTCTTTTAATCACAGTTACTAACTGCATGGCTGTATTCCAAAATACCAAGCCCTGTGCACCACTAGACAGGTGGGGAGGCAGTCCTTGGTTTGCAGCCTGCAAAGTAACTAGAAGTGACCCCCTCAAAACACCAAGGGAATTACTGCAGTGCCAGGTTGGCAGAAGAGTGGGTGGAAGTTTTGACAAGACATCCTTTTGCTTCACTGATCTGAGACAACCCTCAACTCAACTTACTAGCAGCTCTTGTTTCCCCGTGAGGAAGGTCTTTATCATAAAGGCAAATGCTCCTCTCTCCTGTCCTCTTCTGCTCGGTGATGACTTTTAAGATCTTCCCGTGAGAATGTACATAACAGATCAAGGCCAAGCCCTCAATACAGCCAACCAAACCTTGTGTTGAAAGGGTCACCCCATCCCTTCTCATTTTAAGCATTCCTTTTCTTGTGAAAGCTTTTGGATAAGGCTGTGTCTCTATGAAGAAAATATCGCTAAGAACTGATCTTGGAGACAAGCATTTAACAAATTATGTGTTCCAACAGCTGGCAATGGTACTCCATGGATCACCTTCCAGTCTTCTGCTACTGAGGAAGCTGCTCACTGGTGCACGAGGAAGATGCAGGTGTCACAACAGATCTCCAGATTTTCAGCTCCTTTCTTAAAGGAAATGTGAAACTTTTATTTTGCCCTGAGAAGGCAGAAAGTATAAATGCTAACTGTAACTCTCTTGTGTCCCTGGAAGTAGTTCCAAATACAAATGAGGAAGTTTGTTGCAAAGGAGCACTAGAAAAAGCAGCAGGGACACTGAAAAGACTGAGGCATTGAATGACTTCTTCACCACAGTCTTTACTGCAAAGATCAGCCTTCAGGCACCCTGGAGCCCTGAGAGATCCAGAAAATCCAAAGCAAGGAAAACTGACTCTTGTTGGAGGAAGATCAGATCAGGGAACATTTAAACAGACTGGATATGGACAAGGGCCTGATGGAATGGACCCATAGGAGCTGAGGAAGCTGGCCCTTGTTGTTGCAAGGTCATTCCTGGTTTTCTTTGAAAGCTCATGGCAATGGGGTATCATCCCTGAGGACCAGAAGAATGTGTCACCCTTGCCTTCAAAGGGGCACGACAGAGGATCTGGGGAACCACAGGTTGTTCAGGCTGAGCCTGATCAGAGAGTTAAATGCAAAAAGGAACTTTTAGACTCTGAGGGTGGTCACACACTCTGCCTGTCTCAGACACAGGTTGCTGAGAGAGGCTGTGGAGTCTTAGAGACACTCAAAACCCAACAAGACAACTCCCTGAACCTGCACTGAGATGGCAGCTGGACTAGGTGAACTCCAGAGGTGCCTCCACTCTCAGCCAGGCTGTGACACTGTGAAATCCACACTGATCTCTTGGGTGAGGATCCTGAACAGGTACGGTCAAAGTAGACCAGAACTTACTGTGTGCATTCAGTGTGAAGAAGATGGGAGATATCCCTGCCACACAACACTGCCTGCAAGGGACTCATCATATGGGCAATGCTAACGGGAAGGAAAACAAGCAGCAACTCAAACAAATGGCGTAAAGCAACAAAAACAGCAGAACTGCAGTGTAAACTCTCTCATTCAAGACCAACTAGATGAGGAACAGGCAGGTTAGAAGGTTTTCTTGGGTGGCTGGGGAAAGGAGAATGGTATCAAGGTAGTACAAAGTGGAACTTGGTAGATATGCAGATAAAACTGAGAAAGATGGAGAGTCAGCTTAGCTTTTGTAAACTCTGGCCAGGCTTCACAAGCCAAACTGCATTAACAAAACCCAAAATCATCATGACATTCAGATTTCAGTACTATGATAGTTTCTCACCACAGCATGAGGTTAGCAAGAAGGTCCTCAAATGAATAAGTGAAAAATGGGAAACACCTACATTTGAGTGCTGCAGGCTTAAGTTCAAAATAGATTTTCACCATTCTGTTTATATACAACCATGTCCTCCAGGAAGCATAAATTTGTGGAACAAAAGCACCACAGGTCTTGTGAGCCCATCTTTTTTCCTGTCCTTCTCATTAATTTTTCTCCATTCTCCCCTAATGACTTTTTTTCCCAAAATTCTCAAGTAATGGAGAGACTATCATCATCCTGCTAAACTTAACCCAGCAGACAGCTGCCTTTACCATTATGCAGCTTTTCTCTGCTGTCAAAATTAAGTCTCCTTCTGCGCAGCGTCTCTTGCTTCTTATTCTATTTAGCCAGATCCCAGGCAAAAGACTCTATACCCTCCTTATTCCAGTAAGCCTTCCTCCACAGCTGACACACAGCTTCCCAGTCTTCCCTGGTTTTTACCCCATTCTCCTGTCAGCCATGTTTTCTGAAGAGCTGACCAATTTGTCCTCCTTGCTTCCACTCTCTTTGGCTCATCTGCATTTTACCAGAGCAGCTGCACCTAAAATTCACAGAATACATCTATTCCACTAACATGGAGGGACAGAACCATCCAAGGCTTCCTTTAAAATTTACCAGATATTCTCCAGTTCATATTTATCATTTTCTTTCTACAGCATGTCACCAGGTTGTGTGGAAACAAATGCAGCCTTTGGATGCCTTTCTGCAGAACTGCACTGGGTCTGATGGTACTGCATTATCTGAAGACCCAAACCTCTCTCTGCTGAACCGTATCCTAATTTTCCCATGCCATTACTTCAGCTCATCAAGGCAGTTTCAAACCAGAGCCCTGTCATTCTGCAAGTTTCCTGCTCCTCCTTGTTTCCTGTTTGTTGTTTATTCCTTTGTCCTAATTGCTAATAAAAATACAAAAAGCATCAGATGTCAAGAAGAATCCTGCAAAACTCTTCTCAATAAATCCTCACATTCTGATACCAAACTGTCATGTAATCTCTTCTCTATAATTCTCTCACCAGATTTACAGATATCTGACCACAGACAGATGTATATAGTGCATATTCCTTTACTTTAATTGTGTGGGATAACATTTTTCTAAAGTCAAGATAAACGACTCCACATCCATAGGCTTTATCACACTGTGGAAGATGAAATCTGAGTATTGACATGATTTGGTTTATCATGCTCATGCTGCCTTTTTGATCTCATTATTTCTCCAATGTGTTCTGCCTTTCTTATTCTTCTGACATCCTCCTTATAAAGAGGCTCAATCTTCCTTCCCTGTGTCTAGAGTTCAGGAACCTCCTCCATCCTCTGGAGAGACCTCAAAGACAACCTGTTAATTGCTCTGAGTCAATGTCAGGCAGGTCTTCATGTGTTCTGCAGCTCACACTGACTGGGGTCCCCACACATGTGCCATGAGCACTGTCCAACATCACCTGCCCCACTGTAGTCTGAAGTACCACTCATCCCTTCTTGCTATTACTGGGGGATTTAGCCTGGCTTGGGGAGGGCTCTGCATTTGTCCCTAGAATAATCCAGTGTGGTTGGAAGTTGTGACCCCTTCCAGACCAGCCTGCAGTGCTGAGCTGATCACAGGGCATCCCCTAGGCAGCAACTGGCTAAGCAACCAGTATCCCAAGAACCCACTGGGATCCCCAGACAGGGCTGCATGCAGGACACTAAAATGCTTGCTGTTCACAGCCTGCCAGGGGTACAAGTTCCTCAGGATCTCCAAGCCTTTGTTCTCCTGGGGCTCTCTGGGAGTTGGTTTTTCCAACACACAAGACTAAGCTCCATGTCCAGCACAGCAAGCATCCGTATAATTAGCAGATCACTCACAGAAAGCCTTTTCTGCAGCAGGAGAAGACCTTCTGTCTCACCTGTGACTGGACATCTGGTGCAACACCCAGGAGCACAGATTCAGAATCAGTGAGCCAGTGAACACCTCCTGTCACAGCCTGCCTTTCTGGGCTGCACTATCTTGCTGCTCCTACTGTGGAAAGTCAGGCCTGCAGCACTGTGCAACCCTGCAGCTCTCTGCAGGACAGGCAGTCTCACATTTCTGCCTGCACTGGGTTTTGCACACTGACAAATGTCCCTGTGCAGACATGGTTCTCTGAAGGCAAAATGGGGGATGAAAGCATCTTCTCCTTTCCCCCTGTGAGAAGTACCTACCTCTTTTGGATCAGTTTCTGCATACCAAGAAGGACCAGCAATACTGGTGTGATTGTATTAATATAATTACAGGCTTTAGCTTCTGCTGAAAATATATTCCCACATAAACAGGCCTGGAAAGCCCAGTGGTAGCAACAGGATAAGCAAAAGTGTCTGTGCTTTGCAGTACATGAAAAGCAACAGCCCTAGAAATCCAGAGAGCAACTACAGCTCACACCTTACAGCTCAGCAGATAACACTATCACTGCCGTTTTTGTTTCTTCCTCCTTTTAATTCCAGCCATAGCTCTTTAATTTCAAAACAGAAATTCTCTATTCCTTCCTGGGAAAGGGGTGGGGAACTGCTCCGTGAGGACACTCCTCAGAACATTTATCCATGATCTTTGCAAGTAATCAGTCATACACCTCTTAGTCCGGCATGTCTGACTGCTGTCCTTTGCCAGCCACGTCCCTGCACCCAGCAGCACAGTCAGAGCACGGCCATAAGCGCACAGAAGCTGTGCCATGTGCTGGGCTACCCTGGGCAATTCACTTGCCCTGGTGTGTCCATTTGCCACACCCATGTTACAGACTACTCTGCTGGCTCCCACCCTCATTCAGGCAACAAATTTAATTTAATTTAATGCTCTCAGGTTTACATTTTTGAGTTTGCATTTTTTTTTCAAAAATACACCCACACATGCTTCCATCTTCAAAGACGGAATACAAGTACACCCTTAAAAAGGCAACCCTGAAGGCAAACAGAGGAATGTCGGTGTTATCTACAATTTGTAAGACACACACATGAGAAACAGTTTCCTGTTATATCACAGTATGTGTTGAGTTGCTGCTTCAAGACAAAATCAGAGCCCTCAGAATTTCACCACCAGACACCAGCCTTCTGGCTCAGATGCCAAATAAGAACAGACAATTTAATTTCTGGACTCCCTTTCCACAAACCTATCACACAAATGGTTTGTAAGCCTCTCAGCTTAAGCTAGGTTTCCCTCAAAGCCACACACTCTCCTGGGCATATCTGCAATACAGTAGGTGACACACCCCTAGACGCACCTTGCCATCCAAATTCCACTTCTTGTGCTATAACACTATCAAGGGGAAATTACCAGTAATAAATTCCTTTGGAACCAAAGTCAACCAGACCATATGATTACACAGCAACCCAGAGCTTTAAATACCATCTGCACGTGTCATCTCAAACAATACTACAAGCTCAGAGGCTACAAGACTATTGTTACGGGAGAAATGACATGGTGGCTTTCACCTCTTGGTTCATGACTTGGTTGCACCTAATGCAGGGGAAGGTGGAGTCTGCATTTGAGGCCATCCCTCTTCCACAACTGTGGTCTGAGAAGCAAAATCCTTGAGAGCCAAATGTTGCCTTGCAGGTGAGGTTTATCAGTTCAGAGTCCCGGGATGGAGAACCTAACCACCAGGCCCTGGTCTTGACCATGTCACTTGACAGCCTCTTTGCTAACAGCAAAGAGATCTACAGAAAAAGACATGTTCCCAGGCTGGCTTCTGTGTATTCAGCCTCCAGAACAGGATCTCAGGCAGTCCAGTCACAAGCACATACACTGCAGTTTTGTCCCCACATGCTGCAGTTTCGCCTCTTCACAAACAGAGTCCGTGTATCACAGCACTGCATGCTGAACCTTGGGTGAGGTCTTTCCACTGCAGCCGGTGTGCAGAAACACAGGACCTGTGTCCCATAGCCCTGCTGCTGCTGCTGCTGGGTTCCCCAGGGTCTGTTTACAGCAGAGGGAATCTCATGGCTAAGGCTACTGAATATGCATTAACAGAGAATCCGAAGTGGGACACTTACTGCAGACACTTGAGCTGGGATAGGGAAGCAGTTTAAGCTGCTGCCGCAAGAAAACTGAGTTACTGATGAAGTCTTGCAAACAGGGCCAGCCTAGCAAGCAGTTTTGTATGAATAATGCATTAAAATAAAAAAAAAAAAAAAAAGCGCTGAGAATGGTTTTTGTAAACAAAAAAGGAGGTGGAGAGCCATTAACTAAGTGATCTCACATTCCTCGATTTGCTTTATCAATCTCAGTATTCAGAAAAAAAAAGCTTAAGAGCAGTCCAGGCTCTCCAGTGAATCAACAAAACCACACAAAGGACCGTACCACTCCTCACAGCCTCCAGGCTGTACATTAGCTTTTAGCAACGGTATCTACCACATGAATAATGCAGCACGTCTTCCAGAGCATCTGTACTCCAATCAATCCACAGTAGCAAATAAAAACCTTTCAGCACGCCTTTCTATCAGGCAGCAGGACCTTTTTACAGCTGCTCAGAGGCATATCCTTGGAAAAACAACCCTATCTGCGACCAAAGCTGGAAGCTTTTAAATCGGCCAGCTGGGAACCAGCCTTTTAAATCAGCCATCCTGCGATGGGCCTCGATTTTATCAATTGCCTTTCTTTGTCTTTTGTTCCGTAAGGATCCACACCCACCGTTCCGGGGCTCAGATTAAGGGAGCTCAGACTAAGGTTTCATTCTGCTTTGAGAAACAGACACGTGTCTCTTCCCAAAAGCAGCTCAGAGCCTGCAGCCGGCCCTTCCCAAGAGGGACACGGTGGCCTCTCCGGACACAGCATACACGCCACATCCTTCTCCTGCACTATAAAGCAGCCTCATAATGAAGTATGGACAAAGACCCTTCACCAAACCAAGCATCAGTCAGATGCTCCAGTTCGTATTTTCAGAAGCAGAACAGGTGATGGAACGAGGTGCTTTGTCCATGTCCATCACCAGTGCTGCTTTGAGCACTGCTCCTCTGCAGAAGCACCAAGGTCCCTTCTCCTGGGACCTTTGGGCAGCCCACGAGGAGTTGTGGGAACTGGTTCTGTCACCACAGGCAGCAGCAAATCATGCAGGCTACTGTCTGCCTGAGCTAGGGCATGCCACCTGTACAGATGGACCAGGAGCCGCAGAAGTGGTGGGGGACAAATTGACAGCAGCAAGCAAGATCTCAAAGAACAACATATTACAGAGATGTTGTCTTTCATCAGAAAACCCAGCTCTATATAACACTCCAAAATATTTGCAGCTCTCCAGCACGGCACAGATACTTAAATATGGTGCCCTGGTAATCTGGTTGTGGAAAACAAACAGCTCTGCCTGTAGAATAAACATTGCACAAGTAGAGAGGACTTGAAGTAGGAAGGTGAAGGAGTCACTCAAAACTAAAATAATTAGTTGATTTCTGTTGGAACCCTGGGCACAGAGAATTTCATGCTCTCTGTGCTGACAGGCACAGACCCACAAGAGAACACTGTGTTTGAGACCATGGAAAAGGCTTCTGAAATTGATAGAACTGAAACTGTGAGTGTGTAGTTTAAACAGAAGTGTGTTACATCACTTAGTGGAAAATTTTGACTTTAATATTTTAGAATATAGTGATATATCTGCAACAAGATGGAGGGTTTAGGGCATTAACTTGCCTTGTTCTTTCACCTTCTTCTTCATAGATTTTAGTAATACTGTGTGATTGGTATGTAAGTCCACAGTGCGGAACACAAGCGTTTGGTTATTGGGTTATAAGTAAAAATAATAAATTGGCATTTTATAGTTGGGTAGTTGACACTTAAAAGGCCTTGGGAAGAGATACCTGGGGCTCCATTTTCTAGACTGTTGGCTTAGTGTGCAGACAAACTCTCTGTCTGTGAGAATGTAGTAGATAAGAAAAGATAAACAACTGAGTCCAAACACAGAAACCATCTCACTCCCTCTCATTAATCCTGACCTTGAGGAAAAGAAGCACGGAGACTTTTTACAGATTTCCTCATCCACAAGACAGGAATGCCAATAGCTTTCTCTTGCCCTCAATTTTTGGTGAACACTGGCCAGGGCAGGACATGAGGTCTCATGTGAGTCCTTGCAAGGAGATGTGTCAGCCCTTGTCCCAAGCCGGCAGTGGGTCAAAGCTTACGCAGGGGGTACTACATGGACACAGCCTCAGGAGAGGTGAGACATGGCTCCTCCACTGACACAGGCATCTTCTGCTCAGACCATAAGCAGAAGGATATTTTGCATCCCTCAGTTACTGGCTTAGGCCAGGGAAGGCAAACATTGCAAAGAGACCCTATACTCTGAACAGAAAACTTGTGTACTCTTATGCACTGAACAGAAAGACTCCCAAAACCCACTGCAGCCATACACCCCACAAACATCATCACCAGCTGGTACCACATGTTTTGTCTGAGAGTCTCTTTCTAATGATGGAACCCAAGGCTGTCCAACTAGGACCAAATTCATGCCAAGGTCCCAAGCTAGGCAAAATGCACATTGTTCAAATGTTTTTACCTTAGAAGATACATGTACTGTGAACCTCAAAATAATTTTAAGTACATAAATCCAGGGGCAGGCAAGGGCTGCCAAGAGTGAGTGAAACAAGGCCACTCTTCATAAGACAAGGTTGAAATAGCAAAAATCCTTTTGTCTTCCTTGATGAGTTTTCCAGCTGCACTTGTGTTTAGTCACAGGTTTAAACCACAGTGGACTCAAGCAAGGCAGGCAGCAGTGCCAAATGGCATCCAGCACAATAACGCCCTCATGGTCACACCTGTCCACGTTATTGCCACATCCCCACTGCCCAGTACTTCTCTTCTGTGCTCTTCTGCCATGCTGGCAAAGCAGGGAGATGGACAAGGGAGCACATGTGCCTCATAAAAATAGCTCAGCCAGGTTATTTTTAACTCATCCCAGCACAGTCAGCAACAATGGTGAGGAGCAGTGAAGAGAGCAAAGAGAAAAACTGGCAGAGACTATAGCCTCAGGCAGCTCTGAAGAGGCTCAGACTCTCCTTTCAACTGATCTGGTGAGGAACCCAAGACTATATTTTGGGTAGAATCCCCCAGAACACTTTGAAGTGCACATTTTGAAGTATTGGCTGAATTGTCACCTGTTCTTTATTACATTGCTGTGGTCGCTTCCAATCTTGACACCAAATGTATATTTGAGCCTCCCTGGGACAAGTGAATAAAGCTAAGAGAAATTACAACAGTAAATTACAACAGTAAATTACAACAGTAAAACACAGAACTGCATGAAAACATCAGGCCAGAATGCACTTCTGGAGGTCCTGAGTCCATCCTGTCTTCAGCCCCAGCAAAGTTCACTACAAAGGCAGGTCAGGTTACTTAGACTGTCCAGTGAGTTTGAAAGACTGACGAGGATGGAGATCCCATTGGCCCCCTTGGGAAATATGCCTATCAGGAGTCCTGTGGAGAAGCTCAGGCTGTAGTTGCTCTGCAGAGTTACCCAGATGACTCTGGTCAAACTTGCTGCCCACCAGGACTCTCACAGCCTTCACAAGAGCTGTTCTTTTCACTGCAAGGAGAGGCTGCACATCAGGGGCAGAAGTTGACTTTTATCTTTATTACATTTCAGGGGGGGCTGTTTTTTACCCTCGTTATAGGCATAAAGCAGTCTGGAATCTCCAGCTTGCTTAGAAAGCCCAAGAGCTGGGAAGTGCCCATGGAGGGTCTGTTACCAGAAGCTGGACTTCCCTGCAGTGGCCTGACAAGCATCATTCTTCCCATAAGTAACCAAAGACTTCACCCTGGGGCAAGGGAGCCTGAGGCAGCATCACTCTTATTCCACTGCCAACAGCACCTGGAGCTTAGCTTCTTGATGGTTCACATTGCTCACTTAGGCACAAGGAATAAAATGATCACAAATCAACCTGTCACAGGAGAAGTTTCTTCATTAATATTTTTAAGCCAACATCAGTTAGAAATCAAGCTGAAGCACACGGACCATCCCTCAGTACATGTGAAAACACTTGTGCTCAGTCAGTGAAAAGTCAGTTTGAGCATCCCAGGAGGCACTGAGGAATACTCCAGGGATGACTCCACACTCAGGGGTAACGCCTTTTTTGGCAGCTCAACCCATCCCTTCACCGCTCCCTTTTCTGCCTCATGTGGTGCTGTACTCTACAAGCTCTGACAGAGAGCTTGAGTACATAAATGAGTTGATGACATAAATGTCTTCAGTCAACATGGCCTTTACAAGGTACCATAGTGGATCAGAGGAGTGTGAAGACTAGCAAAACCCAAAACAACCCCACATCTCAGCTTAGTTTCATTACGTTTATCAGAGCTCTCAGGAAGGGCAGGAGGCCGTATTACCGAAGCAGAGGATGGGGCAACGCCAGCCTCTTTGGAGGGTAAGCCCCGCCTTCCTCTGATTCACCTCTAGCTTTCCAAGATAGCCTGTGTACAGAAAGATAAAGCTAACTTGCCTGCATTCTCCAGAGACAATACCCTCTTTCACTTTGCTGGTTACCTGGGCAGCAAAGAAAATATTATTGCTTATCAACTTCCTTGTGAGTACTAATGTGCTTCTGAATTCAACAAGAGGGCAAATTCCACCTTAGAGACCTTTTATATGCTGGCAAGATCCTGCTACATTACAAAAGAAATGCAAATAAAACAATCCTGGTTCAAAGAACAATAAAAACTGGAAGCCTCTTCTGCCTCTCTCCCCCCACCACCTGCAAAACTCAACTTAAAAAGGAAGTTATTAACTTTCAGGGACATTGCCACACTTCTTGTCAGAAAGGCAGCCTTGAAAAACTCATCATCAGACACTCTACAAGCTCAGCAGTTTCTCCTGAAACTAGAATGCCATTCCCATTTCACAGAAAGAAGTTTCCTGCTATTCAAGGCCAAGCTGGCTTCTGGGTTTCAGAAAAGATTCAGCTCCCCATCAAAATGATGCAGTTGGGTCTTAGGAACCTGTCATGTTCTTTGGGAAGACAAGGAGATGTGGTCCCACCTGTCTTTATTGTGTGGTCTAACTGTGCTTGCAGACATCTGGCAGAGTCAGAGTGCATCTCATCTAAAGGCTACTGTACAGAAGGCTTTTCTTGAGCTGGCTTTCCTTCAGCATCACTGGTTCAAGGGTTCAAGATTGTTCACCTTCAGGGAATACCAAGATCTTGGTTACTGGCCCACAGGAGTCCAAGGGGGATCCACTGGGTTAGCCACATTTCTTCTCAAACTTGTTCTGCCTACCTGAGCAGTTGTGGCTGGCACCAGAACACACATACATGAGAAAACGTGAAGTGCCCGGCAGGACGGTGAGGCAATGGAAATACCCCAACTGCAGATGTTCCTCCTGAGTTCTGTCAAGGTTTGGAGGTTACACACTTCCCTTGACCGTCTCAGTACACAGCCCTTACATCTCATGTGATGTCATGTCACTGCACACTCCGCCATGGCTGAAGCTCTGTACACAGCCTTGAACGTGATGAGATCCTGGCCAGAGATACCAAGTCCGTACCTCACCTCTGAAACTGCCTGGGGAAATGAAAACTGCTGAAGAGCTGGGTGGGGGCACTAACCAGGCTCCTACTTGTCTGTGAAGGAAAGGACAACCACATATGAAAAGGCACAGTGTAGGAGACCCCACTTCTGTGGTCTCCAGTTAAGCCTCACTGTCAATCTACCCATAGTTCTTAATCAGGACAGATGTGGAGCCTTCAAAATCCCTAAGGATGATGGCCTCCACCTGCCTGATCCCACTGCCCTCCCGGGGATGCAGTTTTCTCTAATGTCTGACCTACTTCCCTCCAGCTGCAGCTCGCATTCCTGGTCTCCTTATTACATTGTCAGTACCAAGGAGAGTCTGGCTCGGTAACTGCCCTCCCAGAAGTTGCATCCTTCTGTTAGCAAATGGGTTTAGCAGCAAAGGACACAGGTACTTCCTACCATAGACCAGAGAAGAACCAGCTGAGAGTTTCCCTGCTGTGAGCCCGAATTAGAGGGAAATGGTCCCTGTTCTTCTGGGGGCAATGACAGCAGGACTTTGTTCCTTGAAAGGCAGCAGGCAGCATCAGAGGTATTCTCTGAAACCCACAGCCTCAGAGTTCTTCTACCTCCCTTACAGCATCATTTGCATGCAAAAACTATTGAGGGGCCCACACAAAAGAGAAGTGTGGGAAACTCTCCCACACCAATGCAGCGCCTGTGGAATTATGATTCCAGTTGAGGCTTTTCTCTCTTAGTGGCTGATTAAATCAGAATTGTCATCTCTCTAGTCTCCAGAAAACTCCTAACACAGTTTTGAGCTTTTTAACAGCAGGTTCCACTTATCTGAAGCATGACAAGCCAGCAAGAGAGTGTGGCAAAGGCAGGTATCACAGGCACAACAGCCAATGCTTTCTTCCACCACATTTTAGAATCATAGAATGTACTGAGTTGGAAGGGACCCATCATTGAAATACAGCTCCTATCTCTGCATAGGATATCCCCAAGATATCCCTATCCCAATGTGAAAGCATCGTCCAAACACTTCTTGAACTCTGTCAGGCTTGGTGCTGTGACCACTTTCCTGGAGACCCTGTTACAGTGCCCAGCCATCCTCAGGGAGAAGAACCTTTTCCTTATATCTAACCTAAACCTTCCCTAAATCAGTTTCAGGCCTTTTCCTCAAGTCCTGTCACTGGTCACAAGGGTCTAGATGTCAGTGTCCCCCTCCTCTCCCCCTCACAAAGAAGTTGAAGACTGCAGTGAGGTCTCCCCTCAGTCTCCTCCAGGCTGAACAGACCAAGTGACCTCAGCTGCCCCTCATATGGCTTCACCTCAAGGCCTTTCACCATCTTCACTGGCATCCTTTGGACAGTCTCCAATAGTTTAATGTCATTTTTCCATTGTGTCACCCAGACCCGCCCCAGCACTCGAGGTGAGGCTACCCCAGTACAGAGCAGAGCAGGACAATCCCTCCCTTGCCCAGCTGTGATGCTGGGCCTGATGTACCCCAGGACACAGGTGGCACTCCTGGCTGCCAGGGCACTGCTGACTTGTGTTGTGTAATCAACCAGGACACCCAGGTCCCATTCCATGGAGCTGCTCTCAGCCTTTTGTTCCCCAATCTATATGCGCACCCAGGGTTGCCCCATCTCAGGTGCAGAATCCAGCACTTCCCCTTGATAAACTTCATACTGTTGTGGTCGCCCAGCCCTCTGTTTTATCAGAGTTTCTCCACAGGGCCTCTCTGTCCTCAAGGGAGTCAACAGTTCCTGCAAATTTAGTGGCATTGGTGAACTTGCTTAGTATCCCTTTCAGTCCTGCACCCAAGTTGTTAACGAAGATGTTGAAGAGCACAGGGCCAAGGATGAAGCCCTGTGGAAGCACACTAGGGACAGGTCTCCAGTTTGATGTCTCCCCATAGTGAGTATGGTACCCTATACATCATATATTCTACAGTTCATCATTTAGAGCAGGTTGAGTTTTGCTTTTTGATTTTTAGTCTGGCTTTGACTGATGCTGACTAAGATGGAAGACTACCCATGCTTTCCCTGCCATGGAAATGAGATTCTGTGCCAATTCATTCACCGGCTGGGCTTGGCAAATATACAGTTTCTGGAAACCACCACCATCACTCTGAAACTATTCCATGAGTGCAAGTACAAAAGCATTGTTTGATTCAGACTTGGAGCATGGGTTTGCAGCCAATCTCTTTATTGCCGCCATTCACTGCACTCCAGTTTGCATTGCAAAGCCATCTTGGAGCATGCAGACAGGATTCCCTCCAGCTGAAATTAAAATCATTCCAGGATCAGGACCCTGTATGCTCCATCTGCTAATGGAACCAGCTGAGTCAAATTAAAACATCCAAAATGCCTGTGGATATAAAAAGTCCTGGTATCACCTCTTTCACTCTACAGATCTACTTTTCTTGAACTGTAGATGTTACAGTTAGCAGAGAGGTGAGTCACTGCACACAGACATCCCTCTCTGTTTGACCTTCAGCCTTACCTGTCTTCCTATAGACTATTTTATTTACCTCCTCTCCTCCAAGTACTGCACTTTATACTGCTTTTAGGTGCTCCTCAATCTCTGATCATTTGATTCAGCACCACTGCTCTCCTCTGTGACCAGTCTCATTCTTCACACCTCTCTATCTTCACACCTCCCAGCAATGGAGATCAGCCTCTCCTCCCACACAGTAATAGTTTAATTACTGTATACTTCATTCCTGCCAGCCTCTTCACGTATTTCTGCCAGTAAGAGTTTTGATCATCTTCCAGCTTTGTCCCACCGCAGCAGCATCATCTTCAACCCTTCCAGCCAGGGGGCACCCCTGGAAGTGCCTCCACATCCCAGCAGACCTCCCTGCTACAGGCCGTTTCTACTTCTACCACTGCTGCTTTCCACTCCAGCCTATTTCTCCAGCATAGTTGATATCCATGCCACAAACTGATATTTTCTATTCCTTTGAGTCAGCTCTGGGCATCTGTGCCCTGCTGACTTTTAGAGCCAAAGGCTTATCTGTCTATTCAGCCAGTCGTAATGGATTTTCCGCTTGCAGATTCATCTAATGGCTTTTCTTGAACCACATCCCCAACATCCTGTGTCAATGCGTTCCACTGTTTATCTGCATCCTGTAGTTCCTGGGCAATGATAAACAGAGGAACAATCACTCCCTATCTGAACTCTCCATGCCATCATATGTGAAAAGCCGTAAGTCATATCCCTTTTCTGACATACCTTTCCCAAGCTAAACAGTTGTCCTTCTCTGCATTCCATTCTGCATTACCAGACCCTCAGTGAGCTGCAGAAAGCTAGCTTTGCATGAGGCACTGAAGACCCAGTTGCACTATAGATGTATCCAGACAGTTTTGGGTTTTTTTTAAATCTGTGCAGTAAGAAGGAGGAAAAAATAAAATTAAAAAAAAAAAACCTACAATTTAAAAAAAAAAAGGTAGCACAGCCCTTAAAATCTGGCTGTGAATTAAAGCAGAATTCTGAATCCCTGACATAATGCAGGCCAGGCAGCTTGGGATGCTATTTCCATGCCTTAGGCAGCAAAAACAAAGACTGTCTGTGTGAAGAAGAGTGAGAAGTAAAGCACTGGGTAGGACACACTAGGCCTCACTGCAGCTATCTGAATACACAGTTTTCTGTGTGTATCTTATATACGTTCATGAAATTACATTTGTATCTAGGGCTTTCCAGTACCCGAGAGCCTTCAGGCTGCAGGAAACCTCTGAAGACTGGTCAGAGCCAGTGGAGAGTCAGCACTGTGCTCCTAGCTTAGCCCGGGATGACAGCAAATGTTAAGAGTCCCATGGAGGGCTCCCCGAGCAGGCTCAAGGGCTGCAGGTGAGCACTACCTACACTGTCATGCCAGGGAACTCCAGGCGTAGGAAGGACAGCAGGTAATGACACCAGTAGATGTGAAAGTAAAGAAAGCGTTAGTTTAGAAACAGCTCAAAATCAGAATCTGGATTTCCTGGGGAAGTCTTGTTTTTCTGCAGGAGTTGAAGACACTTGCAGATTTCCCAACTAATAGGCTAAGACGACTGTGTGGTCATCTGCCTGTACTGGCAGTGGCCAGTAGCACCAGTGGAAGCAGAACCCCTCAACAACAACAGGTGTGTGAAACACTTCTAGCACCACGTATGGTGTCTGTGCCTTTAATCTTCCAAACTCACACAGCTGAGCTGGACTGCAAGACAGGCAGAAATTGAGAGTACAAATGTTGCTATTTTTTTTTTTTATATATGTAAGGTGAGCTGTCATGAAGTCACAGAGAAGTTCATGTTGCAAGTCATGTCAGGGAAGGAAGTATAGGTAAGACATTGTAAAACTCTTCTAAAATATACAAAACCATACATAAAATAATGACTGGTTTCTCAAAATTGAAAGAAAGACAAGGTAGAGAAATTGTAACTTCAGTTCCCCTTTTACACCTTACATGACATTTCTTAATCAGGCTTAAGAAGCCCTGTTCTAATACCAGCCCACAGACAACTGGACACCAAAACAAAGAGATTCCCCAAGCTAAGAACAAGATGAGCTTTAGTGAAATAGGTTTTTTTGAAACCTCAAGGATGACCAAAATGCACTCAAGGATATCTTTTGATATTTTTCCTTAATTTAGTGGATCAACCTATAAAGCAGGTCTGTGTGCTGAAGAGAAAGTTAGGAATTCTTAACTACTCATCCAAGTTCAACATGCATCATGAATATTGGGAAAGAAACACGGAACAAGGACCAAGGCACACTTTCTAGGTGGATTTTAGCTGTGGGTTTTCTTGCTTTAACTTATGGAAACTTCCACTCCTAATATCACTACCAGGTTTTTGCTTCTTATATCACAACCAAATCACAGGCAAATTTAGGCTGGGAGGGACCTCTGATGGTCCACAGCACAAATTTCCAGTCAAAATAGTGTCAGCCTTTAAGTCAAGCCAGGTTTTTCACAGCCTTGTTCATGTGAATTCTGAAAATCTCCAAAGGCGGAGGTACTAAAGGCCAGAAAACCATCCTACTAAGCCCCTGTCTGAATAATTGTGAACTCAGTCATTACACACCAGTCACAAAACCAGGTACTGGTCCTACACAGTGCTCTGCCTCCATGAGGTCACCTACCCCTCCCTCTCCAGATCTCAAGTCAACACAGCCAATTAAGTCCTTCTCCACTTACAGTTCAAATGGCTCAACAGTTCAATGTTCAAACTGGCTCAGAGGACTCCTGCCTTCAAATTATCATCCCACCAGTGACCAAAAAACATAACTCAGGAGAGAAAGTTAGCTGTTGTGTTAGGGAACAAGAACACCACCATGGGACCCTAAGGGCAAAGCCCAGCAGAACATGCAGAGAGCTTGCAGAGAGACATGCATGGTCTCCTCTGTGAGATGAGATGCTCTAGGGGTGGCAAGCTGGAGAAAAGAAATTTCTGCAGGAGGCCAGGCAGCTACTGTTTGGCTAATGGCAGACTGAGAGATGTCGCCTAATTCCAGAGAACACTGCAATCTGCACTGAGTGACATTATTTAGGTGATCATCCTGTTCAAGTTTCTAGCAATGTATCATCCCGGGAAGCTCTTCCCAGGATGATGATTCCTCCTCTTTACTGCTAAAAACACAACTGCTTTATTATTTTGCCAAGTAATAATTTCTCCTTACAGCTACCAGCTCTCATTGTGGTTTGTCAACCCAGCTGAAGAATCCATTATCTATAAAGACAGAAGTGATTTTTGATCTTTTAAATTCCACAGAAACCAAGAGTTCACCAAAATACAACCTGGAGACCTGCTGGTTTTTCAAGCAAGGCAAACACCCTAGTCCAGGAGCCAGCCCGTGGCCTCTCTCCCGGGCCACCCTGGCCAATCTACCCACAAGACATCAATATGATGGATGGCGAAGCAATGGCGTTTATTGCGGGGGAATTTGACAATTTATAACTTAGGGTCATTGTGTTACTCCCATCTGCTCACGTCACACCTAAGTGCTATTGGCTAATTACAGGAGGTTTTACTATCCTAACAGAGAGGGGTTTTTGCTAACTTTCCGTTACATTCCGAGATCTTCCGCATCGCCGGGCCTTAAACTGCAACAGAGACCATGAAAGACAAAAGTGTCAACTTTCCACTTGAGGTTTCACCTATAAAATCTCATAGAGGGGTTGAGATTTTCTGCTCCAAGACTTGTGTTGCCTGGCAGGATGCATCACACCCAGAACTACTGCACAGGAGATTAATGTATGGCAGGGCCATGAGCCTCAAATATGCAAAGATGCAAGGGGCTGTACAGTCAAGCCCTTCAATCCCTATTAATCCTTTAAATAAACGCCATGATTTTTAAAACTGTGAGACACTGAATCCTAATTGATTTCTGTGAAAGATGTCAGATGCCAGGCTATCATTAGCAAAATCAATCTTTTCAATCAAGACTCAAGCATCAGTTACTGACATAAAGACCTTTTGCAAATTCAAAGCAAAACAGCCATGACCACAGGCAGGAGGGTCAGAAGACAAGCTCTGATCCTCCCTAACTGCAAGGAAAAGAGCCTCTGTATGTAAAAGAGGCTGAGCATTACAAGAGCAGGAACTTGGAGCAATGCTATTCTGATTTTGTTTTTGTTCCTCTATGTGTGCATTTTGGTATTCAAATTAAATTAGCGAAAATGGCAGAGAAAAATAACGTGAACTAATTACATTTAAGTAGATGTTAGCAGGACAATCTTTGACTACTTCTACTCGTCTCTTGCAATTAAAGAGCTGTCTGGATTCTCTGTGTCTATTACCCTGCAATTTTGTTGCCAGCACAGGCTCTTTTTACAGAGCAGATAGAAGAAGCAGAAGAAACCACGGATGACAAGGAAGATTGGCCCTTCCTGGCATCCTTCATGGTACAGGCGGTGTTCCTAAAAACGTCAATGTTAGGCTTCCTAGAAACGAGCCCTGCAACTGTGCCAGCAATTCAGGCAAAATGGTAGCTATGCTTTTCTAAGGCAACATGGTTTATATTTTTCAAGATGTGCATATTCTTACTCAGGGAAAACGCTGTGAAACACTGGTTTAAATAACTGGTTTAAATAACCTTAATGTAACCACGTGAAAGGAGGCTGAGAACTGAATAGCACTGTCAGAGTCAAATTTGCTGCAGCCCAAACTGCACAGATATCCGACAGGGTAGCTGTGGTGCTACAGGATTCAGCACAGATCAGTGATGTGACAATTAACACTGGGGGGCATTCAGGGGCAGCCCTTCAGGGGCCGTTTTGGCAGACTGGCAAACGTCTTATGTGCTAACACTGCCTAGCTAAACAAGACCCAGGTGAGGCTGGAGAAGGAGAGACAGTACCAGGAGAGATCTGCTGCTCCCAGACCTGTGCTTGCACATGCTCTAGTTCACCTGCTGTATCACCCCATATCCCAGCCCACAGAGAGAGCCACATCTGAGGTGCCTGAGGAACAGGCACTCATCCATCAAGCACTTCTCATGCACCCTACCACTGATTTCCAGAAAACCTGGGATGGGATCCAGAGATTTCAGACTCTCCCAAGGAGGATTTCAGCCCTTTTCACATGCATTTTGCAAGGCAAGTTTAAATCATGGTATTTGTAGAGCAAGGACTGATTAATTTCAGCTCTTGGGAGTAAGCCCAGTATTTGCCTTGGCCCCTCCCTATACCTTTTTTTCTGACTGTCGCTGCTCAACTTTAAGTACAAGCTCAAGCCACAAGGCTCATATTTCCTTTATTAATGCAACCCTGACACGGACAGCCTTGCCCAGTCGCCTTTTTCTGGGAGGAGCTCTCCCCCAGCATCGCCTCCTCTCCTGTTTAAGCACAGCTCCCAGAACTGCAAGAGGAAGAACAAGGTGGAATTTGGCCTCTGCTTCTTTCCTGGAAGCTGACTTATCAGCTTTAATGAACTTTGTCTTACTCTCAGTGATAAAATACCACAATTGCTGGGATTTTCTTCTGCTTTGTCTTCCTTATCATTTTCCTAGGTGACTTTGTCCCACAGAGGGAGAGAGGCAATGCAGAGTTGCAACCTCCTCTCTGCAGGTAGGTCCATGTTTCTTGGCACAGAGATAAAGAACAAGCAATTCACCAGACTAGAAAAAAACTCTTCGACAAACCAGAGCCCTGAAGGATGCTGAAAAGAAAGAGGGAGAGAAGCTCCAAACTTTGGGCACTGCTCTGAAAAATTGAAACTGTGTGAAGCAGAGCAGAGAACAGGTCAACAAGGGAAGAAAGAACAGGGCTCAGAGCTGCACACTGTCATTGGTCCTACCCTTGGCAGCAGCTTGTCTCCAAGCTTTAGAAAGGGTTTTGCTTGGCTGAGGGTCAAAAAGTCCTATTTGTGAATTTCAAAGTGCTTTAGAAATAGTAAGCATCAGCATTACACTAATAGAGCCCTGCAGGGTGTATTTTCAAAATGGGGAATTGCTGGCAAGCCTGTAATACCACAGAGGGGAAATCCCTGGAAATACTAGGCCAGTCTAGCTTCTACTTACAAGCCAGTGTAACCCTGTGAATATCAAAATCTCTCAACCAATACAGCCTCCTGGATGATGTAAAGGTCTTTCCTGTTTCTCCTGAGGAGAGGCAGGAGGCGCGTCTGCATAATTGCAGTGTGCTGCAGGCTGCTTGCCTCAGTCAGCTCCACAGCCAGGGCAGCTTAATGTGCACTTACTGAAAGCCTGGTAATGACTGCATGTGAAACACCTCACCACACCGTCGCTCTGGTGCCTTCTCGCCACGGGAGCAAGAGACCAGACCGTCTGTGCTCCTGCTGTGCATCAAGAGGTGGCCAGACACAGCTATTTCAAAGCACAGCTGCTGCCCAGTATCACCAGGGATGCCCTTGGCTCTGAGCAGCAGTTTAGTAGCAAGGTCCAGCAGCCACCCAAACAGCGCACGGGCCAACTGTAAGACCGCTGGTGTTTATAACTGGAAGTCAGGAACATTCAGATAAGGTGCTGGGGTTTTGTGGGGCTTTTTTGTTGAAGCAAACGCTTCAAAGAAACTTTCCCATGAGAATGGAGAACAGGGTGTGGCCGTAAAGGACCTGCTGAGTCCCCTTGAACCAGCCAGGAGTGGATGGTAGCGAAATGACCTGTAACAGTTTCCCTCCATACTATTTCTTAACAGAGCCTCTGTCATACCCTGCCACAGCCCACTCCCCAATAGTTTTCCTGTCAAAATCCCTGCCGGGGAAATCAGGACCTAACAAAGTGGCATGAAGACTTCGTGCTATGCTGCCAACTGTGGATCAAGGAATGAAAAAAGTCAGAGGCAACAAACTGACCACAATTTATGAGGAACCAGCAAGGTCATGAATAAAATATAGCTTAGCCTGCCCCAGGGCAACCATCTCTCACTCAAACCATCACCTTTTTGTCTGGGATGTGCCAAAGCCTTCAGTTCTCTCCCTAAGCCTCTGTAACAGTGAGCATCTGGGCACCTGAAGCTTACAGCACAGGGATCTGCTCTGTACTCAACTATTCATCCCAAAAACACAGCTCACACCACATTTAGGCATCTGGCAGTCCACACAGCCCACAGGCAAGAGACAGCTGCACTTGCAGAGGCACTATAAACCTGTTCCAGAGACAGCAGTCTGCCCAGTGCCAAGCCACCTAGAAAGAGACTCACAGAAACCTGCCACAAACTCAGGCAACTGAAAATCCACTCATTATCCAGCTACTAACAAATGTAGCACACACAGAAACATGAAAATATTATCCATTACTGGCATTTGGAGAGCGAGAAATTTGCTCAGAGGGGGAAAACCTCCTCTGAGCATACTTGAAAGGCAGAAGTTACCAAGGTAGGAAAGAAGAATGATAAATGTTGAACATCTGGAGATAGCCTGACCTGCTACCAGGAGATCCACCTGCTGCACAGGCACAGCCAGCAGACAACTGGATCAATGGGATGGAGGTGATCAGTGCTGCTGGTCAGGCAGCGCAGCTGCCACACGGGACAGGGCTCTCCCTCACCCACGGACTTGCAAAACAGGCACACTCATGCTTAGGTGCTTTGCCTCAGAGGAAAGGGGGCCAGGAGATGGGCCTGAGCTGGGATGCAGGCAGCAGAATTGTCTGGCTCTTTTTCCAAACATCACCAGCACCTGGGTCTCACATTTCCTAGGTCTATGGCAGCTCTGCTGAGATAACAGGCTTTGATTTGTTGCTACAGAGCAACAGATTGAATGAATTTGAAATACTTCTCATCGAACCTATAATAATAGATGTCATAATACTAATTCACTAAACAACAGCAGCACATATGAAAACACCTCCTTTTTCCTTATCTCTGAGAAGCAACCAGCTCTCCCTCTCTGGAAGCTCTGGAGTTTCTTGAAATGCTCACAACCAAAACATGAACTCCCTGATGTCTCCATCAGTCACTCCGTATCTCTGATCAAACCAGGAGAGATCAGAGCTCTCCAAAGAGGGCACAGCCAGAGGAAGAACAAAGGGAACAGCAGGGCTACACAGGCTGCTCCTTTGTTAACCCACTGGGGAGCCTGCACTGGGGAAGCTTAAAGGCAACTCTCAGTCAACCTTCTCCCAAACGGTCCCTGAATCCTCTGAAATCACTTCCCCTGAGCACCCAAGGGGCCAAAAGAGACTAAGTCTGTCCAGGCAAATACCCTTCACATGGACTGCAGCACAGTGTCTCCTTAGAAAGTGTAAGTGAAAGGGGCTGGGGCAGGGTGGTGTGGGAATCAGGAACAGACAGGATGCTCCAGAGCACGACAAGGAGGGCACCATTCCCTGCAAAGTGAACAATGTGTTCAGACACTGCACACAGCTGGCCTCACCGGGCCATCAGTCTGCAAAGTGCTGTCTGTTACACATCCCTTTGCAACAACCTGTCTTGGCCCTTGACAGAGCTGCAGCATCAAAGCCAGACCCATGGAAGAAGCAGTCGCCAAAGCTGTGCTGCCTGAAAATAAGACTCCTTCAAGGCGCCAGTTCCCCCTTCAGGGGGAAGTGGCACCAGGAGATGCCGGTGCCAGAGAGTCATTTATGTGGCTGTCATCGTGCTCTGTGCAG
Organism: Pseudopodoces humilis; assembly: GCF_049639895.1. Lineage (NCBI taxonomy): Eukaryota > Metazoa > Chordata > Aves > Passeriformes > Paridae > Pseudopodoces > Pseudopodoces humilis. Next base: position 29,581,020 of record NC_142203.1, read on the forward strand.
GATGTGACCTACCCTGACAGCAAGCACCCGAATTCCCCACGACTCCAGCCAAAAAGGCCAAATTTAACCCATCACACACTCAGCCATAGGTGAGGCTTCTCTATAAATAATAAGCGAAGTTATACAGATGCTAAACCGTGCCACCGGCGGCACCGGCCAGCAGGGCTGGCAGAAGGCGCAGCCCTCCCGAGCAGGCAGCAGGATAGCTCGGGTCGGCAGGAAGCCCTGTTGCTCCGCGCACCGCCGCCTGCAGACCCCCGGGCCGGAGGGCCCCCGCCGCGGGCCGGTTGCCGGTCCGCCACACCCCGCGCAGAAAATCCCGCCGGCAGCTCCCTGCAGGAATAGCCCTGGCGCTACTGGCGAGCAACAGAACCTCGCCCGCCGAGAGCGCGACCAGCACCGGCTGCCCCGAGCGCGGCCAGCGGGAACGCCCCGCTCCCGCCGCACGCACCGGGGGATGCCCGAGGCCCGCGGCACCGGCCGCCCAAGGCATCCCCCGGCCGTCGCTGTCCCCGCGGCTGCGGGCGGCGGACCCAGCTCCGCACAAAGCGGGGTGGGGCCGGAGGGAGCTGCGGCACCCCCGGCGCAAGGCGGGCGGAGCAGGCGTCTCCCCTCGCTCCGCGGCACCGCCGGGCTCCGCAGGCCCCGGGCTGCGGCAGGTGCCCGAGCCGGCCCTGCCCGCTCGCGTCCCGGCCCCGCACCGCCACCCGCCCTCTCGTACCTTGCCGCTGGCCGCGGGGATCTGGACGTGCGCACGGGATCCGCGCCGCGCCAGCCCGGCCCGGCCCGCCCGCCGTCCCCGCCCCGGCCCGCCCCCGCGCCGCGCCCCGCAGCCGGGAGTGCCGCGGGGCCCCGGGCCTGCGGCTGGCCACGGGGAGCCCCGAGGAGCCTGCCCGCGGCGACCAGGCCCGCGGCCGTGCCCGGCTCCGGAGCGCAGCCCCCCGTGGCCAGCAAGGGCTTATCCTGGTGCTTGTGGCGGGGAGAGCCCCTCCGCAGACACAGCAAGGTGCTCAAGTGCCTCTCCGCTGCCCCGGGCTTGGGAGCCAGCGCAGCCGGCCGACGTGCGCCATTCACCGTCACCATCGCCGTTGCGGGTGGGTCCCCGACTCTGTGCCCGGAGGCACACGGTGAAAGGTGAATGCGTGATTCTCCTACGAGATCGACCTCACAGCATCAAGACTTTGCCGTCACTTGCAGAGAGAGTGCCACAGGCCTTGCATTAGCTCAGACAGCTTCTGAGGTGACAGGCGCACTTGCCATATCCTCAGTTGTGACCACCAGGTACCGCTCACCCTGAACACTGCACGCACCCCGGCAACACGTTTTAATGTGCCAGCCTTAGATGGCAGCCTCTGGCTGTCTCAACAGTCCCTGGCAGATGGAGAGACACTGGCCCAAAGCTGCAGGCCCTTTACTGATGGCATATGGCTTTAGAAAGCTTTTCACAGAGCTCACACTCAGACTTTGGGGTCAGCTGGTACCTTGGCAGCACTACAAACCTCCTCAGTGCACTGAATGAGGAACTTGGTAAGTAGGCAGCAGCACCCAAGATCAAATAGCAGAGGTAGTTTCTTTGGCCACCGCCTCAGTTAACACCGCTCTGGTCCTGTCTGATTAATCAGAGGCTGAGACAGCTAGCTCATCTACCTTAGTTCCATCACTCACTGGGTAGCAGAGGCAGCTGTAGGCTAAGCTAGCAGCTGTGACAAGACTGTAAAACCCTGTGTCCTTCACAAGTGAGATGCTGCAGATCAGTGTAAAGGACCAAACAGAACAGCAAACATGCCCAAACGGTAGCTTGGATATGTTACCAGTTATTAAATCAGTCCTCAAAGCAAAGTACCATTCATCAAGAAGCTGTGTATCAACCTTAGCAGATGTAGGCAAAGACAGAAAGGGTAGAAGCCTTCCAAAAAAAAGTCTCAAACACTTTCAACCAAAGTAATAACAGGCAACATAGCAGGGATTGAAATCACTGGAACAGTTAGAAGTGCTGACAGTGCCAAGAGAGGCAGGAAGTGTGTCCTTAGCTGAACAGTAATTCCATCAAGGGGAGATGACAACCACCAGCCCAGTGACCACTTCCTCACTACAGACATCAACTCGGGTAAAAGAGGAGACTGCACATGTGACGTCATTAGCAAGCCTGTCAGGGCGTCTCAAGTCCTTTTGGAGAAGAAAAATTATGCCTGTGAAAAGACCAGATCCACTGAATTCTTCAAGAGTGTTGAGAAGAATTTCTGATCCAACCACCAACCAGAGTGGTCTTCATCCTTTGCTACCAGATGCCAGCCCGGGAAATCCCAGGAAACTGAGGCATTTCAGCAGGTACACCACCAGACAACTGTAGAGAAGCAATGTCCATGGATGGAGCATAGGAAGGAATTTCTGTGGACATGAATTGTGAATGCTAGTGCAGCAGCTGCTCTGCCTACAGGAATTAAGATGACTTCTGGTACCCCTCAGGATCCTTGCAGTGTGTGCTCACATGTTCCCTATGGAGAAGTACAAGACAGATCAGGTATCGATACAAAGATGATTTCCAGTGCTTCCTTTGACACATGTTGTGCTCCAGCCCTGATTAAGCCATAGAAGATAGCATGCACGACTGACAGGGGAGACAAAGATGTCTTTGTTTAGGGTTATTGGGAGGGGAAAGATTTCTTCTACCTACAGCCCTGTGCACTGTAGGCATCTGGCTGTGCTACCCATGTGCATGTGCCATTCCTGAGAGCTGTTTTAGGTGCTGACAAAGTGAATGGTTTTGCTCCCCAGTCCCCTCTTTGCAGTCTTAGACTGGGTGGCTGGGACTGGGGTGTCCTTGGTGCTTGGGGTGAATGCTACTCTCTGTCTTCTCCCCTGAGATATCGCAACTGGTCATCCAGCAGCAAGAGACTGGCTGAGCAACCGCTGCTGACAGCCCATGTCCACAGAAGTGGCCTGTGGGAAAGAGCAGCCCCACACAACACTTCTGCTGTGTAAAGGGCCTCCAGCAGCAAACATATTAGTACCTTCTGTTGAGATCCAGCAGCAGAAGTTGGAGCAGTGTGTTCTGTAACTCTCTGCCACCCCACACCATTAGGTGCCAGAAATCAGGCCAAGAGGCAGGATGGTGTTCTACCCATCTCTTTCTGGCCCATGCAAAATAATGAGAAGTGGGAAGCTACCACTCTAGCAGAGTTGCTTATGAAGGGGAGCATGACAGCAGTGCAACAGAACACCACCACTGTTAGCCAGAAACCCTGTGCAGCATCTCAACCTGTAGCAAGCCACTGGAAGAAAAAAAATGGCACCTGTTGTGGCTGGTCTGCATTGCAGGAGCTACATGGCTACCTTCATGGTGTCTGTGCAATAATGATAAAGCACTTCACCCAGCTGGGCACAGCTCCCTGGCAGCAGGGTCCTGACTGGCATGGAGCATTTGGAGAAGTGGATGAAAGGAGACAGAAGGAAAACGGATTCCTGCACGGTGATATGCCTTGCAGCCCTAGGAAAGGCAGGACCAGTTTGCAGAAATGACATCCTCAGGTATGTTCAAGGCTAAGTTATACCAGCACACAGCCCAGTACATCTGCACTCAAGGGGCAATGCTGCAGAAAGCATTGAACTCTGCTTTATCCCTGCCTGCAGAGGACAAAGGGCCTGGCATGTCTCTGGTGGTTCTGGATGGAGACATGTGAAGGAAATTGCTAATTAGTTATGACAAATTAACTTCATCTTTACTAAAAACTTTATTGGTTCCCTGTAGCAATGTATCTGAACAGCTTGGGCCATGATGTGCTCCAGCCAAACCGTATGTAGAGTTTATTATCAGACCCTCTGGAATTTCTCAAGGTTGCTGAGACATAAGCTATTCTAAAAATAAGAAAGAAGAAGCTGAAAAACAAGAAAACAGGACCACAGGAGCCAGATAACAGAGGGCAGTTCAACATCTGAACTGTAACCAGTCCTGTGCCCCGAGGGGTGCATACAGAGCGCGTGGGCAGGACAGTGGCACCAGTGAAAAGATGCGTGATCATGTGAATAGTAGTTTCAGAATGTATAAATAAGAATGTATTACAAACAATAAAGGGCTCCTGTGAAATCGTATTGGTTCAATGGTCAGAGGTCCTGAGCTCCCACAGTTCCCATTTTTCCTACTGTAATTATTTCCAGCCCCATGCAGTTCATTGTCACTAACTGTGCCACATGCATGGGGATGGGTGGCATGGAGGGCACAACATCCACCTGCTTTGGGACCAATTTAAAGCACCACTGCAATGGTAGTGTTAAAACTGGAAGCCTTTTCAGAGTTTGTGGCATTGGCATTTCCCATCAATTTGCAAGATCTTTTATGATGTTCAAAAATGTTATTGAAGATGCAGCAAAAAATATCAATTTGTTTTAATTTTGTTTTGGAACTTTTCCTCCCTGCAAAATGCTGCCCATAGACAGTACTTCTCAACTAACAAAATGACTTTGTAAAAGAAAAAAAACATAGGCACTATTTTCAGCATGGAGTTGTGATGTTGGGCTGAGTCCTACTTTTTCCCAAATTATAAGGACAGTAGAACAGAACAACATTTTACTCTTATCAAATAAAGGGAACAATGTAGTCTTCCTGAAGTAGACAAAACAAGTCATGCAAAACACAACAGGATGCCAGCTTAGCTTTGCAAGGCTGACAAAGCCAAAGTTACGCAAAGCAACACTACTGCACTTACTCAAAATGGGGGTTGAGGAACAGCCACCTAAAAAGGACACTGGACATTGAAGACAAATCCCAAAGAACCATGTAAGGACTTCCAAAAAGAGGGTGTGACTATGTAAAATGAACTAATACACCAAGTGAGCAGGGATATCCAATGAGTGATGATCAGGTCACATCAGTGTGTATGACAAAAACTCACCGTTTTGAGCATTTACCCAACACTCAGGGCATTCAGTTAGAAGGATTCTCCAAGTGACCAGCACACTGCTATAAAGAATGCTGCTTTCCAATACTCAAAACTGTGTTAGAAAGCTTTGATCTGGCCTATTTTGGTATTGCGAGGGGACTTGAAATTTAATTCCACTTACCCTGGATATTTCTCCAAGTCTCAAAGCTTCCAACTGCTTGACATCAGAATGTGCCAGAGGTTCTGTGTCATAAAAGTTAAGCTCAGAACCAGAGCAGATATTGATCCAACAGCTGGAGTATCAAAGGCACACTTTGTACTTCACAGGAAGCTGTCATTTAATAACAGGGAGAAATAGGGACTTCGTCTCAAAGCTAGTGGACCATGTCACCAAAGCAAACATCTGGCTGCAGCAGAACAGGGGACCATTCACCCCAAATGTGTCATGGTTAGGGATACTTTCTTTTCCAAGGACTAACCTGGTGTGCTGTTTTCCCCTCTGGAGAGCTCCTGAGGTCGAACAGAAAGCACACAGATAATCTCATGATTTAGCATCTCTGTGCAGGCCACAGCCTCTCACTCTAGGAAAGGGGTTAAATTATCTTGGATGGCATGATATTATATCAGCTCCAGCACCGTGGCTCAGTCACGGGAGAGTGGTTTGTTTTCTTGCACTTGGCATGTCCCTAGTCCAAACAGAGCTAATGTTTTGTAAAGGAGCTCTTATCACTGGGAGACAGTGGAGAAGTCTCAGCATTGTCTCAGGCCACAAGTGAGCTCTTAAATGGGAAGAGAGCAAGCCCCAAGCTTTGTGTCTGTGATGGTGGCAGGAGGTTGCCCAGCCTGCAGACTGGAAGAGAAATTCAGCACTGTGGTATAGCTCCTGCTACAGGTGTTGTTGTTATCCACCCACATAAAATGCCTTGCCCCTTAGCTGTCACCTTCACCCTGGATGAGAAGCTCAAGCTCAGACTAAACATTAACCCAGAAACAACCTCCCCAGTAGTGCCTCTTACCATGGCAGCGTGCCAGAATACAGGGCTTTGCCACAGCATATGAAGGTACAGATCCTGACAGCCCAACACCACCCAGGCCAAAAAGGAGTAAAGAAGGGGAGCTTCATAGCCTCTCTTTTTTAGCCTCTCAGGGATTTACTGAGCCAGCAGTGACTTTATTTGTGTTTGGCACCACTCCACTAATTTATCCTCTCAAACCCTATGAACTATTAGCGGCCACAAGATCCTGCAACAAAGTGAACTACCAGTTAATGGCACATTATAGGCAGAAGGGTGGGTGTGAAAATCAAATTCTTCATCCTTTTTAGGGTTGGAGCTTATATCCCAAGGTTTAGGTTAATGCAGAGACAGAATTCATTTAGCTTTAAGTAATGTTATGCGTACAGCAAAACTCAGCAAAGACTGACTCTGGATAGAAAGATACCTGTTTTATCCACAGGGGCCAGCACAGGCAGAAGGCTGCATAACCAGGTCAAACTGTTTCCCAGCCACAATTGGTAGTGGCAGCACAAATCACTCTTGAGGATTCCCTGCAGAGGTAACCAAGAGGCTCAAAACACCCGTGGCACTGACTGATAGTCACTGCAGGTCTTGCAGGGGCCTGAGGGATTTGCATCTGACCCAACTGCAATTTTGTGACCTGACTTCAGCTCTTTTCAGTACCACTGAAGTTTGTGAAGCAGAAGGAAAGTAGATGAGGGCCCATGAGGACATGTGAACTTGGCTCTAAGGTGCAAATCTGTATAGGCCTTGCAGATATTCCCACATCCTCCATAGTTTAATAAAGGACGACCACAAGTGACTGGTTATCAATACAAACAGAGGAAATGGTCCTCAGCAAATACGTGTGGACCAAAACCAAGAGCTGAGGAAGACACAAAAGCAAAGAAACTTATAACAACCCTCACATCTCCTTCCCTTCTTATTTCAATTAAAAATTATTTTAATTGAATTAAATTTAATTGAATAATTAAAGAATTCCTCATCAGGGTCAATACCTTGATGCTTATGTCTACTTCAGAAGAGTTCATGTATCACATAGACTCATATCTATTATATACTGTAGGCATATGTCAGGCTGTGGTTTAGTCTAATAAAACATGTTTCAAAGGCCTTTATTAATAAACATAAGGGCAAGTCAGGAGGAAAGCTTTTTAAGCTATTGCAGAAAGCTCTATGAAATAAAATTGTAAGTAAACTTCTAATTTTCATGGTCTTGATTTAGAAGATAATGTCTGTAACAATAGCAAAACTTTGTGTGCACCTATCAACATAAGAGTATAAATAAATTAGATTAGCAATATCCTCTATGAAGAAAAACCTTCTGTCTTTTATACTTCCCTATCTAGGTGGCATAGTTTTAAAATGAGTTCATTTTTTTGAGATATTACAGTAGGATTCCAGTAACATTTTCTTCTCATCCCACACTTTCAATGTGTGCAGCTCTAATTGACACTCAGGCAATCAATCCACTCTTCCCAAAACACCACTTCCACTTTGATTACTTCTCTGCTGTGTGGTTTGCCTCCACAGGTCTCTCCCATCCCAGTCTTCTGTAATTCATTGAAATTGGCTGACTTGTCCAGTGAGCAGACCACATGTCTCAGATGAATAGGCACTGTTTCCCTTAGAGTCTGTTATCTTGGCTACAGCCCATGGGGCTGAGAACACTGTGAATTTTTCTCCAAAATTTTGAGGAAATTCCTTCCTCTGCAAGCACTGAAAACTTGAAGGGTTGGGTTATCAACCACAAGATGTTTAAAGGGTTAAAGGTCAGTCTAAAAGCATAGAGCAGAGCCCCCCTTATAGGAGGGTCTGCTGCATACTGTCAGTGCAGGCACACCTGGAGTAATGCACCACTCAGCAGGAAAGTGGGTCAGCAGGAGCTGGCAAAGATAGGAAAAGAAGTTGTATTTATCTAAATACTTAACTCATCCTGGATCTGTGGAGAGCTGAGCTGCACAGGCAGCACACCTAGCCCAGGGAAGGGACAAGCCTGGGAGGCAGGGCAGAAGGCTATCAGACCCCATTCCCAGAGGCAGATAGGACATCTCTGTGTGCTAGACCCATGGAGCCCAGCTCCTTGGTTCAGGGGACGTTAATTTTTTTTTCTAAAGAGTATCAAGTCATCTTTTGTGACTTTGTTCCCAGCCATATGCCATGGATAAAACAATATCATTTCAATATCATAAACTACAGAAAAGCCCTTGTCTCTTCCATAATGAATGGGAGTCAGAGAGAGGGATATCAGTGTAAAAACCCAGCACAGGAGGACTGTAACTGTGGGGCAGAGAGATGGCCAGAAATGAGGCTATCAGAAAACCCTATCATCCCCAGTAGAAGTCCACATAACACTAGGCCCTGCCTGCAGGCAGGCTGTGGTTGGTTTCATACAGAGATAAGAGTTTCTCCATGGAGCAAACTCACCAGCACAAAGTGATGCCAGGGCCTCAAAGCTAAACATTTCCCAGCCAAGCAGGAGACACACCTTGTGCTCCCGTGAACTTCCTACAGGAACCAAACTGGAGAAGCAGTTTCACTCTCCCACAATCTGTTTCCTTGTCCCAGCCTGAGCCCCATGGGATGATGTCCTTCATCTTTCAGAACCCCCACAGACCCAACACTCATCTGGAGACAGTGTCTTCATCAGTAACAATGTTAAACACACACAGACATGGCAGGCTAGACCCTGAAGGCACCATGCCCTCTAAGAGAAGGCTTTTTCCTGACCAATTCAGAAGCTTTAGGTTACAATGAGGGAGTGTGTTCAATTCATTATTTCTGGAGGTTTTACTCGTAGATAAAGATCTAATTCAAGCCACTATCAGAAAATGTATAAAAGCCCTGCTTGGCTGGGTCTTTTGCACCTTGTCAGTTCCTGTCATGACACCACAACTGGTATTTCCTCTGCACCCTCAGCTGTAATCCTGAACTGCACAGGACAGGATGGGCTAAATGGGGAGAAGAACAAAAGAGTATAAAACACCTCTGACACCTTCTCATCTATTACAAAGTCTGACTTGTTCTCCTAAAGGTCCCATAACTACAGCCTTGCTTACTGGGGCAGATGAACTCCTGTGACCACACTTCGCTCTCTGGTCCATTTCTTACTGACAGTTGCTACTGATGACCTTCTGCAAGATGGGAGGGAAGTGGTGACAAATTCTCTTTTTGTTAGCTCTCTTCTTCCTCTTCACTAGCAACCTCCTTCGGGTCCTGAGGTCTCTGCTCTGCTCTCTCTTTCACATAGGCTGCCTTGATCTGTTCAAGTTCGCACAGCTCTGCCTCCAGCTCTTCCCTGTGCGTTGACCGGCGGTTCCTCAGCAGTTTCATGGGGAAGGGGTTTAAGTCATTGAAGGCAATGTTCATCAGCTTCCTACGATAGAAAGGACAGCTCCAGTCAACTTCTTTACTGGCTGGTAACACATGGTAACAGGTACATCAAGAGCATTCTGGGGTATTAAAGAGTAGGTCAGACTTCAGCTCTATGACCCTAGAAGTCACCAAACAGCAGTCTTAAAGGAATTATTCCCCACACCAACACCAACCCAAGCAGTACTTCACATACACTTATACCATCCCACCTTTTAAGGTACCAGTGTGCAGCATCATTTAGGAGACAATGGATCAGGTGCCAATTCTGATGGCCTGTCAGGGAGGAATATTCCTGATGTTGGGTCTTCTGCTCACAGAAATCTTCATCTCAGACACATTTTGTCATTCAAGGTCATGGGTTATGCTGTGTTCCCAAACCCCAAATACAGCTGAGAGAATTCCAGAAATCAGTAGCACAAGTATCAGCTGCTACAAGAAGGCTGACCCACACTTTGTTGCTTGCTCTGCTGTAGCATGCCTTTTCCAAGCCAAAAAGATTTTAAGTAACACCATGAAGGCAAAGTCAAAAAGAGACAAATGGATCCATGTCCCACAGACCTATCAATGCATATGCATCTCTCTTAATAAACTAATCACAACTCTTGTTAAGCTGACCTAACAGGCAAGCAAGTACAAATACACAATGGGAGCTTGTCTACAACTCAGAGTCCTACCTGCCATCCGTGATCATCCTTGTGAAAAACCGTAGGTACTGGTAGATCTCCACACTGTCATGAATTCTTAGGATTTCCTCCTCGTTGTATTTAAAAATTGCAAGAGCATAGCGGAAAATGACCTAGAGGGTTGAAAGATATTTGAGTGGATAAAGTTTTAAAGGAACTGAAGGTCCAGGCCATCCTGGTATAAAAGATGGTGTTGGGCACACAGCACTACAATACAGACTAGATACAGTCTCTACTCCTGCTCTTAATAGTCTGTACCAGGGCAGGCCTAAAGGAGTACAGAGCTAATCTCAAAGAGAATAACCATCTGTTAGCTAATTTGCAACCCCAGAGAATACCAGGCTCTACAAAAGGACCCCACAAGATTTCTCCAGCTCTCCCTATGCACAGGGACAATGCAGGACTCACTTTTTCAGATACTGCCTGTCTTATGTCCCCTGTATCTGCAATACTCTCAATTGTGTCACAGAGCAGGAGACACCATGGCCTATCAGAGAGATGTTTTGTAGCACAACTACCCACAAAAAAGTACCAAGTGCACAGAATCAGGGACTAGGTCAGCCTACTAGCAGCAAGTACATAGAAAACAGGAGCTTGGAGTCATCAAGGCATGCCACCAAAGTGGCAGGATAGGACAAATTATAAAACCTTATATATCTTTGACAGATGTGTATGCCCATCACCCTGTCACTATACCACAGAGGTGGTATAGATGGGAGGAAGGCCTAGATGGAGAGTTGCACCTTGGTTCCCTCATATAAGAAGGCATCCCACACTCGCAGGAGGATGTCGCTGACCAGGCTGTCCACAAAGGCCACCAGAAACCAGTTGAAGGTGATGAGTGAGACATCAATCTGATACTGCTCAAAATGAGCCATGAGGCGAGGCAGCTTCTCAGACAGGAAGTCTTTGAAGACTCTCTGATCTACCTAAAATTGACAAAAAAGAAAACAATGAAGTCCTAGTCAAAAGCAGTCCTGCTGTTGGAGGAGAGGAGCAGTGCAACAGGACAATGGCCTTTGCATGTCAGGGTCATCACTGGTGCTGCCTTCTAGAGAATCACACCCTAGGAATTGCAGAGCATCCACTGTCACCCAACCCTTCAAATTCACTGAGCAGTGCACTTGTATGTGGCATCAAGTGCAAGGCATGGAGCTGAAACAAGGTCAGGAGAAACATATATTCTTCTAACCAATATGATTCCTTCCCAGTCTCAGAGTCAAGAGGGAAAATCTGGCACATCTTCCTGCACTGGTCTTACCAGGATTTTCTGTGATACCACAAGCATCCAATTGAATGACAGGCATTAAAATCTGCCCAGGTCTGAATGACTCTACATGGCCTAACAGACTGAACACCTTGCATACCTCTGACTTTGTAAACACAACTTGATCTTCTCATGCCAGCTTCTCTTTGTTGTCTGAATACTGTCTGTGCTTTGCTTCTGGTTGCATGAGCCAAAACACAGAAATTCAGTCAGCAAGATCCTTGATCCAGGTTTATAAAGGTTTCATCTCAGCAGAGCCATGCTTTCTGGAGGGTAAGTGCTAAAGAACAGGATCATGTTTAGGGCTTCCCTCTGCCATATCATATTAATGCCTCAGCTGTGCCAGCCCACTTAGCTGTAGCACGGGTAAAAACCATACAGGTAATATGCTTTGTCTTCAACATTTGAAATTTTAAGTTTCCCAGCCAACTCACTTTATCAAGCCAACCCACAAAACATCACCTTAGATGTTCCTCTTTACGCAGATCTTGGTTAGACTTTCAGATACCAGCCATGAGGTCAAAAATTCTTTCTAAAGAAGACTTCCAGCTGACAGCATTTTCTCACCAAATATAGGCAAGCCTCTTCAGTCTGTCATATTTTCCCTGTCAGTCTCTACATGAGATTTGAGACTACTGAGCGCTGTGTATTAAATCCCACAGCTAACACAACCTCCTCTGAATAGGCATTTTGCTGTCTTCAAAGTGATTAGACTGTTTCCCCAGTCTGTGTGTTGGCCTCTCCACCACCACACCACTGTCCCAGTAAATGTTAGTCAATAAATTCACTGGCATCATCAGTGACCCTCATCTACTGACCCTTGAGGCTTCCTCTATTGTGGGCCCAGAGATAAAACCATGAAAGGGCCACACAGAACAGAGACACCAAGGTGACAGCCAGGCTTACCAGACTGGCCACTGATGGGTGTGGGTGATATGGGCACACATTACAATTCCAATAAACTACATGGGAGTTACCTTATCTCTTTGTCTGCTGGGAGTACATAGTATATCTGACACAAGACACACTGATAACCTGAAATGCAGTGATTTTGAATCAGGTGGGTAAGTTATTCACAGCATAACATTTGACATCAAAAGGTCAGAATATTTTCTGATGTCCAGAGAGCCCCATAGTGCAAACTAACACCATGCTTGACCATGAACTAAGGCAAATACAGTGAATATAAAAATCTCACCATTTTCATCCACATGTACATGGCACTCCAAAGATAGAGTGAAGCTTCAAAAACATCATCTGAAGGGCTGTAAAATAATGCCTTCCTCATACTCAGTCTACACATACCAGAATTTGCTACTGTGCCTCTATTAAGACTTCTTTAAAATAAGTAACTGTGCAATTAATGGGCACTTTCCTTTTGACTAACCTGACTTTCATGTTATGACTCAGGGGTAGTGGTGGCCAATTTTGCTACGCTGTGTGTGCTGCTCCTGTGAGTGTAACAATTTTGTACACTCAAATCTCCAATACCTCTGCAATGGAAGGGATTGCAAGGTGGTATCACTGTCCTGTGAGAAACCAAATGCACAGCAGGTTGACTATTCACTTTTAAATCTTTACTGGAAATCACTGTATGAGAGTCCAAGCAGATGTGAGGGTGTTCAGCTCACCTGTGACGTTATTAGTGTGTCACTGTAGTAGTCTGCCGGCATTAGGTTCTCCACAATATAGACTAGACACCAGAAAGCACTTTCCTCATCTTCTAGGACCAGAAGAGCAACAGCTGCCAATCTGTGATGGACAAGACATGGTGAAGGAATTCAATACTGCAGAAGGAGTCATCAACACAGGAATTGAGGAATACAAATGTGTTTTTGCATGTCTCCAGCTCCATCAGCATCCAAAATATCAAATGTGGCAGGACAGCCAGACAGAGGCAGGTGATCTGTTTCTGAAGGAACAAAAGGGATGTGATTTTCTTTCCCACGTGGCCCTGCTGGAACATATGGAACTGGTGTTCCATATGTTCCATGTGACAAAGCCAGGTTTCCCAGCTAATGGAATGTTCTGTAGATCTGCTGAAGTTAGTAGTGTGCTGATTTGGGCTATTTCAGCAGAGGAAAGAGGTCACTCCATATTATGTGGTATAGTTCCTCTCTCCATACATTCTTTTACAGCCCTGACCTCCTTCAGCTCTGACTTACTGCTTTTTAGACAGACTAGAAAAATGATACCTTATATTAAATTGAAGGCTCTCTGGAGGAAAGCTTCTATCGTTTCAGAAGACCATCCAAAAATCATCAGGAATAAATAGCTTACACAGACCTTCCTCACATAAAAAGGTCCAACTAGAAATTCACTTCATACAGCAAATGCCTACTGCCTTTCTACTTTGCAGCACAATTCTAAGAAACTTAGGTTCGCCCTTCCTACAGCCTGCCTTGGGAAGTGAAAGAAGCTTCTATATTCTCTGAATCTTCTCTTTTCCAGACAGAACAACTGTGGTTTCCTCAGTCTTTCTTTGTGTAATTTGCTGCAACTCCCTCGCATGTTAACACTTCCCAACATTTCCTCCAACTGTTCTCAGCAAAAAAGGGAATCACCAGGGTGTTCTTCTACTTTACTACTTTACATTACTACTTCAAAATTCAGCCCCAGCCTTGTGGTGTTATTCTGGGACTGCTTCACTCTTCCTCCTATAGCTGTTCTTTCCTATTCTGTAACTATAGAGATGCCACAAAAGTGCATCCTGCTGCTTGCTGGATCCCAGTAAAAACAATGGATGAAAAATAAGTCACCAAATGCAGAATTCTGCAAGTAAATACCTAGAGCTAGGACAGAACTGTAGAGAGGCAAGAGCCTGAGGCTACTTGAATCACAGCCTAGAGTTATGTGTCTACAACTTTTCAGTGCCATCTCATGAAGAAGCAGCATACCTCGCTCCTCACCTGTTCAATCCCTGGCAGTATCCAATGGCAGGATTGTGCCAGGAGAATGCCAATAGCACCCTCCGGAGCTTGGGGATGAGCTGTGAGGTGGGAGAGGAAAAATGCTTGTTGTTGGTCAGTGTGCGGGGCAGGTCAAGCTCAATCTGCCGGCAGGCAGGGTGCTCAGTGCTCCTGCTCTGCTCCAGCAGCCGCTGGTAGTGGCCAGGCACCCGGCTGCAGTGCCGGCTGACCATCCAGCTCCACACCCGCTGCCGATGCTCCACTGGAATGCCACTTCGGATCAGATTCTTCAGCTCTGCAGAGGGGTTCAGCTCTCCAATGCTGTTCCATCTGTCACGGAGGGGCTTCTCCACTATTTCCTGGCTCCGCAGTTTGTTGGACTTTATCTCAAGGGCTTGGATTTTGGCCAGGAGTTTCCAGTCCTCAATTTCATAGTCAGGTACAGTCATAAACCCATACTCATCATACTCGCTGGAGGGACACAAGGCAGTGTTTAGTTCAAATGACAGTGCTGCTACCTGTTCCAAGGACACTTACTGCTTGGGGTCATGCCAGCTACAGCCTGCTGCCAGGCTCACATCACCCATACCAGAGCACAAGAACTTGTGAGCGTACACCCCCCCACCCTCCCCCCTTTCCAGGCTGCACTGAGATCTGAGAAATGCTCATTAGGCCTCAACTTCACTTTGTCGTGCTGTTGCTTAATATTAAATCTGTGTTTTGCTGATACCCTTGCTAATGATTTTTTAAAAATTATCTCAAACACTTGTTTGCAACAGTTCTCCCTCCCTTCTCTGGCAGCTGCATGTGATACAGCCTACCTCAGAGCCGTGAAGACAAATGAGAGCCTGCAGCACTGGCATACACACAGCAACTCAAGTATAACTTTGCTCTGAGCTGCAGACCAACCTCATCAGACCCCTCATCAGTCCCTAAAGAAATACTGAGCTCACCCTGTGTACCTTCTCCCTACCCTGTCCCAATGTAGAGACAGTCCTGTAGGAGTGGACTGGAAAGGCTTTGGGGCGTCAGATCTAAGAACAGAGATCCACAGTCCCTTCTGATGTTTCCTTGTACACAATGCAAATATCTTACTGATCAGAACACAGCAAGACTACAAATAGTACAGCTTCTCAAAGATTTGTACACCATGTGGCCACAGGGTGGGAAACCTGTAAGACACCATTATATTCTTGACAGAGACCAAGCCTGGCCTAGGAGGTCTCATTTCCAGAGCTACCTGGAGAACCTGCAAGACTGACAAAACATAAAATGGGAACTGCTACAGAACAGGGTCCCTGAATGTGCAGGAAGGCATAAATACAAATGTAGGCCCCTGCTATAAAATGTTCTTAAATGTATCTTCCCTTTGCAGACAAGCTTCTACAAAGCTGTGGATATCCCCATGCTCTCAACTCTTACCTTACAGGATTCAAGTTAAAACTTTCTTCTGCTTCTTCCTTCACATCCCACTGTAGAGCTTCCTGGATGAGGTTCTTCACCAATTCAGCATGCGAGCTGGCCAGGCCAGGCACAGCCTCCTGCAGCTTTCTTAAGACTGTCAGGTATTTGCTCTCCATCTGGCAGTTTCTTGCTTGCAGGCAGGCACACTGATGGGTAAACAAGAAGGAAAGAGCTTGCTCAGTGGCAGTCCTTGCTGCGTTGCCACTGCTCTCTACTGGTCTGGTCTGCACATAAAGACAAGACTTCTGAAGAGCAAAGCCCCAGGAAACACATTCAGTAGTTTTCTACAACCAGTGGAACTGCAGCTATAAATGAATCACCACAGTCTATGAACAAGCACAAGCTTCAGTAGCTAGCATGCAACAGTGGTTGCTTATTGAATGGGAGACCTACTACATCATGACCTGCTTTAACTACTGCATTGCATCGGTGGATGGCTGCACACCATCAGCTCAACTAAGGACACAGTCAAAGAGCCAGCACTGCATCTGAGTTCTCTGCAATCTTTTTCTGTCATCCTCAGACAAGTTCTCTACACCACATTGAGCTGTATCCTGATAAAACATACCGCTACAGAGACTGAGCTATAAGTCCATTTTCAGGATACATGGTAGCACCACAGACTGGGTGACCACATGCCCCTCAGCATCCCCAGCCCCATGGCACTGGTACATGTAATTTCTCATGCACTGGAAGCCCAACTGAGATCAAACAGCAGGACAGTACCTGCCACCACCTTAGTCCTGGGCACAGAAAGCAGAAAAAATTAATAAGGATTATTAGTGTACTCCACAAGTGGGGAACTGAGGCCACACAGGTGACAAGACTCACCCAGTGTCTCACAGGAAGCTCAGTGAAGACTCCTATTCAGTGGAAAGCCGAAGTTGAAAGCAAGAACAAAACAGAAACCACAGAGAGAATTAGGCTGCATATAGAGAGGACAGACAGGAGCATGGTTTCTTCCATACTACCACTTTAATTAGCATTTTGCCTCACACTCAGCATGTTGGGCTTGTATGATTACTTCCTTTTTGAAGGCTATGGCAGTCTCAGGATGAGAGGGCAGTAAATTAGGAGGAAGGCAGGGTTTCAAAGAACTAGAAAGCAAACAGATGTAAAAATGATAATAACACTCCAGAAGCAGCTTTTTGCCCTGTCCCAGAATCCATGATTGTGAAGACATACCTGTGGTGGTGCACTCCCCCTCCTAAGGCCATACTATGATCTCAGAAATGCTTGTTAGGCCTCAGCTTGATGAACAGCACCTGGGTTAATCTCCTGTGCTTATCAGAAATATTGCCTGCTCCCAGGAATTGGTGCTAACTAACACAATTGGAAGCTTACCTTTCTTGTAAACTCAAGTGGAAGAACATTTTTGTCATCAAATTTTCAAAAGTTACCAATTGCAGACAGGATGGCAAATTACTATGACTAAGGCCAATTCTCTTGTGAACCTATAAGCAGCATCCTAAGTGAAACCCTTTGAGCTCTCCTGGACCACAATGGGCTGTGACCAGCAACCTCCCTTTGACTGGGGCTTCTCAGAGAACTCTCAGATTTGCTGTACTTGAGGGACCACTGCCAAACAGTGATGACAAAGCCTGGGCCAATAATCCCCCTCCTCGAGGCTCACACCTTTGCCTGTTGAGAAGATCTAGACATGAGCACTTCACTGAGCTCAAGGGAGAATTCTCACAGGTACCTCGTATGTACTCTAGGTCTGAGTGAATGTGCTACAGAGAATGTACCTGGAATCTTAGATTCTTAATTATTTTAGGTTGGTAAGTAACTTAGGCCTAAAAGTGAGTTATTGTTGTGATTGCAGTAAATTCCACAGAATCTTTTGTAAATTGTTTAAATTCAGTCATTGTTTAAGTGCTGTTGAAATATTTAGGCCCAAACTTCTTCAAGTCCAGAGGTAAGTTTTGCACAGAAGTCCACACTGAACCTTGTGCTTGATGGGAGGGCCTCCTTTATTCCTTTTATGCTAAAGCTTTCCCATCCCTTTTCCATCCCAGCTTCCATGTAGATTTCTAATTGATTTTAGTTTTAATGGACTGATTATAGGTTTTAGTAGTATTTTTAGTACTATTTTTGTGTGCTTTAACCATCTAGTAACTAGTAGAGTAAACCTTGGCAATGAGCTTTGCCACTCTTCCACTTAGATATTGAACCTGCTTTGCCTAACCTTTTCCAGTGACTCTTTAAGCAACCTAAGATACTCATTCACAGCAATACCTTAAAATCCAGGGAAGTAAATCCTAGGCAAAATCCACAGAACAAATGCCAGGACACACCTCCAGCCTTGAAAGTGGTTCAGGATCAGAAAATAGGATTAGACAAGTCGGATACTAACCCGGTTTTTCACACTTACACAGCTAGGAATAAAAATACAACTTAGGAAAATAGAAGAATTCTGATCTAACTGCAGGACTTCAAGTGTGCTGCCACCTGGCAGTGCCAAGTCCAGCAGAGAAACCATGACTAGATGGAGCCAGGACTCAGTCTGTCAGCTCTCAGGAAACTTTTCTGATTGCCTACACAGTGTTGCTTTTTTTATTTGCATAGCTGAAATACAGAAATCTGGGTTAGCACTTTTAAGACTGCTCTTTGCGGGTATTTTACTTCTGTTGAAGAATTAAAATGATCGTGTCTAATTTGGGAACAACACAAAGCAGTAAAGAGGTCACACTAAGAAAAAACACAAGAAAGATTATTCCTTGCAGATCAAAATCTATTGCAGTGTCAACTTTGAAAATAAATTAGTAACAGTTCACACCAAGCAAAAAAGGTCATTTGACCTTACCTTCATCAGAAGGGCCTTTTCATTCTCAGCAACACTTGTCCAGAGTCGAGTAACTTGGTGGATCTCTGAATTGAGAAACTGGTTCTGGGTTTTGTATGCATCAATATCATCCTGCCATGAAGCAAAACAGTCACATAAGGAGAGTTCTTGAGAGGCTTGAAATCCCTCCCATTTCAGGTTATGTTATGTTAATAAAATATCTCAAAAATTCTGTATTCTGAGGAGCAGACAGGACTCCCCAGTATAAATGTTGCCTACAAAGGAAATCAAGGCACAAACAATATTGCCATGCATCAACAAGATTGGGAAAATGCTAAATGTATACATATATATTAAAAACCACAGAGAGATACAGATCATATAATGCCAGGGATGCACTTAAATAATATTAAGAATATATGTGTTTTGTTTGGTTGATTGGTTTAATTTTGGTTGGTTTCTTTTCTTTCTTTTTTTTTTTTTTTTTTTTAATGAAACAAATCTCATCCCCATGGCTGGCAGGAAAAATCAACACTCTCCACAGAAAGTGGCTCTTTCAGCAATTCTTCACCTCACACCAACCCGTAATTACAGCTGTGCACATAAAACAGCGTGCATCTGAAAGAACCAGGATGTATTGGGAAACGGTTTGCAAGACGGCAACATAGAGCAACAAAGTGAAGGCAGCAAGTCAGGCTGCAGCGGTGAAACAAAAGAAAAAAAAAGAAAGAAAAGAAAGTAGCGACCAACCGAACTATATTCTGTGTTTACCGCAAAGAACACCCTCCCACTGAACCTAAAGGCATAAAAACGGGCCCAAAAGACCTGTGCCATCTCACACACCTTCAGATGCTCAATCTCCTCCTGCTGCTTATACAATGTCTCTACAGTGATAGTGTTGGCTTCTTGCAGGGGGTCAGAGAGCTCTCGAGCCATCTGCTCTGTCAAGGTCATGATGACTTCCTGTTTGGCATGGTTCTTCTCCATCAGAAGCTGCACATGTTCCTTGAGCTCCTGGATATGGCTGTCTCTCAAAGTCAGTATCTGCTCCAGTTCCTTCTTTTCTTGTTCAAGAGCTTCCAGTCGACTTGTCAGATCTGCAATTTGTCTCACTTTGTGGCGCACCAGCTCCAGCCTGTCCTTATCTTCTGCTGCAGTGAGATACATGCTAGATACTCGCTTCTCCTGCTGGGCTGCCTCCAGAGCTTTGTGGAGAAGTTTGACCAATTCCTGGAAAGAGAATGCAAAACCATCACATCACTGTGCTGTCCAGGGCAATGGCAGTATGGACAGCAAAGACCCAACAGTGAAATATCTTGAAATTGACTCCTTTAAGAAGGAAAACAATGAAGAAATCTTGAAACCACCATGACACCACAGTGAGAAGTTCTGCTCTCAGAGCTGGGCCTGAAAGGTCTCTGCAGCAGTTCACAGATGACTTGGCATGGATTGCTAGCAGAAAAGCTGCTGCCCACACTGAACTCTGGCTTTCCTACAATCATTCTTGGGATGCCCAGCAGAGAACATGGAGGTCTGGTCAGCAGTGTGGTAAAATAGGAGGGAAATAATGCAGTCTGCAACTACCTGTGCTACCAGAAGGAAACTGCAGTATCCATTTTAACTTTCCTTCTGCCAGAGCCCTCCCTCACTCTATCCTTCATGAAGGCATGGAACCTTGCCCCACAGCATGTTGTTGATTCAGGCTCTGCCATCTCAGACACTTCAGAAAGCAAATCAAGGGTGCAACTGACTGCCCAACATGGAACTTGGCTCTGCTGCCTCTTGGGAGAGCAACCAGCATCATTAGCAGAGAACCTGGCATTGCTCCATGCTTTGAAGAACAGTGTCATTCATGGGAGACAGCCCTTGCAGTGACCCATGTCCTGACTTCTAGAGTCAAATCACACCTTAAATGTGGGTCACTGTTCAAAAAGAATGACCTGCTGTTAACACCAGGACCCCACTGGCAGTTCTCACCAGTGTCATAGTACCCATTCAGGACTGTACTTGGTGAGCAATAGAGATGCACAAGCAAGACAACAGCAGAGTACACTTGGATTTGTTTTACCTCTCTCTTACACCTTGCCGCACTTCCTAGAAATGGCTGAAGGTCTTCTTTTGTGCTGAGCACACTCTGGCATACACAAGGTGGTAACACCAGGAGCTTCAAGTGGTCTCCAGTTACTGCCTGCTGGGCACTTCTCACACACCATGTGTAAGGGAGTCCCTGTGACCAGCCTCAGGATCCTGACCCTTTGAAATAGCAGTCTCTTTACCACACTCACCTTCTGTGACTTGACTTCCTCTGTGAGCGTCAGAATCTGTTGCTGAAGGACACTCACTTTATCCACTGAGTTCTTCTCCCTTGACAATTCTTCAGAGCCTAGGAAGCCACTGTTCATCCACCTGGCTCTCCTGATCCAGTTCAGCCTGGGCCCCATCCTCCCATCTTCCAGGGTCCCCTCCTTAACTGAGGGGAGAGAGATTTAATTTACACAGAATTGCTTTGCTACTATGGACTCCCAAGTCTTGCTATAGGGACTTACAACAGTTCCACAGAGAAGGCAGACAGGACATGGATACCGGATATGGAAAATTGACCCACAGGATTGTAGCCAAAACAGTAGGGATAAGATATTGATATGCCCACAATAAACAAAATTGTGATGGTTGATGGTACCTGTTAGCCCATCTTGCACCTTGCTCATCAATCTGGCCCACAGCAAATGGAAGTTACCACCATGGAAAGGTATGCATGCAGTGGAGCTGCCACACTCAGCCTGTGACTGTGCAGCAATTATACTTTTACCTCAAAGAAATAAATCTGGTGGATTTTACTTTTATTTAATTTTTTTTTTTGCCTCTGCAGAAGGTTTCAGTGGTAGAAGATACAGACAGATGGATCCCGAACAGATCCGAAAGAGTCAGGTCTTGTGGGAACACAGGAAGAGACTTAAGACAATGTAACTGTTTTCATATCCCTTGAAAATTTGCCACTGTCTGCTTTACATTTCCTGCTAATCCCTGCTAGAAGGCATCCCATTCAACTCACACAGCTCAGTAATCACCTGGGCATCCTGTCTCCATTTCTGCCTCTTGCTCCTCATCCACATTCTCAGGATGCTCTTGGAATTCATCAAATCTAAAGACATTCCCGTTGTTCCCCCAGAGCTGCCTGGAGCCACAGATATTGTAGACAGTGTTTCTGAAACAAGAAGAGATCAAGACAGCCTAGTGAACAGAAGTCATAATCACTGCAGCCAGCCAGTGCATATTCAAAATATTCAATGCCTTACCTCCCCTTACTTCCTACCCCTCCTCCCAAAACTTATCTCCTTCATGTGCTGAGAAAATGAACTCTTTATAGAACTGGTGGATTTGAGGAGAGAAAGTTTGTACCTGGTGTAAACCAGGAAGATGCCACAAAATCAGTACAGTACACCAATGTAAAATGAGATAATCTTTCCCCATGTGCTTGAGCCCTATACATAAAAACATCAGACCAAAGAGAGTGATCAAATGTAACAGTAGACCAACCACATTCTTCCCTGTCCTTTCTCCTTCCCCTTCCTCCTCATTCCCTCTCCCTCTCCTTTGCTTCCTTTAGTCATCCCTACCCTTAGTTCACTGCAGAAATCCCCAGGTGCCAAGAAAAGCTGACAAGAGAAGCTCATTTACCTACAACACAGCCAAAACTGGGACAAATGATCACATCTGAAGCAGCCACAGGTCCTGTGCTCTGAAACATTTAATAAATAACCTTGCCAAAAGTTATTTACAAAGTCGTAAGCTAAAATGTAGTAAAGAGTTTCAGGAGCAGGTCTGCAGTCAGACCCAGGAACTGTTTGCTACAACTGCTGCTATCAGATATTGCCAGAAGCACTAAAAGATATCTTTATAGAATCGTGGGGAACTACAAATGTAGTTCATGTAAAACCTGTACCAGAAAGTATGTATACAAGTAGTTTTCTTCTTCTCCTGTGCTGTCCTTCAGCTAAAACAAAACAAGTCCCTTGTTTTGAAATCTATAAAAGACTCAGTGTTCACTGCTTTCCTAAATGTAGATGAAGCTGCCATTTAGATACTATTATAATTTTTCCTTGCTACTATAAGACTCCAGGGCAGAAGAGCAGACACTGCTTACCTTGGAGAACATACTGCTGTGTAAGACTAGCAGTCCTTCAGTCCCTGTAGTCTATAGTTAGTACTCATCCAATGCAATTTTCCTACTTTTCTATACCTAATGTGGCACTGTTTTCCCCATGAGACTATAGCAGCTCAGGGATCTAGATGTGCTACAGCCTGACAGTGATAGAGCCTGGAGAAATGTTTACTGAACAAGGGGAGCAATACAACTTGACGCTGGAAAGAGACAATTGTTACTCAAGCTCACTAAAGCAAAGCATGGGAGCAGGGGCCAAAGACACGCCTGAGTTATTTTCAATCAGTGTGAGTAGGAGAGAATGCATAGCCTGAAAAATAGAACAGCTGACTTTGAGGAACTACAAATGTAAAATGTGTAAACAGTTGGTGTAAAACCTGTTCCAAAAAATATGCATACAGGTCTTTTCTTTCTCCTCCTTTGTTGTCCATCAGCCAAAACTAAACAAGTCTCTTGTTTTGTCTATAAAAAGCCTATAAAAGACTCAGTGTCTGCTGCTTTCCTAATTGCGAATGAAGCTGCTAACACAAAACCCTGGTCTCATGGGGGATCTTTCTTCATATGAGCATCAGATTGTAGCTGCAGCAGTGGTGGTAAAAAATCTACAGGCAACTTCCACACCAACAATATTTGGCAGGTGCCTGGCTGCCTACCATATCTATGGCCAGTTACCCAATTTCATTATGTGTAAATAAGTGACTAGGAAACACTTATGGAGATGCTGATGAGGCTGTCTTTGTGAAACTGTAACTGCCCAAGACTTGTAGCTTTTAACCTGATGGGGCTACCCACTGCAACAGCAGATAGAAGCTGGCAGTAGGAATATTAACAAACTCAACGGGCAAGAGTGAGTTGCGCAGCTAGGCCATGTTACTGGCTCAAGCTTCTTTTCCCTGTTGTTCTTGCTTTGAAGAATACACTACATTCAAGGGGTCCATTGAAACCAGTGGAAAGAGCTAATGAGCTTCTATGACTACCTACTGAGTACAGCTGAACCTGACCATGTGCTCTTCCAAGACTGTTCTGCAAGACTGCTTTGCAGATGTGTCACACTCTAGGTATGCAAAGCACAATGAAGAGATCTTAACCAAGTCCTAGGTCTGCTACCAGGATCTTTGCTAAGAAAGCTAGATTATGTGAAATGCATCAGAACAGGAGGATGTGAAAGACCCACCTGCAGGAAGTTTACTTTGGCTTGGACTAGCCTCCAAAAAGGTGCTTCACATTTCTCCCACCTAGGCAAGAGTCCCGTTTCACACAATACATGGTAAGCAAAGAAGGCACACACTGTCAGGCCAGCATGTCAATTGCACTGCAGTTCTCTTCATGCACTTACTGTATCTCTGTCCATGGGTGCTTAAGGGAGATGTTCTGCAAGGCAGTAGACGTTTGGGGTGCAGGCAAAGATGCTGCCTTTAAACCCACTGCTTCTGTTGGTGTTTTCACAAGAGGCAGAAAGTCTTCATTGTCAACTACATCTATAAATGTAAAAACGAAATCAGACATAAAAGCAAATAAGCAAGGCAGAATTCCATTGGACTTTGGGTCCTTCATGTAACCAGACAGCCACAACAGTTTACTACAGGTATACGTTACATGTTCAAGTGGTCAGGTGGAACAAGGACAGTAGAATACGCTTCCTTAATTTTAGGTCAAATTACATAAGTTTCCATGTACAAACAGAATTATTTACTCAATGACAATCAAGTGATTTCAACCATATATGAGCATTACTACCTTAAACAATCGAACTTTAACTGCCCAAAGATATAAGGAAGGAGAAGTTTGCTGTCCTCTTCCCACATTCCAAACCACATTTGATAGTTTTAATGTGTGAATAACACTCTGCAAGCACAGTTTATTACCAAATTTTTGCCTGCTGTAGCAAGATGCCAGCACCTTTTAGAGCAGACACTTACTAGGGAGGGGATTATTTGTTTCAAACAAAATGTACAGCTAGTCATTACTAAACAGGTAACAGTGGATCCCCTGATCCACTGACCTGTCTACCACCACTTCTGGAATGGACATCTTCAGCCCACTGCTGGAAAAACACTTTGCTCTAAATATCAGAGGCCTTACAAGAGTGATATATCAAATGTGCACATTTCACATGTGTGAGGAAAATTAAGATGATCACAAGACACCTGAAAATCTCCAAACATATGCTGTGGATTAGGAGGCAGCTTACTCACTTCCATACATAATAAGGCAGAACTGTCAAACATTGGCAAAGCCCTGATAGCTGGCACCTGCATTTAAAAGCCTGGCCAAAACTTCTACCCACTTCCATGAGGAACGCCATTCATCACCAGGGGACTGAAAGCAAAAGAAAGACTGTGCAACACCTACTTGTTCTTCCAGCCAGAGGTTCATTCACAAGCTGTGAGCTGCCCACAGGAAATCTGCTCTGAGTGTTGCAAAATTCCCAACGTCTCATTTGCAGCTGCTGCAGCCAGTACATCATTGCCTGTTTGCTGATTGCCTAACATAACACAAAACAGGAAAGGGAGTGGAATCATCTCATCAACATAAGACACATCCTGAGGAGATGACCACCACTCTCCTGTACAAGTCAGCAGAAAAAAAGGTCAGCTGTATCCAGCCTATGCTGTATCTGTGTCCTCTGGTCCTAACACTGATTTGGGAGGACAGAGTAAATCTTCAATATGGCCTTCTCAGTGGACCACTGACCTAATTTTAAATGTGTTTTGGTTTATTATTTTCCAAGACTAAGCAGAAATGTCACAACCATTTTAGACAGAAAGCATCCCCAGAACTTTTTAACAATGACTTACACAGAAGTAAGTCTCGCAAAGAATCCTCCTGGAGCAACCACTTTAGACAGGGGAGTTCATTTCTGTTCAGTAAATTACATGTGGACTATGGGACTCCTCAGTTACTTTAATTTAGCACACAGTTAGGCTTTTATTCCTACTCTGTTAAACAGCCATCTCACAAGTAAGGACTCCCAGACTTGCCAAAGCAATGCAAGTAATTTAGATCCAATTTAGCAATCCAAGCTAGGAGGACTTAGATGAAACTCAAGCTAAGAGATAGCTTAGTACAGATTTGTCTCTTCTGACTGGGAATTTTTCATTACCTTCAGAATAAAAGCTCTGCTTGGTGTTCTGATCTCAAAAATTCCTTCCCCATTTTCCATTTTGCAGTCAAAGCTGGCGCTGGAGAGATCAATAGACCCCAAGGGATTAATGTCCTGGGCAGTTCTGTAGTATAGTAAGCGACATTTGTTTTCATCATAAAAGAACCAGCGAGACTTCCACGTCTTAATTGGCCCCTTGATGCCCAACTTATTTAAATAGCCACAAAGTTTTTTTCTGGATGTTTCTGTGCTGTTCTTCAGCGGTACATTTTCCTGTTCTCCAGGAGAAGGAAGGGTGTCTTTCTCTCTTGCTGAGGTTCCATTGCTGCTGTTAATGTCTGGATCTGACTCCACAAAATCACCTGGAGCAGCAAGGGCACATGCTCCACTTTCTGGTCCTTTCTTCATCTCTTTAAGGAAATAGATTGAAACAGGAAATTCTCTAGGTAAATAAGCCAATCCCAATTATATAATTACTTTTATAGAACCTGCAGACAATAAAAAAGGAAGGAACAAGCTCAGGTCTGCCACATGACAAAAAAAAATACTTCACAGCTTTCAAACTACCCAGCCAAGATCTCCAACTCTACTTTTGGTCATTGCTCCCTGCCCTCCTCTGCTCAGATGACCTCTAATACCTGTTTTCTCCCTTTTTCATTCCTAAACTAGGATGGACTAGCAGCCAAGAAACAGCCATAATCTCTTGTGTGAAAAATAACTACAGCCTGTGGGCATACCAAATCAGTATCAATAACTGGGGAATTTGGTACTTAATGTTAAGGAACAGCTGCAGAAAGCATGGCAAGATAACAAGGTCTGGGGGTAGGCACACAGTTAGGTCAAGGGATGGCACGTAAGTGTGTCCTGGTATTCACACTGAATGTCCAACTAATATTTTAAACCATGGCCTCTGGAGAAAAATCCAGCATTATGCAGCATCCTTATGAATAATTTGTGTCAGCTGACTATAGTTGTTAAAATGCCTGCATATTACGTGTTACTTCTTCATCCAGTAGGATGGAATCATATGACAGATTACGCACCAGAGAAAGTAATTCTGTGATTGTTGCAAAAGAGACTTGATTGTTTTAGTGACCAAAGTAACCACCTGTGTCCCAGAAGTATAAAAGGAAAAGATAAAACTCAGTCTGGAAGGGATCTTTGTAAATCTCAAGTTCAACTTTTCTCTCAGATGTAAAAGCTGTAGCTAGCTGTATAGGCCCACATTCAGGTAATTTTTTCTTTATGTAAGGATGGTAATTTTGCCATGTTTCCAAGCATTTTTTTCAAGTGCTTAAGCATATGACAGGTGTGATTTTTTGCTTAGAACTGCAGATACCCAAAGCTCCTGTATAAAGAAAGCTAACAACACTCCAGAAAAGTATCTATAAATAACTTCTTGCATTTTTTGAAATTCCAGTTCCAAGCACTAACATAGCTGAAGCAAACATGTGAGAAAATAAACTGCTGCAGTGTTAAGTTACTCTGAATCCAACTACAGACACAAAACTGTTCAACACAACATCCAACTGTATGACATGTCAATGAGATAATACAATGGAGCACAATGAGATGTTTCCCAAGCTGATCTCTTTCCTCTGCTCTTAGGAACAATTTGTTCTCATGACTGAAAGAGGGTTTAGCGCTGACTACGGCACATCGTGTTTATTGCTGCCCCCTCCTGTTCCCACATCAGCTTTACAGACAACTATCAATCACTTTTTGTGAAAAGCTACTTAAATTCTTTTGGTTCACTCCCATGACGCTGTGGATCATGGTACTGAAAACATTCACAAATGCCGACAACAAGCACTCCTTGAGAAGGTGTCACAGGAACTAAGCTTCTGAAACACACAAAAAAACTTCATTTCCAAGTTAATTTTACTTGTCACGAAGAAAATATCAAAAGAAACAAACACTTTCAACTTTCTCAAATAGATGCCGGGGCTTTTATGTCAGTACCAGTGTAAGTATCTTCTGTATCCTCTGAAGATTCCATCACACTTCTGCTTCTCGTTAGCGTGATGGTCCATGTTTCCACACCATGAACAGGACCAAGTAAGCATTTTAGGTAATATAATTTAGGTTATTTAGCAAGCATTAGGTTTAAGAACCAAGTAATAAGGAATCATGTCAGAGCTGCAAAGACCTCTAGATAGGACCTCACCTCCTTAATGGAAGTAGAGAGGAGCTCCTGGAAGTCACCGTCTCCTGGCATAGAGCTATTGCTGCAAGCACCACCAAGCCTCCAACAAATCCAACAGCAACAGAAAACTAGCGTCTGTCCCAGGTTTTCTTCGAACCAGTCGCTGCCGCGGAGCTGTCTGAAAGATACATTTACCCGAAAACTACCTTGACACTGACTCACCAATAAAAACGGATCAGGGTGGACCCTGCATAAACCTTTCCGGAGCTGCTGGTGCGATCAGCACAAGGCAGCCCCCACCGCCCCTCCCCGAGCCTCCAGCAGCGCCGCAGAAGCGGCTCCCAGCCCAGCTGCACCGCACGGGGTACCAGCGACGGCGGCCGGAGCCTGGCACGGGGCTGGCCTGAGCCTGGCACCGCTTGAACCAGCGCCCGGCTGGGGCGGGGGGGCATCCGAGCAGCTCGCCGGTCGGGGATCTTGGAAGGGGGGCCGGAGTGGCGGAGCGGAAAGCCGGGAATACCTGCGGTGGCCGGCACCCCGCGCTTCCTGCCGGGGCGGGCTGCGGCGGTGCCGGCGGGGCGGGGCGGGGCCCGGCCGGCCCCGGGACGGCGGCGGGGACGGGGCGGCGGAGCGAGAGGGCAGCGCGGTGTGGGACGTCAGCTGCAGCCGCGGGAAAAATAACAACAACAACAATATAGGGTATTTCAGACGGGTTTCGGGAAGAAAATGATTTTTCAAGGTGATGTGACCCGCGGAAAGCAAGCAGGCAGAGGGGCACCTCTCGTGAGCTAGACGGGACCAGCAAGTGCCATCTGCCATGAGAGGACTTCTCTCCAGAGCTGCAAAACCACCGAGTGGTGGATGCAGACGTGCTGCGAGAGCCGCGGCTGTACTGTCAGCTGGGGCAACTCAGCTCAGTCAAGCGCATTTCACAGGGTAAAATGGTGACTTGGGACACTGGAGGCTGATAGGATCAAGCTGCGCCAAAGGAAGAAGCCTCTGGAAAAGGTACTGCGAGGAATAGGGGTGGCAGACCACCCTAAGGAACTAGGGCAGGTCTTGGGGGCACAGGGAACGAGGTGCACAGCACAGCCAGGTTCATGAGCTCTCTGACAGCTGCCTTTCATCCTACCAGTGCAGCCAGGCACTGCTGGCCTTGGCAGGTGCTGTACTGGCCTGGGGAGGCACTTCTTATGCCTTTGTCCCAAGAATAAGGAATCTGGGTGGCTTTGATTTTCCTCATGTGCAATGATAGCTGTGGCTTTTCCACTGGTCTCTAAAAATACCCCTCTCTGAGTTTAGCAAGTTTTATTGAGTTTTATTACTGACTTTAGCCAAGTTTAATACCAGAACAGCAAAAAGCAAACCTGTCCAGCTGTCTAAATAGCCCATCTTTGCACTGGCTTAAAATGCCAAACTGTAGAGCACATTAAGCTGATTACAGCATACAAAATTTACAGATTGCCATAGACAAAACAAATTTATCTCAAATTGGTCTTTTCTTGGTATTTGGCCATTAGACTGGATCACAGAATCACAAAGAATCACAGAATTGTTAGGGTGGTAAGTGATCTCTGGAGACCATCTAGTCCAACCATCCCTGCCAAGGGAGGATCACCTAGAGCAGAATGCATTGAGGATTTTGATGTCTCCGGAGGCAGAAACTCCACAACCTCCCTGGGCAGCCTGTTCCAACTTCCTCTGCCAACTTCAACGTAAAGAAGTTCTTCCTCATGCTGAGGTGGAAGTTCTTGTGTTTTATTTATGGCCATTTCTCCTCATCCTGTCACTGGGCACCACTGAAAAGAGTCTGGCACCATCTTCTTGGCACCTGCCTTTTAAATATTTGTATGTTTGATGAGGTCTCCTCTCAGTCTTCTCTGGACTAAAAAGGCCAAGCTCCCACAGTCTCTCCTCATAAGAGAGAAGCTCCAATCCCCAAATCATCTTTGTCACCTCCACTGGACCTTCTCCAATAGCTCGTCTTTCTTAAATGTCATCAGTACTGACTGATGGGAGTAAAGCTCCACTAGGAAAAGGGGGAAGTGTGAAGGGTATAACTGTGGTTGCAAGAAGTCCTTCTTCCCCCTGAAGGCTGAACTACCTTCTCCCCCTCTGTCACAACTGGAGGGACGTGGCAGAGTGTGACAGAAGCCGTGGCATCATGGCAGCACTAACCTATGTGAAGGCTTGCCTGTAAGTGCCTTAGAAGTCTCAGCTGGAGTTCTTCAGCTGGTTAGTGCACAAATGACTCCAAAAGAATCATTCTCCTCCCACTGTCATCCCACTGACTCTGGCAAGGTTGCACATCGTGTGCTGTATCCAGTTCTGGGCCACTCACTCTGAAAAGGACATTGATGTGCTGGAGCATGTTCAGAGAAGGAAACAAGGATCTCGGAAGGACCAGAAAACATATCTTATGAGAACTGGCTGAGGGAGCTGGGGTTGTTTAGTCTCCAGAGGAGGAGGCTCAGGGTGACCCCATCACCCTCCAGAGCTCCTGAAAGGAGGGTGAAGTGAGGTGGGGTCGGTCTCTCCTGCCGTGCCTGCAGTGAGGGGACAAGAGGAAATAGCCTTAATCTGAGACACGGGACATTCAGATTAGACATTAGGAAAAAAAGTATCACTGTCAGGGTGCTCAGGCACTGGAACAGGTTTCCCTGGGAGGCGGTGGAGTCCCCCATGCCTTGTGTTTAACCATCTGGATCTGGAGATGTGGTTTAAAGGTTACAGTGGCAGTGCTGGGGGAAATGGTTGGACTGGGTGACCTTAAAGCTCTCCTCCAGACACGGTGATTCTGTTATTTGTGCAGGCTCACAGGGAGCTGAGCTGCTGAGGACAAGCAGCGCTGGACTTCCCGACTCAACCGCGGCCGCCCTCAGCGCGGCGCTCCCGCAGTGCCCGGGGAGGGAAGGAGGGCCCGCGCTCCGCCCTGCGCGAGCGACACCGCGCAAGGCGCCTGCGCCCGCCCGCCCGCGCTGCACGACATGGCGGCGCTCTGAGGGCTGCAGCTCCCGGCCTCCATCGCTGCCCGGCCTCCATCGCTCGCTTCCTCCGCCATGAGGAACCTGCGGCTGCTGCGGGCCGGTGGGTGCCGCTCCACCGCCGCCACGGGCAGCCCGCAATGCTTCTGCCTCGGCGCCGAGCCCGGCGTGGTTCTCGTGGGCTCCCAGTACGGGCTCGTGGAGCTGCGCCCCGCCGGGGACTCGGTGAGAGCCGCGGCTGCGGGGCAGGGTTCTGGGGCTTGCCGGCGTGTTGGGGTCGGCTTCGGTTGCAAAGCTGGATTGAAGCGTTTGTGCCTCCGCCAGCGGGAGCTCGCCGGGAACTCGTCTCCTGATGCGGCTCCCCTTTCGCCGCGCTGTCTGCGGGTTCTTGGACCCTCCTGCTGCTCCCCGCCGCCGCTTGCTGCTTTCTCACGGCCCCGTGGAAGCCGCTGCTGGGTGATCTTGGTGGCTGAAGATGCTTTTTGTGCTTCTAAAATACTAAATCTGCCTTTTTAAGAGCGTGGCTGTGTTAGACGCCTGTCATTCACGTGGTTTAGTCTTAAGCACGACCTGGCGAACTGTTGCATCCGGACAAGTTCACAAAACAGAGCCAAGCAGGCAAAGAGATAGTGAAGAGTACAAGAGGAAGTTTTCGGAACTTTGCACTAGGGGGGGGAAAACCCCAACATTCCGCTAAAGTTATAAAATGCTACTGACTTAAGAATTCCTGGGTTAGAGCGGGGTTGCTTTCTTCTCAATGCAACTCTGAAGTATCTAACTTCTTCAGTACATTTAGTTCTGAAATTAACTGACAAAAAAACTTTGGGGCTTTCCAGGAATTTAATTTTCAGAGATTGCTGTGCCCTTAACCATCCAAATGATTTTCCTTAGAAATTGTTATATGCTGTGTCTAAGAAGTCTGCATGCTCCATTAAGAGCAGTGGGACACTTTAAGCACCCACCCATGCACCTCTTAATGTTGATACTGTGGTGAAGTATGAAAAGGGTGTTGTAAGACAATTAGCAGGGCAAATTGGAAGTTGTGTATTGTTTGCTTCCATGTGTGAGTTTTCTCATTTTCTTCTATCACCTTTACCCTAAGAGGATCTTCACGGTTTCCTATGGATAAGTGAAGATAAGTACTTGCAAGCTGGCTTTTTTTATGGTGCCTTTCACACACTCTCTTCTACTGTCTAATGCTTTTTGTAACTGCAGTAGAATAAAATATACCTATGACTTTACTCTGTCATTTCTGCAAAAATCCCAGTGAGGTGGTATGTAATTAGTAAATCATTGGCCTTTCTCTATCAAGGTGTCAAGAGAAGTCTCCCTGACTGTGGATGGGTTCTTGCCTGAAGATGGAAGTGGCTGCATTGTGGGTGTCGAAGATCTTCCAGAGCAGGAGAGTGTGTGTGTTGCTACAGCAGCTGGAGACATCCTACTCTGCAATCTGAGCACAAAACAGGTAACGTGGCAGGAAAGACTCAACAGTACTGAGGAAATTCAGAGAAAAGAGTAACACTTACAATTTCTTTAGGAGCCAATTGTGCACTCATTGCATACTGAGCTGTGGCTAGTCTCCATTCTCTGGGCAGACAAGCTGATTTTTGTGGTAGCCTTGAGAATGACTAAAGACAGAACGTATACTTTGTAAAAGAACTGGAATTGAAATGACAGTTTGCTTGTCCACAGCCTGGATCCTCTAAAGTTTGATGAGTGAGCTCCCAGCAGAAAAGGATCTGCGGGAGAGTCTTACAGAAGCAGGATATTGCTGAGACTAGGTAAAGAATGAAGTAATCAATTCATAATTCACAGTGTAGCTACCGTTTTATCCATTGATACATGTTGACATGATGTAGGCTATGGCAGAAACTGAGATACTTGCTTTCTGTGTCAGATTTTTATCATCTTCAGCAGGACACTTAAACACCACAACAGCACCCTCTGAATCAGCTCCCACAATACCAGTCCAACAGTGTAGGTTTAAGTGGGCATGAGATGATAGTGCTCTGTCTGAGTTAGCTGTAAAATTGTGGTTATTTGTAGCGTGTCTGCTTTGGTTCATGCTTGCACATGATTTGCAGATACCACTTAAATATGCAATTAGCTGTGTCTGAAAAATGTGTCCTGTAGTGCAACTTACAACATGTCATAAGGAAATGGGAATTATCAGAGTTGTGATAAGGAGACTTTTTTTGCAGTGGTAGATGCATCAGAGAACAGGCTTAACTTCAGATTCTTTATTTTATGGTATTTTGGCTTACTGTTCCAGTTTTTTGTGTTACTTTCTAGTCTTCTCTTGGCGCAGTCTGAGCACCAAGAAGGAGGTCTGGAAGATTCCTCTGCTTATTCTGAAACCCTCTCTATGTGAGTGATAGTTACTCTGTTGACCAGTGCCCAGTCTCACTTTTCTTACCTGAAAAGCCTAATTCCTCGAATGGCATCTTGCTGTTTATCACAATGAGTCATGTATTTGTTGTTCTGTTCCATGCCTTTTGCAAATCAGGTTAACCATGCGTAACAAAAGCTCTGCCTACTGCTATTCCTTGCTTATGATGGCCCAGTAAAACTAGCCCAATTTTCCACAAACTTTGACATTGACATGCAGTTACACACAGTTGTCAAGGTCAGCATACACAAGCTGGTCAGAGTTTACCTTTTGGAATTCTCTAGGTAAGAATCATTATTTCTGTGTTCTGTTACTAAAGAGTATTTACCAAGGTAATCACAGGCCCTGTCAGGCCATATTAGTATTGACAGAGTATGTGCTGACATAAGACTGAGAGTTGCAGAATAAAGCTCTTTGTAAAACTATGTATGCAGGGAATATCTTAGACTCCGCATTACCTGAGTTCTCATTCATAAACATCCTGGAACCATTTTTAGTCAGAAATGTTTCTTTTGTTTAGTTGAACACAAAGTGTAAAGTTAGACTTTTGACTTTTCCAAGTAGGAGGCAATTTTCTTTTGCCTTGGTGACTGCTTGCATTTGTGCTGGGATAGTGCTGCACTCATGTTTCTGTGATCTTATTTTGGTCTTGCAGGTGGAATGTGTTGGAAGTGTGGACAGCGGTCTGAGTATCATGAACTGGAGTCCTGACCAAGAGCTTGTTTTGCTTGCAACAGGTATCAACAACAGCCGTAAGATTTCTGCCTGTAAGAGTGAAACTCTACGGCCAAAGCACAAAACGTAACTTAGATCAAGAGAGAGAAAGAAAAAATTACAAAATTGGGACTAGGACTTAAAGTGGAAGAAACTCTACGAGATCCTATACATTAGTTTTCATTTCATGATTCATAAGGTGGTTCAGAGATCCAAGAAAAAATTGGTTAGGCCCAAAAAGCTGCTTTGTGGAAGAGTTTTTAGTCCCTAAAATCTTCCCAGGTTGTACCTTTGATCTTGCCTCAAAAACATAAAGAATTCTTTATATCACCACTTGACTTCTTAGTAACAAAAACTGTTTCTTGGCCTTTGGTAGGACAAGTATGTGTCACAAGCCCTAATTAACTACCGGTGTGACTCACCTAGAAAATAAAATTAGCCTCAGGCAAAACAGAATTATAGAGTGCTTGAGACTGAAAGGGAACTCTGGAGATCACCTCTTCCAACCACCATGCTCAATGTGTGTTACGCAGAGCAAGTTGTTGGGGGATTGTGCCCAGTTAGGTTTGAGACCCCACAACCCCTGTGGGCATCCTGTTTCTATTTGTAACTGCCCTCAGAGTAAAAAAAAAAATGAAACTTTTCTTAGGTTTTAAGGGAATTTTCTGTATTTTTTTTGTGCCCGTTGTCTCCTGTGCTGTCCCTCAGCACTACAAACAATGTGGCTATGTTTTCTTTACTGTACCCCATCTTCCACATAATATGCATAATATTTACACACACGACATTCCCCTGATGCCTGAGTAGTTTGGCTTGTCTCAGCCTCTCACGTGACAGATTTTTCAAGCCTTTAATCATCCTTTTGACTCTTTGCAAGACTCATTCCAGTATGTCCTTGTCTGTCTTGCACTAGGAAGCCCAGAAATGGAGTCACCATTCAGTGTGTCTCACCAGCACTGAGTAGAGGAACAAGATCACCTCCCAAAAACTGCTGGCAGCGCTCCTGATGCAGCCAGGATGCTGTTGTCCACCTGTGCAGCAGGGCATACTGCTAGCTATTTCAACTTCGTGCCACAGGAAACATAGTTTATGTTTCTTTGCTAAGCTGCTCTCCAGCCCCTTGGTTCCCAGTCTGTCTTAGTGCCTGAGATTATTTTTTCCCATATGCAGGACGTGACATTTTTTCTTGTTGAGCTTTATGAAGTTCATAAGTTTTGATGAAGCCCATCTTGCCTACATGACAGAGTCCCTGTGGACAGCAGCACTACCTTCTGCTGTTCTTGCTGCTTCTCCCAGTTCTGTGTCAACTACGAATTTGCTGCGGGTCCCATGCTTCAGGTCATTAAAGAAAATGTTAATCATTGCCCCTAGTATCCGGGGGCATGCCAGTGACTGACTTCAGGCTGCATTTAATGAAAGTGCTAGCAAGCTTTTGAGCTTGGTAGTTCAGCTGGTTTTCACTGCCCTTTTATCTAACCCATACTTCGTGCATTTGTCTGCGGTGATGTCGTGGCACACAGCATCAAAAGCTTTATTAGAGTCAAGATAAATCACCATTCTCCCCATATTCACAAGCTGGTCATTTCATTGTAAGAGGTTATCAGGATGGTATGATTTCCTTTTCATAAATCCATGGTGACTGTTCCCAGTTTCCTTCTTGTCCTTCATGTCTCAAGAGAAAAGGAACTGGGTACTTGTTTGGAAGGTGAAAAAAACTTACTAAGCTTAGGCCAGGAAGCATTTTTTTGAGGAGAAAAATTTCCAAGTGTTCTGTTTGAGTTTGAGATTTCATGCTTTAAAGGTTGTGTTCTCTCTAGTACCATGTTTTCTATATTCAGGTCCATGGTAGAACAACAGGAGCACACAGGAGAATAGTTGAGTTTTTATTTGCTGCAGATACCGTTACCAATACTGTATTTAATATCTGCCCTGCAGGTCAGCAGACACTCATCATGATGACAAGGGATTTTGAGCCAATTACAGAGAAGCAAATCCACCAAGATGAGTTTGGAGAAGGTGAGAGGTACACAGAAATGAAGTTGCCCTAGCTGATGTAATTGGTATGTTGTAAGCATGTGGAAAGTCAGGAAATGGATCTCTGAGGACTTACGACTCCAGAAGAAATTTTATTTAGATTATAATGCTACTGGACAGCTGAAGGGTAAAGTCAGTATTGTAACTTGTCAGCATAAATTCAAGTAAGTTCCATGTACCAGAGTACTTTATAGACTACATAACTTCCCAGCAGGTTTTTAGAATAAAATTTGGGGAGAAGATGTGGGTTGCGTGAGGCTGTGGTTGTGTTACATAGTGCAGAGTAGTTAAGGTATTATCTGTAAATCTTCCACTACAAGGATTATTTCTTCTTCAGGAAAGTTTGTTGCTCTTGGCTGGGGTAAAAAGGAGACACAGTTCCATGGATCAGAAGGAAAACAGGCAGCACATCGCAAACAGACGGTATTATACTGCTTTTTTTGTGTCAAGCTGATGCTCTGTCAGGGAAACCATGCATAAAGAGAGTTTCTGTTATTCCTGTGGAATCAATTTGCAACCACCTTTCTGGTAGTTCTCTTCATAGGCTGCTTCTGTCTCTTTCTGTGTTGTCTGAAATCATGCATTTTTATCTTCCCTTGAATTCAAGAAGGCATCAGGGAGTACTTACTGCTTCTCAGACAGAGCTCTAGATAAGATTTGCAGCCATCCCAGCATCAATCATCATCAAATCTCAATTCACCGTGTGTCCAGATTACGCACTGCTGTCTATAGCGTGTGATCATGTGAAGAGACAGTCATATGCACTTGAAGGAGGAGCAGACTGAATTAAATAGTTTTAATTCTAGTGTTTCCTAAAACAATATTTTGAATAATGAGTTTTTAACTTACTAGTCTTGGCACTTTTTAATCGGTGGATTTCATCCTGAGGCTCTTGAAAGAGCAGTCTGTTTAGACAAAGACAGCAGTTGCCTTCCCAAGCTTTGATGCAACTTTCTTTTGTGTGACTTTAGGAGGTGTTGCCAGCATCAGCCTGGGATGATGGCAGGCCTCGGGTGACATGGAGAGGAGACGGGCAGTTTGTTGCAGTGAGTGCTGTCTGTCCAGAGACAGGTAAGGCACCAAGCTTGTTTGAAAAACCAGCACATGTAAAGGGCTTCTTAAGCAGAATCTAGGTGAGGCAAGAACTATTTGTGATCTGTTGGCCAGTTAAAGCAAGGGTGAGCTGAGCTATTTAATTGCCCTTTTCTCTGCTCTGACGTTCTCAGCGCCATTTTATAGACATGATATTTGGAATACTTTCTTTGCGGTTTGGTGTCCAGTTCAGTGAGGCACCAGGAGAGAGTACTACTTTATAGTTACTATCTGAACTGTTTCTTTCACCTGCTCAAGCTTTAAACAATACCTGCTAGACTCTCAACACCAAATGGATTAATCTGTTTGGTTCATATACCCACTGTCACTCATACTAGAGTTTAGCCTTGCACACTTTTTTTAAATACTGGTGATACTTTTGCCTTGGTTTTGCCCTGAAGTCAGAGAGGTGATGAGCTTATGCATTACTTCTAAGACTGTAATTGATGTTTTCCATGATAAATACTACTTTTTGAGCAGTTTAAATGTGTTAGGTCAACATATTGGACGACATAAACCACACTGCTCTTCCACATGTTTGGGGTTTTACCTTCAGTACTTCAGATTAGGGAGGATTGTAAATTTATAGCAAGATTTTAACATTTCTGTGGTGATAGCTGGAGGGGGAAATTATTATGACTGAACTACATCAGACTGAAATTCCTGACACAGTTCCTTTAGTCACTTGGTTACTATAGGAGAACAGCCTGACACAGAGTAAGTTCTTAGCCCTTAAGGTGTACAAGAGAAATCTTCTTTTTACACATCTGCATTAAAATTTGCTACCCTCATAACAGTAGGAAAGTTTCTTCCTAGTGCTTTCTTAGACCTTTGTCTTATTGATTTCTCACCCTTAGGTGCTCGGAAGGTCCGGGTATGGAGCAGAGAGCTTGTGCTGCAGTCAACAAGTGAGCCTATCTCGGGATTAGAACAAGCACTGTCATGGAAGTGAGTAGTACCACAGTCTGCATGCCGACAGCAGTGTTGCTTGTATTCCCTGGTCACAGTCTTTGATCAGAATCATTTTAATTTCTTCAGCCTTTTTTTTATTTTTCCCAGAACTTGAAGAAATTTGCCCTCTGATTCAGCATGAGGAAGAGTAGCCCTCTAAACCCTGAAAATCCCAATACTTGCATCACAAGTTGGAAGAAGGGGTAGATTCTTTGCATATAGTCAGTGTCAAGTGGATTTGGGCTCAGTATAAAAAGAAATACTACAGGTTGTTGCTGTTGGACACGAAATAAGGAGCATGGATTCAGTTCCACAGCAGGAGGATCATCAGAAGGTTTTTGTTTAGAACTTTCCGGCCCCTTTTATAAGGTGTTCCAATACAGGTTTAACATGATTGGTAAAGGGAACAACACCTGTCTAGTCCCATTGGTGGAATAAGAGAAAACACTCTCAGCACAGCTGTACAGAATTGTTTTGAGAAAACCAAGTTATTTACAGAAATGGTCCTTGAGAGAGAATTGTTCTCAAGAGACTTTCCTTTGGAAACAGATGAGCCATTGACAGGCTGAAAACTCTCTCAGACTCAGAAAATCAGGTCCACAATGGGTTCCTTTCCTAGTGCTGACATTTATCTGGTCACCTGTGGATATCATAAGCTCTGATCTGTGATGGACCTATGACTGTCTGAGCAGTGCTGAGGAAAATACATCCTCTGCTGTCTTTTTCTTCGTGTCACTGGAAAAAAATGTGAGATGACTGGGGTTTAAAATGACAGTTAGTGATTGTGTAAGGAATTAATTTTCATTTGACTCTTTTTAAGGCCCTCAGGAAATCTGATAGCATCTACACAAGAAAAACCCAACAGACATGATGTGGTTTTTCTGGAAAAGAATGGACTTCTTCATGGAGAATTCACCCTCCCTTTCCAAAAAGGGCAGGTCAAAGTAAGTTTTTTGTCTGGGCTTCTTTGATGAGAGTGTAATGGAGTAGAGGATTAGATCTCTTCCAGTTCTAGAAAGAGGTTTTTAACCTAATACTTTGTGCTTATCCTAACGGGAAAAGTGACCTGAAAAGAGAACAACGAGGAAGCCTGTGGAGAAGATGCAATGCACTCTGGAAGCCCATTGTACAAAGACATGTAGTAAAGGATGATTGTAGCCATGGGGTACTTCTGGGCTCTATATACTTTATACTAGGCAAATGATTCAAAAGTACTTTTCAGTATGTCAGCCATTGCAAGAGTGAGGTTATATACCCACATTATCCCAAATAAGGGAGAAGCTATGCTAGGCCATTATTTCAGCTTCTGTGCGTGGATGCTGAGAGGTCTTTTGGCAGATGCTTCCTCACTGTCAAGGAAAGCAAAGAGAACACTGCTGTCATTTTTGTGGCCTCTTCATCTGTGGGCTCCTCAGGATGCCTTGTCAGGACCTTTGCGATACATGAGGGCTCTGTTTGTTTATTAACCAGCACACCTTTTGTTGTTGGAGCACCTCCTAGTCTTGTAAACTTTCTGGGAGCAAGAATATTGGTCAGAGCCATATTTGTTTCTGCAGGTTAATGAAATGCTTTGGAATGCAGATTCTACAATCCTGGCTATATGGCTGGAAGACCTGAAGGTGGAAAACTCCAACCCAAACACTTATGGTGAGAGCACTCCATAAGGCTCTGCCTCTTAATGTTTGCTTGTAAGTGTCCTTAGCAGTGGGTACTTACTTGGAGCACAGGAGATGCTGTGGAGGCTTACCAGTGGCTTTGAGACTGATGTGCTGGTGTCATGGTTTAACCACAGACAGCAGCCAAGCCCCACAGAGTTACTTGCCCACTTCTGCACCAGCAAGACGGGGGAGAGAATCAGGAGGGTAAAAGCTGAAAAACTCATTGGTTGAGATAATAACGGTTTACTATGAAAAAGCAAAAGCCACATGTGCCATAAAAAGCAAAGCAAGGAATTAATTCACCACATCCTATGGGCAGGCAGGTGTTCAACCATCTCCAGGACAGCCAGGCCCCATCATGTGTAATGGTTACTTGGGAAAAAAATGCTATCACTCCAAATATCCCCCTCTTCCTCCTTGTTCCTCTCACTTCATGTATGAAAACTCATATGTGTTCATGACCATGTTCAGATGCCACATGGTCTGAAATATCCCTTTAGTCAGCTGGTGTCATCTGTCCTGGTTCTGTCCCCTCCTCACCTATGCATCCCCAACTTCCTTGCCAGCTTGGCGTTAAAAAGACGTGAAAGACGTTAGTTCTCTGTAAGCCCAGCTTAGCAATAACTAAAACATCACTTATCCACCCTGTGTTCAGCACAAATCCAAAACACAGTCCTGTACTTGACACTGTGAAGAAAATTAACTACACCAGCCAAAATGAGCAGAACTGGTAGTTCAGCCTGAGTTCAAAGTATCTTCCAGGCTGCTGTAACTGGAAGTGGTACAAATGAAATACTAAACGTCTGAGCCCTTCATTAAACAAGGGTACCGTCTCACAGAGGTAGCTCAGTGAATTTTAGGATTGACTTCTACACAGTGTGTTATTTTCTTATGCTGTGTGTTGTATGACAGACTCATGGACTGAAGACTAGAAGTATTATTTTAATTGCACTTAACCCACCCCTAGGAAGGCCAGTGGTGGTTGGAAGCAGGGGTTTCAGCTAGATCTGAAATACTAGTCTGTTGTAACTATGTTTTTCTATAGTTCAGCTGTGGACCACAGGAAACTATCACTGGTACCTGAAGCAAAGTCTACACTTTGGTAACTTGAAGGAAAATCAGTTGGTTTCACTGCTGTGGGACCGAGAGAACTTGTACAGACTACATATACTCTGCCAGGACTGGCATTACCTCTTCTACGACTGGAATTGGACTACAGACCATGGGCTCGGGGAGAATAGTCAACATATGGCAAATGTGGCTGTTATAGATGGAGGTAAGCAGTGGGACAGCTTTTCAGCTCTAGGGTCGGAAAAGATGGGGAGACTTTTGTATTCAGTTCTTCTTTTAATTGTTTCTACAAAGCTTTTAGGGAGGGGTCCATGTAATTGATAGAAGCTTCAGGGGTAGCTTGTTGAAAATAACCAATAAGAGTACAGCAACCATTTTCCTGTAACATTATTTCTGCTTCTAATAAAGAATCCAGAAAGAGCTTAATTTAGGCATCTTGGATTTTCTTCTCTTTTCTTCCTCAGATAAAGTGCTTGTCACAGCCTTCCAGCATGCTGTGGTGCCTCCACCCATGTGTACCTATGAGCTCCACCTCCAACAGGCAGTTAATCAGGTTGCATTTCACACAGATCCCAAACATAGTGGGGACATGGCTGTCCTGGATGCTGATAACAGGATCTCTGTATACAGATATGGTGAGAGCATGTTTCAACCTCATTTAAAGAAACTTGTGTTCCTGAGAAAAGTACCTTGGGAGACTACTAAGGTGGTGGTCACTTAAATCTTTACACAAGACATAGTTCATTTAAGTGTGAGTTCAAGTTCTGTTCTAATTTCCAGTAGTTTGAGCGACATAGAAGCATTTTGGTGGTTCCTTGACTTTGTGAGAAGACCGTGCTTGGCACTTGACTATAGTCAAGTAATTCTTCTGGTAATATTCCCATGCCTAGCTTCAGCTTGATTGCAGCACATGGTGTCTTGCGTAAGCTGCTCTCATGGCATGATGCTGACTGTTACTGGGAAGTGTCTGGGAATCTGTGTGGGGCACCCAGCACTTCCCAAAGCAGTTCTATATATTGTGTTGTTAGGAAACAGCTGTTTCGTACTGCAATGTTGGAACATGACTCTCTTCCTCAAAGTGGGTGTTAATGACAATTACGTTTTGGCAGTACTAGTAGGAATGGCACTTCCTGACTTTTTTAATACTTTCATGTAGCATCTACTTTTTGATAAGTTTGAAGATGGAAGGGGCTCTCTTGGGAGGATCTCTAAATTCTGCTTTGTTCTGCTTTGTGTTTGCTAGGGCAGAGTACAGTGAATGACCCTTCTGTCAAGTTTGGAGCTGTGGGAGGAAATGGCTTTAAAGCAGCTGTGGAAACACCATACTTGGATAAAACCTACAGGTAATACAGAACTACTACAGCTATAGTAGGGAGAAGAAAGTTGTAGCTGACTGGATGTTTTTAGGGGTCATAGCTCTGACCACTTTTCTCAAGGTTTTTAAGAGGCTGTCAGATAAAATGGTTTCATTTTGTTGATACTGTGTCTTCAACTAGTGCTGAGAAATGCCCTTTTACTGAGGTCTGAATCTAGCAGAACCAGTGACTGTTATTGACAGCACTGAGGTATCCCTTCCTGTGCCTGGTGCACAAAGGAATGATGGTGTAGTGCTCAGGCCCATGATCACAAAACACGGAGCAACAGAGCTTGCATGGCAGAGACAGTGATGAGATTAAAATTCCCACCGTGCTCTCTGTTTGTTCCTAGAGGTAGTTGGCATGGAAGCAGTACTACCTAGGGAAAACAGATGGAGCTTCTAGGTCTCATCCTTTATCTCCAGCTCAGCCTGTAGCAGGATTCATGCTTTGGCTATTTGTGTTTCTGCACTGGAGCCCTCCCAGCCATGATGTGTATTTGAACAGCCAGGCTGTGCTCAGGAAGTCCTCTGCCTCTCTAGTGAGGTGCCCTACTGAAATCATGTTCTATTTGTGTCCCAACCTCTCTTATTTTGTGACAGAGTTGATGTGAGCAGCAGCAGCAATGAAGTGATGAATCCTCTGGGGCTCCGATTTCTCACCTGGCTGCCAGATGACAGCTTCCTGGTTGTTGGTCAAGGTCAGCATGCTGCTCAGTCTGTCCTTCACCATCTGACTGCAGTGCCTCACGTGGCTGGAGCTGAAGAAGAATGCCTGAATTTACGGTACTAGAGATCTGTCAGTTGTGGCTGAAGTCTGAGAACGGTTCTGGACAGTGCCTAGAAGGAATTAAGTCTCTTATTAGACCTGCAGCCTGGAGGCCATGGGTTATGGAATTTGGCTCTCTTCTGGGCAGGAGAATGAAACAGGTCATAAAGCTGCCTACTGGTCAGCATTTGCCTGTAGTCCTAGTGCCTACACCCAGCCTAGCAAGGGTGCATGCTAAACATACCTGTATCAGTACAAGATAGCTCTGTTCCTTGGAATTGAAGGCACTTGTGGGAGAAGGCATGGCACATAACACTGAATGCCTCCATCCTACCCTTTGCCCACCATTATCAAGGTCCAGAAGGGGACCAGTAGCCATAGAAACTTCTGTCCTCCTCCTCTTCCTCCTCCTCCTCCCCTGCTGGACTTTGTGGGGCCAGTTGAGCTAAAACCAAACACAAAATAAAGCCAACTGGGGTACAGAAATGTGGTTCCCAAAGAGATTGAGAGAGCTGCTTTTTGCAGTGCTCACCCAGCAAAGACGGAATGATTTGTATGTGAACTGTAGAAGAGAAAAAGAAGGGTGTGTTTGCTGAGTGCTGCAGTGCAGAGAGTGACCAGCACAGTTAGGCAGATGCCTGTTGGTTAGAGTTGCTGGTGCTGTGCGGTGCCACTGTCACCTGACGTAGGTGTGAGAAGACTGCAGAAGACCCTTAAGTGAACAAAGTATGTCCATGCTGGAGATGTGCATCTTTTCATCTAGCTACAAGAAAGGCAGGAACAAGGTATCTGCTCTTAAGTGTATCTGCTGTGACTGACGTTCTGTATTTTCACTGTCTTGCATCAGGTTGTCAGTGCCTGTTGATGGAGAAGTGATCAGCCTGTACTGCAGCCCAGTGACCAGAACTGTAGCTCTGCAGTTGACTGATAGACGGATCCTAAAATACATGTGGGGTAAGCTGGGCACTGTTAAAATACCTGGCCTTAGGTGTAGTCACTAGGTATAGTTACAGATTTCTTAAAAGGGTTACGAAAAAATCTTAAATTTTAAAAAATGCTGCTTTTATATTCCTCAGCTCCCAGAAATGGGGTGAAATTAGTGATTTGTGTCAGAATTCAATTAAAGATAACTTTATATAGATACACATGCATATGTTAATACAAATATGTACACACACAAGTTCAGTGCTGACTGACTTGCCACGTCCACAGATCTTCTCTCTTATTCCACAGTGGAATAAAGGCACTACTGAGCCCCTGGAAGTTACCACTGCCTTGTCCACTGTGTCCTGGAGTTCTGTGCCAGCATTCCTCACCCCTGTCAGAGAGTGTAGCTTACTCGCAGTTCTGGTTTCCTTAAGATACATGTCATGTGGTTTTAATGTCTGAATGTTTGATTAGCTGGAAAACAATTAGATCTTCTTTGCTCTTTAGAGGCTTCTACTCCAGTCCTTGAGCCCTGGTGGACTAGCAGTAGCTCTGCTGTGCAGTTCCCCTACCGTTGTGTGCAGATTTCCATCACGAGGATCAGTGGTGAAGTAAGTGAGACTGCGAGCAGATGAAATTCCCAGCTCAGTTGTTACCTGTGCCAAAAGTGCACCATGGTCCTCTGCCCAGGGCCCAGTGATGCTTTTTCATGATGTTCTTCATAAGGCCCTATGCAGAGCTGAGAGCTTATCTTCCCTTACCTTCTAGAGCATTTCTGGTGGATTGCAGTTAACACCCGATCACCCCGTTCTATGAATACAGTGAATAATTTCATTTAAGAATGAGAAGATTCAGATTGGAAATGTCTAGCAGTTACTACTACACTCTTTTTTGAAAGGACTGTTTTGCTTTGTTTTATTTGAACTTAACCAATTAGTAAATATGGCTGCACTGGTTTTTCCTATTGGAGATG
Source organism: Pseudopodoces humilis (assembly GCF_049639895.1). Classification (NCBI taxonomy): domain Eukaryota; kingdom Metazoa; phylum Chordata; class Aves; order Passeriformes; family Paridae; genus Pseudopodoces; species Pseudopodoces humilis. Next base: position 29,625,723 of record NC_142203.1, read on the forward strand.
GTTTCTTGATAGTTCCTACAGCTTAAAGAATGACTAGCTATTTTGCTGGTATTTCAGGGGTTTCCTTCCTTCAGTGTGCATCCTGTTGTAGGAAGCTGCTTTGCTCTGCTCTTGAGTGGTAGTTTTCCTCGAGTATCCTAGACCAAGTGCTGCTGAATAGAAAAGCCTAGATTTCTAGGATGGCTTCTGCTTCCATTTTGTGACTGTGCAGTTACAGGGTAGGCAAAGCTGGATTTTCTGCCAGCAGTGTTTAAAGATGTTCAAGTTTAAGCCCTGCTGGAAGAGAGGTTGGATGACTTGCTGTCTTGGCTTCTCTAAGTAATTCACATGAGGTACTTGTTACCTAATTGTAAGGTACTTCAATCCAGTGCTTGTCAGTGTTGTGAAAGACAGCAGATTTTGATGCTGATAGTTCATAGTTGTCTTTATTTTAATTACAGGAGGTGATCTTGGGCCTCACAGATCGATGCCGGTTTTTTGTTAATGATGTTGAGGTACAAAACTTTTGTCCCTCATTTCATCCCCTTTTCCTCTGCCAAAGGCAGCTTCTGTATTCTGGTCTGAGCTGTAATAAACTTCTGGTTTTTTACAGGTTGCTTCTAACATCACATCATTTGCAACATACAATGAGTTTTTGTTGGTGACAACCAACTCACATACCTGTCAGTGCTTCTGCTTGAAGAACTTATCAGTGAAGGGTAAATATCAGCACCGGCTGCCTGCTGCTGCTAACTCGTAGCATTTGTCTTGGAAACACAAGATGTTCCCATTTTTCACATCCAAACCTGTTGTATTTGGGTTCCTCAAAGGAAGTGTTTAAGAGATGAGGGTAAGAGAGCTCTTTTCAGAAATCTACCAGAGAGCAAGGAGCTCAGGGAACTGAATATATATCACATGCTTTTCGCAGGGAAGAGCATTTGTGCTATAGTTGACCCTTTCACTGTTTCCTACAGCTTAGCCCTGCATTCTCTCCCTTCCCTCCATGTCCAGAAGAAGTCTGTGTGCTGTTTGAGGGTATATGGTAGAGTGGGGATCACTGTAGAAAGAGTTTCTGTTGGTGTCTGGCTATAAGAAGTGTGATGACCTTGGTAAAGACAGGTCAACTTATTGGTCCTTTACACCCTTCAGTGCTACTCTTATCTGGTCTGTTGAGCTTTGTCATCCTGTTGTGCAGAGGATACACTTCTGCTTTGTGTACAGGTACAGTAGTGATTAGCACTCAGCAAGTTCTCAGCCTGTCAGGAATTGTTGAAGATCGCTGCTGTACTGGTGGCTTGGTTGGTCCAATACAACCTTGCCTGGCTCCTACAACATAGGAGGTCCTTAATGCAGCACTGTGCTGCCTGTGCCATGTGTGCTGATATATGTTGTGTTCAGCCCTCCAGGCTGGTCTGAGCAGTGCTGCTGCACCCAACAGTGAGACCCTGCGCAAGGTGGAGCGAGGCTCACGTATCGTCACTGTTGTTCCCCTGGACACAAAGGTTGTACTTCAGGTCAGTGCTCTTCCTGTGTCTGCTGACATCAGGGTGTGCAGGGGCCTGTCACAGTGGGCACCTGGCCAACTTGCAGTGTGTGCAGTGCTGCAAAGCTGGTGCCTTACAGTGCTGCAGCACAGCACCTCACGAATCTCCAGCTGCCTGGCTGGATGCAGAGGGGTTTTGAGCATGCCTTTGGGAGTAGGTTTGGTACAGGCAGATAGGCATGTGCAGAACTGGGGAGGACTATTCAAGTTCCTAATGGCTGAGGTAGTGCAGTGCTACATACTGTGGCCTCTCACCATGAATCTCAAGACTCACTTTCTAGTACTTACTAGCAGGCCTCCATTAGCCTTGGTACTTATTTTTTTGCTGAGCTCACTCTTCAGAGATTCACAGAATGGAGAATGGTGTAATTTGAGAGGTACTTTCGGCGGTGTAGAGCCCAACATCTTCCTCAGAGCAGAGCTAACTTGAAAACTGGATCAAATTGCTCTGGATCATGCCTGGTTGGGTCCAGATTCAGAGCCTTCTGAGGAAGGAATATTTCTGAACTGAGAGAATGTTCAGGTATTTTTCCACAGTTGTTGAAATTGCATGTCCTCTGAAGTGAGCCAACAGGCCCATGCACTTGCAAGTAGCAGACAGGCCTAAGAAATTGGTCAGTTCTCACTTTTCCCACAATTTAGGCAGAGTAACTACAAGTAATTGTGTGGATCTTGTGTTGTAGATGCCAAGAGGAAATCTGGAGACCATTCACCACCGTGCTCTGGTTCTTGCCCAGATTCGCAAGTGGCTAGACAGGTAAATGGCACTGGTGTATTCTTGTCTTCCCTCCCCCAGTCTGTGCTGTTAGAGGCTGACTGACCTGGGAAAGAGAGAGAGGCTAAACTCAGAGGAATTGACCATGTTAGAGAGAACAAAACTGTTCTAGGGTGACCACCTAGAAGTTTAGCTTTCACCTGTGCCAGGTACTTCTCATTTCACCACTGAAGGGTTTATTACGTGTGCTGAAATTTTGTGGATTGGAGAAATCTTCATCTCCATTCTCCAGACATCTCAGCCACTTTAGGATTAAGCTGACTCTTTCCCATTTTTTTACTGAATTCATTTACATTGAAATTTTCTGAAAGGGAAATTAATACAAAATGTAACACTCTCTTTTAATGGTGATAAAAATAATCTAAGTTCTGTATTACTTCATCAACCTTGTGAACTGGTGTGTCCCACTGCAAGGGTCAGCAATGAACAGTATTGACTTTGCACATTTTTCTGAAAGACTGTCTACACAGCTCATTGTGTAGGCTGTTCTCATTCCACTGTTTCTGTGCTTGGCTCTAGTCAGTTGCCTTTATTTGCATCTTGTCCACTATGTAAACTCCTGTTTGACTCATTCTTTCAGGCTGATGTTCAGGGAAGCTTTTCAGTGTATGAGGAAGCTGCGAATCAACCTCAATCTTCTCTATGACCACAATCCCAAGGCAAGTCTGCCCAGTTCTCTTGTGTTGTTTGCCACACTTAAACTACCCTGGAGTCAACTGAACAGTGGACTCAAAAGTGTAGCTGTCATTTCTGCTTTTGGCAGTGATGGCTGTTCTGCACTGCAACACCATCATACAGACAGATCTGATTTAGCATTTCCTTCATCCTGTACTTTCAGAGAAGGTCTCTGATTTATTCTTGTACTTGATGTACATGTTCTTAGTGTTCAGAATAACTGGTAATACTCTTGCTCATTTCAGGTATTTCTGGAAAACACAGAAACGTTTATCAGGCAAATAGATTCTGTGAACTATATCAACTTGTTTTTCACAGAACTGAAGTAAGTGTAAGTCTGGAAATGGAAGCATTTGTGTAATCAGTGGTGCTACATTATTTTGTCAAAATTCTGGCAACTCTTCAGTGTGGGTGCAAGGAATCAGAAATCTGGCGTTAAGTTATAAAGGTTTGAGTAGGCTCCATAGTTTCAGGGATAGTGTATCTTGTTGGGAATTCCAGTTTGCAGGTAGCCATTAGATTTTTGCAGCAAGTAATTAGTACATTATCTGAGTGCTTTGACTTCTCTGCTGGGTTGCTGTAGAGCAGTAAATAAGAACAGAGAAAGTTTTGTACCCTCATAAAGAGGAGCAAGGTGGCAGTGCATTACCTAATCTGAGGCCAAGATACTTGCTTGGATCTTCAAACCAAGTCCCCTGACTCCTTTCTTAAAGGCTCAGTGATTAGTCTTTACAGTGATGGTAGTTTCAGGACTTCTCAAGGTTGCTAAAGTCAAAAATTGTGTAGGAACTGGTGCAGTCACTTAGGTGTTTTGTTTGATTTTCCATCTTGACCTAATCAGAAATAATAGCTAATGGCTTATTCTTCTGCATGGTTCAGTGGGTAAATCCATAGTGGATTTGGTAGAAGACAACCGTATCTTGTAAATCTTGCCTTCTGATATTTTTCTGCTACTGAAGTAGTTGTTTAGCCACTTTCATGTGTTTATTTTTAATACCTCTCTTGGCTGACAGTCAGTTTAGACTGACAGATTTTTGGACAGCTTCCTATTAGTGTGGCAGTTAATGAGTAGTTATTTTCTGCATACATTTGAGTTCCTTAACCTTACTGTCTTTGTTCTGGGCTATGCGATGGATGGTGCTCTTATTCACATTAGCTGTTTTTATCTAGAGAAGAAGATTTCACAAAGAGTATGTACCCATCCCTGAATGGTAGCAGTAACAGCCAGCCACACCCGCATCCTGATCAGAAAAAAGTAAACCTCATATGTGACGTGATGAGAGTTGCCATGGAACACATTGACCCTCAAAAGTGAGTACCTTCTTACTGTAGGTGAAGGAACCATTAGAGAGATTTCTAGTAAGTCACTGGCAGGAGGCAAAGCTGTCCTTCACATCAGTTATTTGGCCCTAGGTTCTCTGAGGTAAGCTTGTGCTTCACAAAATTAACTGTACCATGCCTTGCTCCTGCTGAGAATGCTGTCCTGGAAACACCTAATAATTCCACTGATAGCATACCAACATTTTACTACCAGAATTAAAATAATAGATGTAGGATGCTTACCTTATGTTTAGGAGATAGCAAGATTTTCATCGTGTTGAGTTGCTGACTGAAGCAGCTGGTAAAGATTTTACAAAGATTTACCTTTGTAAAGATATTAGCTATTCTGTTTGACACTGAATTACTTCGTAAATGATCAGCTCCATGTTCTTGATTGATTACATTTTTGGTAATCATTCTCCTTGGATGAATCAGTACCAGACAAAGATAAAACCTGGGCAAATAGCATAAAAGCAGTGCCTGGTGAAATGGTGCTAAACTATTGGCAGCTTAGTGTTAAACAGTGGAAAGAGGTGAGATGTGGTGAGTAGATGCTGAGCCCTAAGAATTTAGACACTTTCCAGCAAACTGTTTCAGAAAAGAAAGCATCTGCTTGGCTGGGAAAGCTCTTTTGAAATAGTAAATGTGAAATGTATGGAAGTATAAATAACACCCTAGAAAGCTTTCGTTTTATAAAAAAGGCTATTTTTGTGCCAGATTTCATTTGGAAAACTATCCAGCTATCTGAATGTTTAGAGAGAGGTATGTCCTCTTCATCATGCTGGCTGGCATGGTAAGGAAGCTCATTCTACACAAAGCACACCTCCAGCTTTATGACATGTTTCAAAAGGCATGCTGAGTAGAAGAACCTTTCTGGTATATTCTGTTCTTTTCCCATGTTTGCTGCCTACCTCTAGGAGGATCAAAATGCCTGAGCAGTTTTATTTTTATTTTTTTCCTAAGACTAACTATAAACTAGAACTTGCACAAACTGTGCTAAAAATAAGCTGTGTTTCTGTCTCCTCACTTTTTCATTCACTACTTCTCTTTTCTCCAGATACTGCCTATCGATACTGACAGCACATGTAAAGAAAAGTCCTCCAGAACTAGAAATTGCTCTCCAGAAGGTTCATGATCTTCGAGGTTTTGTATCAGAAATTCAAAAGTCTTGAAAATGGGTGGTTTGCAGGAGCTTTGTGTTAAGGAAACTTAGCTGTCCAACCAAAACTGTTAGGGGGGAAACTTCCCCATCTGACCATGCAAGAGCCACACTGGAAGTCACGTTTGCACCATCTAAGCTGAGACCATCCCCCACAGCTACATCCCCCACACGCACAGTCAGACCAGCTCAACCTCGTGTTTCCCACAGTAGAGTCTCAGACATCCTGCTTAATATAATTTAGTCTCAGTGCAATAACTAACTAACAAAGTAGCAGCTCCAGCTGATACCTCTGAAAAAGGACCGTAAACAAAGGAACTCCTAGACCTGGAGAACTTCTATACCTTCACAATCTACCCCTGAAAAAATCTGGAGGTTCTCAGCTCCTGCTGAGGACACTGTCTCAGTGTCTCACAGGTCTCTGTCCCCTTTGTTGTGCAAGGGGTTGGCAGTTCACACTCAAGCTTTCACCACCAAGAGCTCAACCTGCAGCTCTCTGTGCAGCTGCGCCCTGAGATACTGCACTAAATGCCAGAAACCAGAAATGCGCTTGAAACCAGCTGTGTGTTTAAGTACAGCAGCATATCATCTACAATAGGCTGCTGTACATGCCCTCAGCTCACTCTTTTACCTAGGTTTGCTGGCAGATAATCCCAGAGTTGGACCTGTTTTCACTTTCCAGTTGGAACTCTTAATTCTCTCATCATGGAATAGGATGTTCCTATTCTGGATTCTGGTATTTCAAACTAGCAAACTTTGCCTTTATTCCGTGCTGATGCTTCGAGCTCATCACAGTTGCATGCTCAGTGCTATGCTTGGGATGGTCCTTGAAGTTGCACAGAAAAGGCAAAGTAACCCTTCTGCCAGACAGAGCAAGCTATTAGTCTCGTGGTCCCTCTCTGGTGTCAAGGGATGCTTGATGATGCATCCTTTCCTCACAGCAGGGTTCCGCTGCCGGGGGTGTAACAGGTCATATGCTGCTTTATCTTGTTGCAGAAAGCAGTATGCCAGATGTCCAGGCTGTGAGTGCAGAAGAAGCACTGAAGTACCTGCTTTTCCTTGTGGATGTCAATGAATTGTACGATTATTCCTTGGGGACGTATGACTTTGATTTAGTCGTCATGGTGGCAGAAAAGTCTCAAAAGGTCTTGGCTTATAGTTCCAGCTAAGGAACTTATTTTTCTACTTTCTCAAAGGTTCTTTGTAGTCTGCAGATCAGCCTACATGTTTTCTTAGTAATGGCTCTCTACCTAGGCAGGATTCCAGTTGCTCAGAAGCTCTCTGTGTGCTTGGGATGATGCTGGGAAAGTGTTGTGTCTCTGCATCCTTTGGTACTTCTTGACCGCAACTTGGAAAATTTGTGTTCCAAGTGAAACAGTGCTCTTCTAAAGCAGCAGGGCAAAGTAGCTCTGGGGAAGGGAGGGATTGATATCTGAAGTGTTTTGACTCTATGCCTTCCATTCTCAGTTTTGTATTCTTAATTCTTGCTTTTTTAGTGGTTCCCATTATAATAGCATGTGTCTTCATTTTAATGTGAAATCTCTGACCTGAAATGGCCATCTGCATCTTCAGAGTTTCCTAGTGTTTCAGCAAATTCTGCTGTCCATCAGTTAGAACACCCTATTTGTGTTAAGAGGTTTTATGACCTTCGGTGTGGGGAAGTTGATCTACTTTATGGCTGTAAATTTATAGATAATGATAGATAATAAAAAATAACATTTCATATGACACATAGGCTTCAATTTTAAATGTTACTATCCTTTAGATACTGCTGAAGTCCGTGTGGGAGCCTGGTAATTCAAGTTAGTAATTTCTGGCAAGAGTATATGCACAAATTGATTCTTTAAGATGGCGTACATTTGGAAAAAAATTCATTTTTTTAGGATATTATCATACATTTTCAAATATGTGACTGTCGGTTGGTGAAGATGAGGGCAAATAAGGACTTTAGCAGATTAGCTCAACTGCGGTTTTTATTGCTCTTTGCAGGACCCAAAAGAATACTTACCCTTCTTAAATTCCCTTCGGAAAATGGAAACCAATTATCAACGATATACAATAGACAGACACTTGAAGAGATACACGAAAGCTCTTGGCCACCTCTGCAAATGTGGTAGGTGTCCTAAGGAGGATTTCTGCACTGTAACATTTCCATTATGGAGAGCCTTTGGGGGGAAATAGCTAAAGAAAGAGAAGGATTGCACAAGATCATCTTCCCATCTGGTAATGCGTGGTGAACTTTTGCTACTTGCTTTTTGTGCTATAGCTTGGTGCAGGAAGAGAGAAATGTTTACACCTCTGTGGTCATGAAGCACATGAAGTCTTGTGTGGTTCCTGTTCAAGTGAATTGTGCCTGGTTCATATCTCTGGCAAAACCTCATGGAAGCAAATGCCTTGATTTTACAGCAGTAAAATGGGTGCTCTTCCACCCAGACGCCTCTAGTTGCTTCTTCATGTTGTGAACCCAGGCTGTCTGGGAGCCAGGAGGGCCATGTACTTTCTCTTTTATTTTTACAAGTAAATTATTTCTGCAGGTCCTGAGCACTTCTCTGAATTTCTGAACCTGGTGAAGGATCAGAACCTGTATTCTGAGGCCTTGAAGCTGTACCCCTCTAGCACTCAGGAGTACAAGGTGCGTAAGCTCCTGACAGTGCAGTGTCAAAGCTTTATATTCCCTTATGCATGTGTTTGTATCTTCTCAGCAGTTTGCATGAGGGCAGAAATGGAACTGCAGCTGCTTGTGTTCAAGTTCTGTAGGTCATTGCTATTCCAGTGTTGTCTGAGACCCTCTTCTGAGATAACAGCTGGAGTGACTCTCAGCACTAACCCTGTGGGGCCTGGTCATCTATGGTTGTTACTCCTTTAATCCTGTGACTCAGAGAGCACCTGGAAGTGCTGTTTCTTCTGCTGCACTATTTTGCTGTGTAACTCCTATAACCTCAGGAGGACTTCTCCCTGTTTTGACCTCTGTGTGGCTTGCAGATTTTGTGGGGACAATTCATTATCCTTAAGCTATTCTGAAAAGTGCTGGAGAACTTGGACACTTTCAGATGTGCTGTTTACAAGTTTGTAGTGTCCCTTATTGGTTTCAGTGTTACTGAAGAACTTCAGCTTGTCCAAGGCTGAGATAAAAGTGCATTTAATATAATCTAATGTAGATACTGTAAATACACACAAGCCTTTGTACAAGGAGGAGTTGAATGAGAGGGGAAATAGAGAAAATCAGTCTACTTGCAACACAGTGAAAGCAGAAAGGAGTCTTTACTCATGAGGGAGGTCTGTTTCTGAATGACTCATTGGGAGTGTTTTATTATTTCCCCTGTATCCTTCCAGTCAAATCCACTTGTGTCTTCTTCATGGAGATAGTGAGCTCTGAGTAGCCTGTGCCTATAAAGTTACAGGGCTTTAGTGTTCCCTTGTGTGTCAGTGTTTGTTTCCTAAAGTAGGTTGGTTCTGAGAGACATTCTAACAAAAACTGCTCATGTGGGTGGGGAGGAAGGGTCTGGTTTCCTGCAGTGCATAGTTTACACAGCATTTGGTTTGGAGAGGCAGGTGCCTCCTATGTCACTTGCTGTAGCCCTGTGAAGTGTCTCCATGTGCTGATCATCAGCCCTTGGCTTGATATAGTTTGAAATGGGGTAGAAACTTCATGCCTAGAAACTCCTTGGAGAAGCTGGGTAAGAGGCTTTTGTTGATGGGCCCTTAATTTTTACTAATGGAGGACAGCTACTCACCTTATTAATCTTTTCTTTCTTTTTTTTTTTTTTTTGACCCCTTTTTTTCAGGATATCAGTGATGCATATGGGGAGTACCTGATTCAGAAGCAGCTGTATGAACAGGCTGCATTGATATTTGCTCGTGCTGGCATCTTTGCAAAAGCACTTGATGCTTTTCAGAGCAGTGGCAGCTGGCAGCAAGCCCTTTGCATGGCATCACAGCTTGGTTACACAAAGGATGAGCTGTCCAGCCTGGCACGGAACATGGCAGGTATGCCTTGAAGAGATGCAAATGTGCAGAGCAGAAGTGGCTGCTGTTATTTATGGTTCACTTCGATTTTTCCCATAATTCAATGAAAACCTCAGTATTCAGCAGCACTTTTCTTAAATGAGAACAAAGATCCCATGTCTCCCCAAGGGTTTGTGCATTTGCATATGACCTTTGTTTCCCAAAGGAACCAAAAGATGTTGAAGCTGAATGGGTAGGCAACCCAGGAGCTGCCAAGGAAACTGTGGCCTCAGCTGCCCAGCGCTGGCTGCATTGTTCCCTTGCCAGACTGTTCTTCCAAATTGCTTTGTTAGTTAACCTCAAGGAATGGACATGCACTGAAGTGTCTGACATTTCTGAGGCCTCTAGACATTAACTGGTGCAAGTGCTGTGTCTCTTCACCAACCTTAAAGGCTGTTGGATAATTTGGAGCTGCATCTTGTTTTCTCCTTGAAGCGAGCTCGGAACTAGGACCAGCTGGTACATTAAGCTGTGTGTTGTCCTAAGGAGAAGTAGGTAGCTAGTCACAGAATTTGTGCTCACTGGCACATGTCATACATGAGGTGTGTGGTGGATGTGGTGTATATTTCAGCAAGAGAAATTTCACCTATTTCAGCAAGAGAATGGAGCGTTGTCCCAAATTCAGCCTTACTCGGAGGTGGAGTTTATGAAGGGCCACGTAACACGGGAAATACGGCTTCTGGGAGTCTAGTCTTCTGGAGTTGGATATTCCAGTATTTGCTTTCTCTGTCACTTAATGTGATTTAAATCCTTCATGCATTTAATGCTTTTCTGTGGTGCCCTTTTTAAATTACAGCTCGATTTAGCAACTGAGTATACTTGTGAGCATATGGAAATGTCACTGAGCATGTCTCAGTGAGTGGGATTTTCCTCTACTTTGTAGTTTTCTGGCACAAAATCCAGCTGTTTCTGAAAAGCTGAAACCCCACTTTTTCTTGTAGGAAAACTAATTGAACAGAGAAAGTACGCAGAGGCAGCCATACTCCTGGAGCAGTACACTCAGGTAATGTAATCACCCTCCTGCCTGTGTCCCAGTAATGCCCAGTATCTGTCATTTAGATTCACCATCTGTGTTTTCTCTGTTATCCTGCACCACATGGATGCTGACAGCAGAACAGTCTGTGCCCTGGGTTCCCTTGAGGAGGGCAGAGCAGGCCTGGGTGATGCAGTGAACAGGGTGGAGATAAATGCAGTGTCCCTGAGTTTTTCCCCTTGTGAAGCCGCCCACGCTTTGGTATGAAAAGCTTTTGTCTAGGAGAGCTGAAACATGAGGGCTGAAATAAGGAAGAGGGAATTCCAGAGGCATTTCCCCTTAGTGTGGGAGAAGCAACATAGTTTTGCTGAGTTGGCTTGTGGTTTTTGTTTTCTTGTTTGGGTTTTTATGTCAACACCTCAAAGCAGCTGGCATAGTAGTGTTTCCCTCTCTTGACTGAGATACTGCTGCATAGAAATACCCATCTGAGTAGCTCCTACCTGAACATGTATTACTAACATCAACAGCAACCCGTGGTCGCTCTTTTTTTCTAGGACTATGAGGAGGCTGTTCTCCTGCTCTTAGAAGGGGCTCTTTGGGAAGAGGCTTTGAGGCTGGTAAGACATTTCAGACCACAAGAACAGAAGTGGAAATACACCTTAAGAGTGCAAAAACAGAGGGATGTGATCTGGGTAAGATCCTTAAATAAAAATTCTCTTCTTTCCCTGATCCAGATTCACAAGTATAGTAGACTGGATATCTTAGAGACCAACTTAAAACCTGCTATTTTGGAAGGTGAGTCTGTACAAGAATCTAAGATTTCTCTGTGCTATAGAGGCTAAAGAATTTCTTTGATGGGTCTGTGGGAAGTCACAGCACTATGTATATATCACCATTCCAGTACTGGAAGGCGTATGGCAGGATACTTTGCTTCCACCTAATTGATGCTGCTCAGTTAGCTGCACTTGGCTGTCCTCAGTGCATCTTGAAGCCCTGCAGTGTCATGGGATCTTTTCAGCTTAGTCAGGCTCCTTTGGAGCTTTTCCAGACCTCACAGTCAAAAGCTGCAAAAGTGTCTGTGTCTGCACGTCCATGATGAAGCAAGACAGTCCTTGTTCCAGAGCACATGTGGCAGCAGAGCTATGGACCAGGAAAATGTCTACCTGTCCTGTAAGCTATGATAAGTAGCTTTTGTAAATAAAAAAAATATTTGATAGCTTTATTCTCCCTTCCACAAATAATGTTTTATTACTATTCCTTGTTCTTTCTTTTCATGCTTTATGAGCTGAGGGATTTTTTCTTTCTGGGCCTGTTGAAGGACTGTGCTTGTGTAAAAAATGCTTTTGTGTTTCTCTTGCACAAATGTTTCTGTTTTGATTTTCTTGATGATCAGCTCAGAGGAGTCAGCTGATCTTCCTAGATTCCCAGAAAACAGCATTTCTCCGCCATAAGAGTCGCCTACAAGTGGTGCGAGAGCTGAAGGGGAAGGCCTGTGAGAACCTGCAGGGTTAGTATTGAAGTGCATATGACTTTCTCCTGCATAAATAACTGTGATCATGTTTTCTGTGGTTTCTGTTTGCTCTGATGAAGCTGTGCTCTCCTTTAGCTTCAATGGGATCTACAGCAGTAAAATAGCACCTTTCTCAACCCCTCCTCACTCCATGAGTGTAGTTACTCTGTATTTTCAGCTCTTCCTTGGGTCACAGCATTCATGCAATGAAAATGCACCTGTAAGCTCTTCAAAATGACAGAGCATTGTCTCCATACTACCATCTTGGCTGTGTGAGACAGTGCTCAGAATGTCCTTCGTGCCAAGTACCTATAAACATATTCACCTGCCAGCTTACACAGGCTCAAGGAATTCCTCTGAAAACAGACTGCTTTGTCCTAGTCCAGACCTGCTGCACTGAGATTGTCATCCCTCTGATTGTGCTGTTCAATATCATGATCCCCACCAGGGCGGAGGAGTGGTGCTGTTCTCATAATTATTGTTTCTTCTTGTGTGTGGTGGCTCAGGGGAGTTGGGAGCTATAAGTTTCCAGAACACCAGCAGGTAGAATGAATCTGCCCAGCAAGCTACACAGATCAATCAGAAAGCTTGAAATAATTCTGACCTTTTTCCATACTGTGACAGTTGTTACCATGTTTTGCAGATTATGAAGTGCCAAATTGCCCAGAATTGGAGCTTTTCTCTGAAACCAGCAGTGTTGTGACAGCCAGTGACATGAACAGCAAATACTCACACAGCAATTCAAGAATATCAGCGTAGGTATCTGCCTTCAAATCAGGGAGTGACTGTTTTGGCATCAGCATTCAGGTGGTCAGCTTGCTCATACTTGACATGCTCCTCCTTGCAGCTGTGTGTGCCTTGGTGCTGCTTTAATTACAGGCATTTCATGGTTATTTTAACTCTCATTAGAAGGGAAAGAGCAGAAAAAGCCAGAAGCTACTAGTGCAACAGGAACTGGGTGCCTGGCAGAGGAGCTGAAACTCTGGGCGGGTTCTGGTTCCATGGGTGTTGGGCATATGGCCAGAATAGCTGGTTGTAGAAAGCTAGACACAGAGTACAGGCAGAGCCTCTCAAACATTAACAGCTTGTGCCCATATCTTGTGTTCTTTGGCCCAGGTTTCACACTTGGTGTGTGGGAGTTGCTACTAAATCTCATACCAATGTCTTCCCAAAGTGGTTGTGTGCATTGTTTTTGAGGGCTCTCAAGAACATGAGCTGCAGTGTGGGGTGGGGTGTAACAGGCTGGTGTAATCTGTGGGACCACTTCTGAATTCCCTGGTTGAATTGTGGAAAAATACAGTTGTGGAAAAAATGTGGACTTTTTAGACACTTTTTTTTTTTTGTGGACCAGATGTAAACAGAAGGAGAGTGCAGCCTTAGTATTCAGTGTCAGAGTGTGAAGATCACTTGGGAACATTATGCAACTAGGCCTGGTCTATTAATGAAGTTGCTTTCTTGTGATCATGGGTAGGAGTTGAGCAGGCTCTGGAAATGGCAGAAATTAAAATGTTCACAGCCAAGCACAGACCTTGGCCAGCAGTGTTTTAAGTGGATCTCAGCTTTGCCTGATAATGACTACTGCTTTGTGCTTGGATCAGCTCCTGCTTTGTGTTGTAGACATGCTTTAACCTTGCTGGAACATGGAGCAGTCCTTTTTGGAGGAGAGAAACGGCCTGACTCCTGTTTTGTGTTCCAGACCACTAAGGACATCGGTTGAGTAGCACTGAAAACATTGTCACTCACCTAAGGTTACATGCAGTCCTCCATCAGCTGGAGGAAGCAAAGATTTGAGTGACAAGTTTCATGTACACTGCTGATGTTCCTTCAGACTTAACCCTGCTAACAGCTAATCCTGTTGTGCACACTGTAACTGAACATGCTCTTTTCAGGCGATCCTCAAAGAACCGACGCAAGGCGGAGCGTAAGAGATACAGCCTGAAGGAGGGGAGTCCTTTTGAGGATATTGCCCTTCTGGAAGTCCTGGGAGAGAGTGTTCGTGCTGTTGAGACTGTGAAAGGTAGGACAATTGGTGATCTTAATCCATGCTGCAGCTTCTGAAGATGAGGACAGCTAAGGTGGTGTGCCCACTCTTGTTCTTACTGTATATGCTGGGGAGAAAAGCTGCCTGTTCCACACAGTCATCTGTGTTGGACCTTGGTTTAGTCAGCCTGCCTCTGTGCTCAAAATAACATGATCTCTCTGCATCTGAAGTTGGGAACAGAAAAAAGAAGCCTTCTCAGTGCCACTACAGATTTATCTTGTTTTTGTTCTCAGACACTGTAAGGGCTCAGTAGGAACAGAACCACTTCTGAATTGCTGCTTTCCTTCCTGATAGCAAAGAAATGCAGCTGTTGATTTATTATATCTGTCTTGATTGCTATTTATTGCTTCTTTTCCCACCTGCAGGAGAGATACACATCCTTCTGAAGCAGCTTGTGCTCTTTGGTTATGATGAGCAAGCTGGGGCACTGCAGAAAGTCCTGGAAGAGGTTTTGCAGTTGATGGAGACCTCAGTCTCAGAAATCTGGACTTCAGACCTGCAACAGAGCTCTGTCAGCCTGGTCTGTGCTCATCCACAATACCTGTCACACTCACTAGACAGTATCAAGTGTTTAGCTGTACTTTGCATTCTCCAGCAGACAGCCTGGAATCCTTCCATGGCTTTCAAAATCTGGGGCTTTTTTCTTTTAGAGGTTTAGTAGATATTCTGGACAGGACCTGCCAAGTCAGTACACTCTAGATGGATACAATATGTATAACCTACTGTGTTCCCTGCACTGAATGCCACATTGGATGTGATGAGGTCTTCTGAGGCTTGTCTTGTCCTAGTGGTGACTTGTTTTTGTAAGCTCCATCTTAAGCAATTTGTAGAATATGGAAACACTCCCTTCTTTTCTAGACCTAATGGTAGAAGTGTACTAGAGCAGTTGCTGTCCATCCTGGTCTTGTGAAGTGAAAAGCGACTGGATTAGTCAATTTAGTGTGAACCATATATCATAAGGAGTAAATTACAAAAGGAAGGGTTATTTCAGACTTCTAAGCTTCAGCTTGATGCAAAATAAGGAAATCGTAAGGGCTTTATTTATTTAGGGCTTTTTTACTTCCAGAGTAAAAAAGTCTTTAGTAAGTGGTTTCTGAGCATTTATGGTGAACACAAGGTGCTCCCCAATATCTTCTCCCTATCTGCTGATTAGCAGGACTTTTAAAGACAGATTAAAATTGTTCTGTTTGACAGGGAACAGAGACTCCCAAATGAACTTTAAATATTGATGGTGCTGTAATGAAATCAGTCCTGCTGAATCATGACAATTATGGTGCTGTGAAGAAGCTGGATAAGAATTCTGTGTCCCAAAAAGCTGTGTGAAAACAGTTCTGTCTTGCTGCCTATGTTAACTTTTCTGAGACATTACTGGGCTTTGATCACACTGATCACTCTTTGATCCTGTTCACTTTGTACTATGAGGTCTCCTGGTTTTGGACAATAATAGCAGAGTTTCCTTTGAGAGTATCTCTGCTTGTGCTTTGCTTTGTTCAGGTTGAAACATGGCTATTTCTTTTTACAGGTCTTGGGACCCAATTCAACTGCAAACAGCATTATGGCTGCCTATCAGCAGAAGAGGATGGTGCCTCCAGTTGTACAAGGTTAGCTGAGGCTCTGAGTTAAGTTTGGGTGTGAAATGTCAGGGAGGTTAGTGGGCTTGGAGTTTCTCCAAGCACTGTTACCTACCATGAGTTGTACCAGTTTCTCAGCTGTGGTGGTTCCTTGCTTTTCCTTAGGGTGTACCACCCTGGCTTGTGGCAAGTGAGCAGCTTTCTTAACAAAGTTGATTTTGCTCTGAATTTGTGTGCTAAAACTGTCTCAGTTTAAAACTGTCTTCTGTGCTAAAGTATCTCAACTGCTGCTGGGTTCCTGTGTGTGTAATGTCAGTCTGTTGTGAGGGAATTGAAAATATTATTTCCTAAGGAATGTGTTAAATAATTCTTCTTGTAACTTACCTGATGAATTTTTCTCTCTGGCTTTGGCAGTCAGGCCTGGCTCTTCACCAGACCAGGCTACAATCTGTCATATCACTTTGCCACCTTAAAGTCCTTGAAGTTAATACAAAATTAGGGCTGAGAAACCTAGCAAAGGGTGGTCCCAACTCCCCAGTCTTCTGTTTTCCCGCTAGTCCTACATCCTCTTTCCCTGCTAGTCCTGAAATTGCATGGGGAAATCCTCTGTTGAATCTATAGATGCAACCTGTCTAACAAAAAGAGCCAGCTCACTGTGGTGCATGATGGGCCAGTGACACGTGAATGAATGGAGTTCTGCTTAGTGCCACTAATGGTTGTGGCTTTGTGCCTGTACCTCCTTGTTCTGAATGTAACACTTAATGATTGAACAGGGACTTGGTGTGCCCAGAGGTTTCCTGGTGAAAGCAGGTTTTCTGAGGACACTCTCCTGTGCAGCCTGGTGATCAGTCATCATAGGGAAATGGTAGATATCTGTAGGAGAACATTTTAACAGAGCAAGGGCATGATACTTTAGTCAAAGCCTGTCTGCACAACCCAGCTTTCAACCCAGACAACATTTCCAAAGACAGTGTCCTTGGGACTTTCCTGCAGCAGTAAGAATGAGGAAAAACAATGATGATGTGTACAAGAAATGATAAACAAAATGTATTAGCCAACAGTAGCTTGTTAAGCCGCACAAACCCTGTAGGACCCTATGAGAGTGTGCTAAAGATAGAAATAAAGTGAAGTTCACTTTTACCTCCATGAGGACTCCATGAATATTCTGAGCGGATTTCCATTAGATATCAAGAGATTTCTCAGCATCCTTTGATTTAAGAAAAGTGAACAAAGTAGTTGACAGCTCTTGAAGAAACTATATTGCTGTTACCCCCTGTTCTGACGCTTGTTCCATTTGCCTTTCAGATCCAGAAGTACTGACTCCACCAAAATTCAATAAAAATCTACAGTGGAAGCTGCATCTTCTCCAGTAACCAGAAGCCAAGGAATTCCTCTGGACTCTGAACTCTTGACTTTTCACATAATTTCATGATATCTTTGCAGAAGCTGTTGCTGTTCTGGTGTTTCTGATACACTGTTCTTAGGGCTGTGCGAGTGAAGGGTCCCTCTGCCTGGTGCAGCTGTGACTGGGACCCGTTTGGTGTCGCGCTTATGGGCACAGCCACTCACATCCACTGCAGAGGTGGCTTGTGAGGCTGGGGAGCAAGAGGATACGCAGCTCTGAAAGCTCCTACCACTATTCCCCCTTCTGGATGAAGCAATCCCACCAGTATTGGATGGGTTATCTTCCCTGCCATCCCTTCCTCACAGAGTTGATACCTGCCATGATGACAGGGCACATTTTAAGCACTTCAGCCTGCTTTAGAAAGCTCGCCTGTAAGACTGTAGCAATAGCAAATGGCTGTAGTTGCTGAACAAATTTTGTGTTTTCTCTGCTGAAGCTGGGTGTTGCTGATACCAGATTTTCATCATTGCTTTGTTACATCAGAGTGAATCCTGCAGTGCCAACAGCCATTGCTGTATTGAAACTGGGCCCATTCACACCAGGGAGGGCTTGGACAGAGGAAAACATGAATAAAAGCAGGGCAGTGGCAGTGTCACGCTCTGCTGGGTAATACCACCCTAATTATCTGAGATCAAAGATAGTCTAACGCTGCTTTATGACACTGACAGATCAGCAGGTGTTCCCTGATAATGCTGTGCACTATTGCAGAACTATGTCATCTGGAAACTGGTCTTGTGCTGAGAATTAGGTTTTACCCCAGAATACTTCTGTGATCTGGTGCGAGAAATAATAGCAGCAGTTCTGGGAGCAGAGGAAGGAGACAAGGCTGAAAACCTTTCCATTGGTAGCATCCCCTTCCTGGTTAATTTCGGCCTGGTTGCTGCAGTGTTCAGGCCATTTCTGCTGGGTGCTGCAGAAAAACACTGCACAAACAAGGTGCTTTACTGTATGTTGGGGGTGTTTAATAGCACAGCAGCAAGCTGTGTTCTGACTGTACAGCATGACCATGTCCAGTGCTGCAGGTCACTGCTCTTGTGTGGCAAGAACTCCATTGAATTGGGGTGGCCATTTGGTCTTGCACCATGTTGTGCTGTCTTGGGCTTGCTGGAGGGGAGTGGTAAAAGCCTTTTGTCAGTCTGAAGCATTGGAGCACATCTTGTTTCCACTTGTTCAGAGTTGCATGGCCTGTTCTGGGTTGTGTGGGGACAACTTAAACTTGTCAAATACTGTGACTACACTTGAAAGAGATTCTCCAAGAGTAAATAAAGCGTTTTGAGATGGCAAAACACATGAAAGGCTTTCCAGGGCAAGACTGTTTCAAAAGATCTGGTCTTCAAAATGGTAGCAGAGCAAAGTCTATGGTGCAATACAGAAGCTGTCTACTAGATCTGGAGAAAGGGTTGATGAGGGAGTCTGTGCTCCTTTGCAGAGCACTCTGGCCCTGCAACTGAAATGTGACACACCAGTAATTCCTGACATTGCTAAATCTGATGCCAGGAAACGCTGAGGTCTTGCACAACCTAATCTGTTGTCTAGAAAGAGAACACAAGAAAAGGTAAAATTGCCACTGGCTTACTGAGCATTCATGCTTGTGCCAAAGTACATGTATGATTTCTTTTGCTTTTCCATCATGGTGATGGTGAAAGCCAAAGACTCTTTTGTGTTAGGTGTGTTTTCTTCTCCCATCACAGCAAAACCCCTTTAAATCTGCCATCCAAGTGAAAGACCAGTCTTCTAAATCACTCATCACTGAATTCTTACTGTCTTCCCCTACACCTTTCCTTCCCTAGTGTTCTTGGAGTAAGGAGCAGTGGAGCTGGGAGCAGCACCCAGTGTGAGTGAGTCTTGAGGGTGGATGCCCTGCTTACTACTTCTGCAGTTGCTGAACCTTAGTTTCTTAGCAGCAGCTAGGAGTCAGCTTTCCCTTGATTTCTGCTGGCATATTCTTTTGCTTTCTTAGTGATGCATGTAATCTTGAAATATACTCAGCTTCAGTTACTGGCATTACAGACACATTGAATTTGCTCTTTTGAATTCTTTGGAGGCTCCTACAATAACCAGCAATGGAAGTAAGCCATTAATGCAGAAATATGGAGTTAACTTTAAAGATATCTCAGCCTCTGAGCAAATGTGGCTGTATGGAAGCCTGTTTCCCTTGTTGGGTATTTCTCACCTCTCTGCTGATTAGCTTCATTAAACACAAAAGAAATCCCATCAAGTTCACTAGGAACTTTCATGAACAGTAACACAAACTGTGGTTCGTTGGAACAATAGATTATAGGTTCTTAGATAGCCGGTGATAAACGCACCTGCAATATACAATTGTATAGTGCTGTGTACAAGTGTTCCTGGGTATACTCCAATGGAGTCAGAGTCACAGATCTTTCCAAAGAGGCATCCCTGCTCTGGGGAAGAGATCAGCAAGACCCTGGACTTGTCTGCAAGGTGGTCATGTTCTCATCCTCTGCCTTGAAGGCTTTCCAAGAATAAATGTATTCTTTTTGGGAGAAGCAGAGATGAGATTACAGTCAAATATTCTGTAACTGCAGTTGTAAATGGAGAGGAGGGGGAGAGAACCACTTTCTGTGTCAATGAGTATTGAGAAATGCAAGGAGAGGACAAAGGATGGAACACAACACTTGCACCACTCTCTTTTCCACCTGGATGGCTGCAGAGGCAAGGGCCATCTGGCCCTCCACCTGGTAACCTGTCATTCCATCACCTACCATCAGCCCATGTTAATCCTCTCACCACGTTTCTCATGGCACATCTCATGGAAGGTCCTTTACCACGTTTTTCTTGGCTTTAGGCCTCGTTCCTATAACAATATTGCAGAATACAGCTCCAGAAGAGATCTAATTACAGCCAGGGGTGGAAAGAAGATGCTTTACCATCACTGGCTGATGAGGATTAAAATTATGCTGCTGTTTTTAGGCTTTCTTCCAACAAAGATGT
Source organism: Pseudopodoces humilis (assembly GCF_049639895.1). NCBI lineage: Eukaryota > Metazoa > Chordata > Aves > Passeriformes > Paridae > Pseudopodoces > Pseudopodoces humilis. The sequence continues at coordinate 29,645,634 of NC_142203.1, forward strand.
CGTATTGGTTGCTCACAGTCTCCTGTATGGACTTACCAGGTGTAGATGAAAGATTGGAGGAAGGCTGTGGGTCCCCTGCAAAGGCACACATGAAGTAACTTGTGACAATGTCTACATTTCCTGCCTTGGTTTCCTTCATGGCCTTGAGGCTACCCCTATAGGCAGCTGCCCCTGGCTGCCCCTTGTTGGCTTCAGAGAGCTTGTACACTCTGCTGCCTTCCTGCAGACCTTTCCCATACAGTGGTGACCTCACAGCGAGTGCTGGACCTGCAGCCATCCCTCCCCCTGGGGTTAGCCCTGGTGGCAGTGGTTCTCCCAGTGATGCCACTGATTTACATCATACACAGGCTTGTCCTTCTCAATTGTGCTCCACATTTCAGTGTATGGCAACTGTGCCTCAGCTGCACCGTTCCCATACAGATGGATTGCAGGTGTTTATGCTTCACTCTGACCTGCCCTGAGAGGCACTAAAACCAAAACTCCCACCCTGATGTGATGGGCCATGAGCACTGCATTTCACTGTAAAGAAGCATGGCTTTCCTCTCTGGCCTATGTCTGCCATTAGGAAGACCACAGCCCTCCAGCATTCACAACTGGCTTTGGTCCAAATTAGTTCCTGTTGCAAAGCTTTAGCACTTTACCTCTGGAGCCAGCTGAAGCCCTAGTTTGTGTCAAGAATGAATTCAGACTGGCTGTGCTTTTCTTATTGTTCCTTACTCTCTTAAGCTTTATTTTGTAATTTGAGGAATATTATTATTGATGTCAGCAAAAGTTGAATTGTGACTGGTGTTTTAAATTAGGTAATGGCCAACCCTTCACCTTACTGTACCCTGTTCTGGTGAAAGATGAATGATTTAAGAAAAGATTTTGCACAGTGAGTCATAGGAGAGTGATAAATACTTAAAAGACCCAGAAAGGTGGGAAATGGCAAGGTCTTGCAGAATAGTTTTGAAACAAGTAGAGGAAACAGACAGAAATCTTGAATAAGATACTGAACACTGCATTTGGCAATGTTCCAAATGTTTTACTGAAATTAATTAAATCACCTAAAAAAGCATCCTTTAGATGAACTTAGTTCATTATAATGTGAAAACCACATCTCTAAACAGGCGCAATTAATTTGAAATGCATTGTACCTTTAAATTGAACCAGGCAAAAGATTGTCCAATAGCTATTGAGTAGGCAGGTATTTAGACATCAGGTAAGTGCAGACTTAGGTATTTTGAAAATATCTCAGCTACACTGCTTGGCTAGAACTGGGTGTGCTGTCTCTGTGGATTCACCATCCAGCACCCATCTACGCACAAGCATGAAATAAACATGACCCTCTGTGAGGATTGGCTTCTTGCATACCAGATTGAAAGAACACATTTTTGGGGACTACTTTACAACAGAAACATCTTTATTCTTTTCCAGCAACAGCAACTTACTATTTGCCCCATCTGAGTGGGAACAGCAACATGCTGCTGGCATGGGGGAATGGAAGAAGAAGACACTGTCTCCCCACAGAAAGTGTTACTGTTAGGAGCAGCATTTTGCTTGTATAGCAAAAGCTCTGTGCACTCTCATTGAAAGCCATTTCACACAGAGCATCTTTCTTAAGTCAGAACTGGGCTTAGGACGAATTTGAACTGTACAAACCAGATCGGGAGTCAGGAGATTTTTATTAGTACTGTTCTGCTGCTTCTGCAAGTTCACATCTTCACAACAATCAAATGATAAGAGGCTCGCTAAAATCCTGGTTAGAGAAACAGCGGGATTAAACCACAGGATTTCTGTACCAGCCTCAACATATGAAGACAAGTAGCTACAAATCTTGATAGCTTTATTACTCTGGGGAGCAGTAAAGCTGGTCATTGTGTATTACATTTCATATAAAATGTTTAAATACATCCTTGTACCCAAAAGAGATTGTTTGGAGCACTCAGAGCCTGAGCAGTGACTGTCCTGGCACCCTGGTGAGGGGCAAAGCCCACTCCATAGCTGAGGGACAGTTCAGCAGCACTGAGCTGTCAGGCCTTTCAGTGGCACAGCAAAGTGGGGACGATCAGCTGCTGCTCCTTCCCCTCCACTGGCAGTACATTCTGGCAGCCACACCAGTGCTTGCAACATTAACACACAGGAGGAACTTCAGTGAAAGGGAGAAAACATCAAGATAAAGACCTCTAAATAATTGTTTCTTTCTCAGTGGAAACCAAGATCTGGGCTCAGTTCAGCTCCTGAATTAAAATAAATCTTTTCATCCAAACAAAGCACTTTTCCCAGACTTCAACTCACTGACAGATTAGTGTAGCCGTACCACAATAAAGCTGCAACCAAAAAGCTTCAATTTCAGAAATCACTTTATTTATATTTTTAGTAGGGAAGAAGAAGAGGGCTTGTTTTTTTTGTTGAAGCTATTACTAAATTAGCGTGCTGCTGTTTCCAGGCTACTTTTCCACACATTGTATTTGCAATTCCAGTTAATAAACACACATTTCCATTAACATTTTGTAGTCTTTGTGTTGGCTTGAAATCTGAAGACAGACTGGAAGATGATTTTTTGCAAAATCATTTTGGCCAATGTTTCCTAAGATGTTCCTTTAACTGTGGGATTGTGGACAGCTGTTGTTTACAGCGATGGCATCTGAGGGGAAGTTTGAGAAGTTCAGAGGTATGGTCTTTCACCATCACTTTTCCCTTGCTTCTTACCATCTCTATCACATCTGGGGATAAAAATAAAGAGACCAGAGTATTGATACCATGCAGCATCATGAAACACATGACACTACAAATCTTTCTGCACTCTTCTGCATGCACAGTGTGTCATTGCTGCATTCTATTTTAAACCAGCCACAAAATTTGTTGACTTTTACTCAGTCCTACTCCTCAATGTCTTAAATTAAATCAAACTTTTCCCTTACTGCAATAAAATGTGTAACTTGTACATTTGTTTGGAAGAAAAATCCAAAGCCAGAACCTGCAAGCAGGATTATATGTTATGAAATACTTTTTCTAATCATTACCTTGAGAGTTTAAGAAGTAGTCTGTAGTAAAAGAATTCCAGTGCTTTTTGGTTTTCAGAGCTGGAGAATCAAAATCCTGACTGATTACATGCAAATGTAGCTGACTGAAAAAAAAAATACAATGGAGATATGAGAGAAAAAGGTTAATGCTTGAAGTTGTTCTGCGTAAGTTGCATCAGTTGCAAAGATGATTCAGCAGAGTGCCAGCCTTGTGGGTCAGTCCTGACCCTGTGACAGAAGAAACACAGTCTGTTCTGGAAGCACTGTCTCTTGCCAACCATTTCACTCATAAACAGTCTGCATATTCCACTGGCCCCTCACTGCAGTCTATATTCCTGCTGATTTCCAAAAAGGGGGAGACGGTAGTGTTAGCAAACCAAAGGTTTATTAAAGGTTTAGTAATAAACCCAAGGTTTTATTATTTGTAGAGAAATTGAGTGGGACTTGATCAGGCTCAAAAACTTCATTCAAGAACTGGAGAACAACTGACTGCAGTATCAACTGGCACTTGAAATCTAAGGTCTGGATTTAGACACAAGACTCAAATCCTTGCTCAGTATTAGGCAGGACTTGACAGGTCTAGGAGTCAGTCTCTAATCCCACACAGGTGCCCTGGGAGGGGGATGCCCTAGCACTGGCAGCAGTGCTCCTGTAACTGGGACTGGACCCCAGGCATCCCACAGCCCCAGGCACCAGCCTCTGCTACAGAAGCCCAACAGGGGTTTCCCACTGTGCCCAAGATGCCCGTGCATCAGGATCTATACAGCAGTGTGGGGCAAAGGACTGTACACCAAACTGTCTGTAGTGTAGAGGAGGACTGCCTGTTCCTTAGCAATGCCAAATCTCCTCCTGGATTTAACCCCCAATCTGTGTAACCGGAAGAACAGCATGTCCACCACATGACTCCTCTAGGTCTTACCTTGTAGGGGAATGTGTGTGTGGCTTGCTTCTTGAGGCCACGGCTCCTTGGAAGGCCTGCACAAGCCTGACTTTGAGTTAGCATGAGTCCTTGGCACAACATTCAAACAAAGGTAAGAAGGAACTAAGTGCTAATGTGGCAATAAACAGGATGAGAATTCACCATGTAGCTAAACACAAAATGTATCTTCTGAGGCTTGTGTGTTATGAGCTAGACCAATAATAAAGTAGAAATTAGCACATGAACAACAGCAACTATCCAATCATTACAGAACAAGTGTCGCGTGTTACCTTACTAATGCTATAAAACTGTTGCTGAAACTGCAATAAAGTGGAACAAGCAGCTAACTCATACTGAGTCGTCTCTTGATTCCCGAACCCTTCTCCTTCAATTGGCACCCAAACAGGGACCTCAAAAAGCCTGCACGCTGCCTGAGGACCTTATCAAGAGGCTCAGTATTGCAGAAATGCACTAAGAATCCAATGGATTCCGGAATAAGGAGAGAAGGCGATTCGGCACAAAGAGCCTGAGAGAGATAAAGAGGAACTGACGGCTGTCCTCCAAAGTGCCGGTAAGACCGCTATCTCAGGAAATGGATAGAGAAGCAGCATTATCACTGCTGGCAGAATTTCTCACTAAGCAAGAGGTCAGTGTAAGCACAAAAAAGCTCCAAGAGTTGTGTAAGTGGGCAAAAGAAAAGGGATTCATGCAAGATCCCACAGAAATCTTCAGCCATACTGAGTGGCGTAAGATTGGAGATGCCCTACGGGATGCTACTATTGATGGCAGTAAAACTGCTAAAGAATTTGCTTCCACTTGGAGGGAAGTCATTCACACCCTAGATCAGTATCAAGCTGAAAAGCATATGGCACTAGCGGCACAAAAAATGCTGGGAGGGGAAGACACAGAAGTGCCAGCAAAATCAAGCTCTCGCTTATTTACTGATCCTAGTCCTGCAAAAGACATTGAAGTGTCTATTAAGGCTAGTGCAAAAGAAATTGCCAATCAGGTAACAGAATCAACCTCGGTAATACCAAGCGTGCCCCCCTTATCTCCTGTGAGTGAACAGCACGACACAGGGACAGGGGGCGAGGCCTGTACATCTTCCCGGTACCATACAAAGGACTCAGATGAAGAAAGTAAAGCTGATGAAGGTGACGAAATACCCTCCGAAGTCAAAGTCACAGTTTCAAAAAAAATAAAGCCATCAGATAAACTATTGGAAAAGATAACAAAGAAAATGGGCAGTCTGAATACCCGTGAAGGGCAGCCAGTAGGTGATACGGTAATTACCACCTCAGAGGGAATGAAGATAGGACCAGTTGAACCTCATAGTCACTGGTCTGGAGTAATCAGGGATGCTATTATAGAAAGGCAATGGGAAGCTGCAGCTGCCTGTTCCCCACATGCTTATCCAGTGCAGCAAGTGGCTCTTGCTAATGGCCAGCCAGGAGCACGCTATTCATACTTTGAGTGGAAATTAATGCAACAATTGCCAGCTACAGTTACCCAGCATGGACTCAATTCGGAGCCCCCCAAGCAAATGATCAACTATATTTTTGCATCGAATGTTCTGTCACCTGACCATTGCATGGCCACAGCAAAACTATTACTCACTCCTTCGTAATATGTGTTATGGGAGCGAGAATGGGAATCAGGCTGCAAGAAAGTCTTGCCACATCAGCTGACTGATCCTCTTCATGGCACCACCATCGATAGGCTGATGGGAAAAGGCATCTATGCATCAGCAGCATAGCAGTTGCAATTTCCAGCAGACTTGTATAATGCATCCGCTGAAGAGGCAAAGCAAGCCCTCTGGAGGATTCCAGCTGGTAAGAAAGCACCAATTTATACCACTATCAAACAAGGAATAAACGAGTCTTTTGACTCTTTTGTCAACAGGTTGGTCACCTCACTCAATCAAGCAACAGACTTAACTGCTGAAGTACGAGAGCAATTAACAAGGACTTTTGCATTCGAAAACGCAAATCCAAAAGCCAAAATGGTATTAGCTACTCTTCCACACACAGCTGATTTGGGAACCATGTTAGAACGAATGGCCCACTCAGTATATCAACAGCAAGCAGCGTTTCTGTAGGAAGCTGTAGCAAGTGCTGTGAAAAAGCAAAATGAAACAGTGATGGAAGTGATAATCAACCAGACCCAAGCTTTTGCTGCAGCTCTGAAACCTCTTGTGAAAGGGGGTCGTCCTCGACCGACGGGTGCTTGTTTTCGATGTGGAAAAACCGGGCATCTACGTAAGCAATGTATGGGCAATGTCTGGTGTGATAACTGCCAATCCAATACTCACGCTACCAGGGCTTGCCGGCGCTCGGGAAACGGACGGAAAAGTGCGAAAGGCAGCCGCACGCAGACAACAGTAGCAGCCCCCCAGACACAGAACTATGCCCCGCAACCACAGGTAGCTTGGGAATCGACCTGGAAACAGCAGTAGGGGTTACCCTTATCGACAACCAGCCGCAAAAGATACCAACAACCTTCAAAAGTCCAATTCACTCTTCTAAACATGGGGCATTGTTGATAGGACATTCACTGGTGAGCCTAAAAGGGATTTTGGCGATAGTCATTGACGCAGACCATACTGGAGACATTCAAATTGTTGCTTATACACTGCAACCGCCTTTGTTTATACCTCAAGGCAGTAAAATATTCACAAATAATTCCCTTTCAAAATCTTGTATCTGCAATGATGAAAGGATCACAACCTATGCAACCCATGAGAGGAGATGCTAGCTTTGGATCAACAGGACCAGTTGCGTGTTTAACACTACGAACGCAAGACTGCCCAGTTCAAAAGACAACCATTATAAATGGAAAAGAACAAATAAATTTGCAAGCATTGTTAGATACGGGCGTGGATATTACCATTATTTCCAGCAAAGTCTGGCCACAATACCGGCCACTTCAAGAGACAAAAACTGCCATCGATGGTGTTAGAAGAGTGTCTGCAGCTGCCTCGGTCACACCCAATCCCCTCATATTTGTACTTGAAGGAGAAAAGGCCCACGCCAGTAGCAACAATACCCTTTCCAGAAGGTATGTTTGCCCTCATTGGTCATGAATGTTTAACCCAATGGGGAGTGGTACTAACTACGCCAGACTCAGTTTTCTCACAGCAGCCCCTGCAAGGCAGCCAGCCCCATTACAGCTGACTTGGAAAAGTAATGATCCTGTGTGGGTGGAGCAGTGGCCACTAAGAGAAGAACGGCTGCAGAAAGCACATGAGTCAGTTAAAGAACAGCTTAATGCAAGGCATATCAAACCATCAGTCAGCCCATGGAACACGCCCATTTTTGTTATACCAAAGAAATCAGGAAAGTGGAGACTTATGCATGATTTACAAAAAGTCAATGAACAAATACAGTCCATGGGAACTTTACAACCAGGACTACCCTCACCAGTAATGCTGCCACAAAAGTGGCCGCTGTTAATAGTTAATTTAAAGGACTCCTTTTTTACTACTCCATTACATCCGGAAGATGCAAAGCGATTTGTGTTTACATGGCCTGCAATCAACAAAGAAAAGCCCAGTGAGTGATATGAGTGGATTGTACTGCTTCAAGGAATGTGAAACAGTCCCACCATATGTCAGCTGTTTGTTTCCACAGCCCTGCAACCAATACAAGAACAGTGGCCACAGGCCATCATTTACCATTATATGGATGACATTCTCATTGCACAAGAACAACCTTTTACACATAATCAATTAGAAACAATTAAACAAGTGTTATCCACTGCTGGACTATAAATTGCTCCTGAGAAGGTCCAAAAAACAGCTCCATGGAAGTACTTAGGGTGGAGATTAGTGACAGCATAATACATCCACTGAAAGCAACACTGAGCTGCGACCTACGCAGTCTTACAGACATTCAGACCTTAATGGGTGACCCCCAATGGGTACACACCGTCATCGGCATCACCAATGAAGATCTTGCTCCTTTGAGACCCTTATTAAAAGGAACTGACCCTGCTGCTCCTATTGTTCTCATGGTAGAACAACAATGCATTTCTCACCTTGCTTCTCTGCTTGTCAGCCGCTGGTCTTCACAGCACATCCTAAATCTACCTCTTTGCCTGCTCGTTATTTCACAACCCTCATCTGTGTGTGCCGTCATTGCTCAATGGCAAAGAAAAGCGGGGGAGAGTACCTGGTCTACATTCTTGAGTGGGTCTTTGTATCAATTCAACCCAAGCGTAGCCTACAGACCCGAAAGGAACAAGTAGGGGAGACAATTAAGAAGGGTCGCAATTGCACGGTTGCCATCTTGGGAAATGAACTGGCGAGTATCCATATTCCAATGAATGCTGCTGATCTTGAATGGACAATGCATCACTCTTACCCCCTTCAGATTGCATTATTAGCATATAATGGGCAAGTGTCTACCGAAGTTCCAAAAGCAAAATCATTCAAATGCTGAAAGATCACCTCTGGATTCAGCTGCCTAAACACTCATCAACTCCTCTAAATGAAGGACACACCGTTTCTACAGATGCCGGTAAAACAACCAGGCGAGCAGCAACTGTATGGCAGCAACAAGGATCTTGGAACTATCATATTTTGCATGCCAAACAAGAAGACTCGTTTCAAACACTTGAATTAGCAGTGGTCTGCTGGGCCATGAGCCAGTGGACGGATTGTTCCCTGAACATAGTCACAGATTCACTGTATGTTGAAGGCATCTTACAAAGCATTGAGGACGCCTTTATCAAGGAAACTCAGAATAAATAACTAATGCAACTGTTTCAACAAGTACAGCAAGCTACACAACTAAGATCGACTAAGATCGGCACCATATTGTATGATACATATCAGAAGCCATAAATTTCAAGAAGGCCTTGGCCTTGGCAATCATCTTGCAGATTCATTAGTTAGTTGGGTTCAGAGGAAAGCTCCTCTCAATCAGTTTGAGGCTGCTCATATGGCTCACGAACAGTTTCATCAGAATGCAAAAGGCCTAATGCAGTTTTTGCTATTGATTTCCAAGGCACAGGGAATTGTGCAAGCATGTCCATAATGCAGTCACCTTGGACCAGGGATAGGGATAGGAGTCAACCCTAGAGGGCTAAAAGCCCTGGAAGTATGGCAGATGGATGTTACCCATATTTCTGAATTTGGCAGACTGAATTATGTACATGTTACTGTAGATACCTATTTGAAATTTGTATGGGCTACAGCCTAGACAGGAGAAAAGAGTTTGCATGTAAAGAACCATTTAACCCAATGCTTTGCCATTATGGGGGTCCCAGAGTGAATTAAGACTGATAATGGCCCTGCGTATGCCAGCGACAATATTAGAAAATTCATGCAGCAATGGGGAGTTGAGCATGTTAGAGGCCTTCCAATGGGGCAAGCAGGAGTGGAAAGAACCAACAGAACCTTAAAAGACTATCTTAATCAATTTAAAAACATTTCTGACCCAAGAGAGAAATTAGATAAAGCCCTTTTTGTGCTTAACCATTTGTGTGCTTTTGGAGATTGTCAGGATCCCCCAGTTGTTGTACATAGTGGATGTGTAAAATCAGGTGCTGTAGCTAAGGAAGTGTTTGTTCATTACAGAGAGCCTAAAACAGGACATTGGATAGGACCAGCTAAAGTCCTATTTAATGGCCAAGGCTATATGTGTGTTGATACCCCTACAGGACCGTTATGGGTGCTGAGCAGATGGACGTGAGCCGCGATCAACCACATCAACAATGGAGTACAGCAGCCAGAGAACGAGAAAACAGACGATGGCAGCTTGCCCTTGAACCCATAGTGAGAGACATCAACCAACTTCTGGGTGTACAGGTTGACTGTAGGGATCCACATATAGAAGGCACTTTATTTTCTGCTTTGAGACAAGTGACTGTATCAAGACTAGTGGGTACAGAGGGTCAGTGTTGTAAAGCCACACAAGACCTGTGGATAAGAATTGTGTGGAGGTTGAAAAAGGGATTTGTGGGCATTTCAGAGATCAGCACCTCAACGAGGGTGTGTCAGGTGTTACCGAGCAAAACACCACATAACTCCACTTACTGCATTATTGTATTTTTCAAATCGTTCTTTTACACAAGCAGAAGCTTTGGCACTGTGGGAAAATTTGGCCTCCTTAGAAAGAGCCAGTATAATATTTGAAATTCAGCAGGTAGCAGCTTTAGCAAAACTTGCTCAAAAAACTAGAATAATTGCAGTACAGTGTGGGAAAAACGTATCATTTCTGATACGCCACACCATTTTACATGACCAGTGGGAAAGAGCTCAAGATGGTAATTGGCATTTTCATTTTAATAATGCTGCCCTTGATGACAATGGCCATGTTAACTAGAAAGACCATAGACCCACGGGAAAATGTGTGGGTTTCACTTGCCCGAAGTTTAAATACTACGACCTTTTGTGCCAGTTTGGCTACACCTCAGTCTCCCTTCATTACTTGTCTGATTGGTGTCACGATGAATGACTCAAGATGGGCTTTATTAGATAGGGCAATGCATGAAACTCAGGGCACTTTTAAGACAAGGCATTTAGGGAATGGATATAACAACTTTTCACAATGTATGGAGAATTATGGTATCTGGGATGATCGCCTCCCGGAAGGCCCTGAACCTCAAGAAATTGACTTAGCAGATTCATTAAATGCAGCTTATTGTATTTACCTAAATGCCAGCAAAAGCTCGTGTGCTGAAGGCACTGAGCGAGGATGTGGGCAATCTAACATCACAACGTTGACAAGCCTAATTGGCAATTTTTCCCAGTGGTGTGCTAAAATGGTGAGGAATACAGCAAACCCTGTATTTGGGACTCAATTCCCTCGTAGACTACCAACAGGTTATTTTTTAATTTGTGGCAATAGGGCATGGGCAGGCATCCCACTGCGACCTGTTGGAGGCCCTTGTACAATTGGAACACTCAGCATGGCGATTCCACATCATCATCCTAATAGCACATATCGTGTCAGATGGAAGAGAGATCGTAGTCAGATTTTGAGCTCTGACTGTGATGATGATTTGAATTTATGGAATGCTTGGCAAGTGTTTTTTGCTTCTGCTTTTTTACCAGGTGCTGCCACCACTAGGGTGTATCACCATATAGAAAAACTTAGTTGTTGGGTTGTGAAACGAGCAAATGGTACTAGCAGAGTACTTTCTGAATTAGCTGATGATTTGTCACAAGTGCAGCACGCAGTACCGCAGAATCGAGCAGCCATTGATTTTTTATTGTTAGCACATGGCCATAGATGTGAAAACTTTGAAGGTATGTGTTGTATAGATTTACAAAATCATTTAAAATCCATCCACAAAGAAATTCAAGAGCTTATGCATCATACCCAGAGAATAAAGGAAGATGTGGGATTTTTTGGGATTGATGGCCTAGCTAATTGGCTTGGATTGACAGGATGGGTTAAGAGTTTGTGTAAAACAGGCCTATTAATCATTTGCGTTGCTATCATCAGACTAGCATGTATTAGTTGTGCAATATCCATAGTGAAACACTTGCTTGTGAAAGTAACCAGTGGCATGGTTGTGCAAAAGAAAAACAGGGGATTGTAGGGGAATGGCTTCCTTCTTGAGGCCATGGCTCCTTGGAAGGCCTGCACAAGCCTGACTTTGAGTTAGCATGAGTCCTTGGCACAACATTCAAACAAAGATAAGAAGGAACTAAGTGCTAATGTGGCAATAAACAGGATGAGAATTCACCATGTAGCTAAACACAAAATGTATCTTCTGAGGCTTGTGTGTTATGAGCTAGACCAATAATAAAGTAGAAATTAGCACATGAACAACAGCAACTATCCAATCATTACAGAACAAGTGTCGCGTGTTACCTTACTAATGCTATAAAACTGTTGCTGAAACTGCAATAAAGTGGAACAAGCAGCTAACTCATACTGAGTTGTCTCTTGATTCCCAAACCCTTCTCCTTCATTACCTCATACTGGGAATAGCATGGTAACCCAGTCTGAACTCCAGGCTCTCTCTGGCAGGGCACTGTTCGATCATTTTTTGCCCAATGGCATGCATATGTTCCAGGAGTTCAAGGTGGTCCCTGGTGACTGACTTCAGGCTTGAAATGGGGTCCCATGGTAAGATAAGCCAGTGGTAACGTGCTTTGGGATATTTATCCTTGATGACTACAGTCTTTCCATCTTTGTAAACCTTTGAAAAAACAAAGTAACTAGATTACTTTCTGATTGAAAGTTAAGTACATTATTTCTATAAACACAATATTTAGTGAAGAGATGGTATCCAACGAGAACTTTTGCTAGAATTAAGTTCCTCCAGGATAAGCACCCTCTTCCGTAACATATCCCAGATAGCTATAGAGAGGTGTTCAAGCATCCTTTTTCATATAATTTATTACAAAAGGGAAAAAGTTCTCTGATCTTACTTTGTATTAAGTTAACCATAGCTACAGGTGTATATGAACTCTTGAAAATCACCTGGACTGAGATACCAGTGAGGCCTAGGGAACTCTAATTCCATCAGGCTATATTCAAGCTCTGCAGCCACAAACAAAACCACTGTACTTAATACAGAACACAGGGCTGAAGATATCTGGAGTGAAGCACAAATCTCAGATGTGCTACCAGCCATGTGCTACAGACCTCCACCAGCATTACAAAGACAGAAATATTGAAGTCTGAGCTATTGCAGTTCATCCTACCCAGTGTGCTGCTTCGTAAGATCACTCACAAGAAGAACAAATTCCTGTCTATCATGCCCTTTTTCCTGTTTTCATTTTGTTTTGCCTTCTGCAACAATTCAATGCAGCTGAGGAAGAGAAGTGGTTGGGAAGTTTGTGGACAGCAATAAAAAGCTACCAGGTTGTGATGCAGAAGCTGTGTATTGTGTCTCTGGTCTCTTAGCAGTGCACCTGCTGATGAGAGATGGATGATGCCTACGTCACCTCTGCTAATTATTCTTGCATGTTTATATACAAATCAGTCTTACTCTACAGGAAGGAAGATTAAAGTTCTATTGGTACACAAATCATAAGACTGATTCTTTCAGCAGCAAGATATTTTAAACACATCTAATAGTGTCTGCTCCTGCTTCGAGTAGGAACAAGATCACTTCCAAGTCTTTTCCGAAGAAATATTGCCATTTAATATTTCATTAAAAAGAAAATATAAGAGTTCTATTATTTGTGTATTCAGATTGAAACTATAACTAATAAAGCTAACCTTCACTCATAAACAGTTATTTCATTTATGCCTAACATTAAAAGAACAGTTTTAAAACCTGCTTACATCTTGGGTCAAGAAATCCCTGCTTTGATAGGTATACAGAATTCTGCTTCAGGGATAAAAATTAAGCTTCATGTTTAAAAAGGAAGCATTTCCATAGTTTTATCATCCCCTATAGATAGACTCCTTGGAAAGTGCTAGCACCCAATTCCAGGACAATAGGCATACAGTTCTCCTGTAAATCTATGGAGTTCAACACTTCACACTTTAATTTAATAAAAAAAATCAATGAAGAAATAGGAGCCTTCTGTTTAATTATCACGTTGAGGAACTGGCTCACAGGTTGGGCACAAAGGGTTACAGTGAATAGGGTGACGTGAGACTGGTGACCTGTCACTGATGGGGTTCCACAGCCCTGTGCGCTTCAACATTTTAGTAAATGACCTGGATACAGGACTGGAAAGAGTAGAAAACTAATTTGCCAATGACACTTGATGACACAAGAAAAGTTGATTGCCAATGATAAGTTTGGAGGAACTGTCAACTCCCTTGAAGGCAGGAAGGCCCTGCAGAGAGAGCTGGACAAATTAGAAGGCTCGGTAGAAGTTTAACAAGGCAAAGTGCTAGATTCTGCACCTGGGATGGGGCAACCCTGCACATACAGAAAGACTGGGCAGCAAGAAGCTGGAGAGCAGCTCCCTCGAGTCCTGCCAGTGGGAAGCTGAACATGGTTCAGCAGTGCCCTGGCAGCCAGGAGTGCCACCTGTGTCCTGGGGTGCATCAGGCACAGCATCACAGCGGGGCAAGGGAGGGATTGTCCTGCTCTGCTCTGAGCTGGGGCAGCCTCACCTTGAGTGCTGGGGCGGGTCTGGGTGCCACAATAGAAGGTATAAAGCTCTTAGAAAGTGTCCAAAGGATGGCTAAGAAGATGGTGAAGGGTGTTGAAAGGAAGCCATATGAGGAACAATGAGGTCACTTGGTCTGTTCAGCCTGGAGGAGACTGAGGGGAGACATCATTGCAGTTACAGCTTCCTTGTGAGGACAAGGAACAACAGGCACTGATCTCTTCTTTCTGCTGACCAGTGACAGGACTTGAGGAAATGGCCTGAAGCCGAGTCAGGGGAGGTTTAAGCTGGATATCAGGAAAAGGTTCTTCACCCAGAAGGTGGCTGGGCACTGGAACAGACTCCCCAGAGAAGCTGTCATGGCACCAGGTCAGACAGTTCAAGAAGCACTCTCCGATGCATGCTGTGATTTCTGGGGATGTCCTGTGCAGGGCTAAGAGTTGGGTTCAATGATCCTGACAGGTCCCTTCTAACATACACTGTGACTCTAAATTATTTTCAGACTGAGACTGACCATCATCTGAAGGGGCCCAGTGAAGCCAGGGGCAGATTCTGTCAGCTGACATAAAGGTGTGAAAGTTAAGAATTTGCTGGAAACCAGGAAACTGCACTAAGAAACAAGACAGTGCTGACTGCTGGAGAATGGGAACCTCTGTAGCTTGCTCAGCTTCAAATGATAACGCCATTTTAGTTGGTTTCCCTGAGGAAACAAAGCAACTGCACAGCTTGCCTGCTCTCCTATAAACCTTTTTGAAATCTGTTGGCCAAATAGCTCTCTCTCTGTGAGAGAGCTCAAAGATAATTAAGGCAATGCCACTTTACAAAATCAGTACAGTAGAGACTCCCAAATTAATGTTACTACATTAAGAGAGATGCAAGTATATTTCAGCCCTTATGCAGGACTCCACTGATTAACCAGACTGTTAAAGCAAACTGCAGAAGGAAGAAAGCTCACTTAGCTTTGCTAGACAGGATCTACTGTAAAGTACAAATATACAGCTCTCACCTGCATTTTTGGATCTTGCATGGAGCTCTTTAGACCCTGACTCCAGTGTCCTAAATGTTCCTATAGCACAGAATGGGGAAAAAAAATATAAAATAATTAATTATATAATTTATTATTTATGATTTATTATCAAATATATGTTATATACTTTAAAAGATTCAGTTAAGAGCATTCATTAGTATACAGCAGTACAACAGCAGTACAGTAACAGCTGAATGACAGCTCAATTATTTCCCTTCTATAAAATGCCAACACACCTGCTCCAATTGCCCCCAAAAAGCCAGTTTTGAAAATATTTAATGAGGTACTGTGAAGATGGAAAGTTCAATCTTCCAAACATTGGAAGTTTAACAACAGGGAGCTATAAACGTGTTTAAATTTAATAATTTGCCTGCACATGTCCTGGCACAAGGCCCTCTGCTTCAGGGATCACAAGAACCAAAGAAAGAACAAAGATCTCCATTAACTGTCCTATCCCACGCTGCTCAGCACAGAACAAAGTAGTTGCAGTGTGGAGCCTTATCCTTAGATGTATTGATTTTTTTACATTGTGCAGTGGCTTGTAGAGAAATCAAGAAAGGTACAGGAAGATCAAGCCAACACAAACTATTTCTTAACTTGGCTATTGAACACCTGCTGAAAGGTGTGCCTTGAGTGCACCTTTTTCAAAACAGATGTTTTAGCTATTCAGATCAGCAATGAAATTCATCATATTCTTATAAAGGAAGACATTCATAGTGCTGGCAGGGAAACAGTGTGAGTCATCATCTCCCTGCTCATTCCACCACAAATCTGGTCCTAATAGAACTAGCCCAAGTCTACAAATGAAGTAAGTAGTTAACTCACAGCAACCTGAGACTAAAATTTTGTCTTAAGGGGTTTTATTTTTGTGCCTTCTCCTCCAGCACTGCACTAGTTCCAAATGCATTAAGGTCTTTTATTTTGACCATGTCACAGGGCTAAAAACTCCCTTTCAAAGATTCTGGCTGGTAACATTCACTAATGTAAACATGGTTCTGACATATGGAATGAACAAAGCAGGAGAAGAAAAAAAGCCCCATGCAATTACAAAAAAACTAACTTGAAAACAAAAAAGGCTCAGGTTGTTCTGTTCTCCATGCACTTGCTTTTAGATAACCACTCAAGAGCCAGCACAGTGTCCTTGGATGACTCCAGCTAAATGGAGCTCACATGGCCTGTCCTTCTAGCAGAAACTGCAGCAGAAACTAGAGATTAAATCCTCATTTGCTACAGGGAAGCCCCCTCACAAACACCTAACCCTCAGGTCAGGTTAGAATGGGTACCAAGTAACTTTCTTAGGGTCTGGATGATGTCAGGAGTACATAACACCTCTCATGCTCTGTATACTTTGAGGATTTGTGTTCACCTGAGATGCCTGCCACCAGCAGAATCCACAAAAGTAAAAGACCATGTCTACTCATGGAGGAGACAACCCCAGGAGAAACAGCACAAGTATTAATACCAAAACACTTGCCTTTTTGCTTGAAGTTCCTTCATGTGTAGATACACTGATACTGCTTAGCTTCGGATTTGTAGAACTGCCTTGTGTATCCACCACCTCCAACTTCATTGTTTTTCTGGGCACAAGCTCTTTATCATCATTCTCACAGGAGTCCTCATGTGGCATCTTATCTGCTTTCGGAACAGTTTTCCCAGACTCTTCGGCAAATTGTACCGTGTAGGGGTAAAGGTTATTCACAATATGCAGAACTTGGCCTGGCTTCATTTTCACCACCTCACCCTTGCCAATATTCACAAGATCAACACTAGTTGGGTTGACTCCTATCTTTGGTAGACATAAAAAGGAAAAAATAGTAGAAAATTATTTTGTAAGTGGAATTGCCACCTTCTGCCCAGTTCTCCTGGAATACCACTATCCAGGAAAGCAAATGCATTTTGTATTTACTGCCCACCCTTCCCACATCAGCCTCCGTGACCAGGCAGTGCAGTACCGTGGACATCTGTTTCTGTCCCAGTGCTGCAGTCACAGCTGTCAGCACACAACCTCAGGGCCTGGTGTCACAGGGAACCTGGGTCTGCAGCAGCTACAGAGTTACAGCGTCACTTATGCTGCACTTCCTTCACATATCAGCAACCTATTAAACAACTAGTAACAGCAGCAACTATTTCTGTGGAGTAACGGCAGTTTTAGTGACTTATCTTAGTGCGATCACACTGTGGTATAGGCAACCTACAGTGATTACTTGATGGATTTTGCCTCATCACGTGGGTGACGCTACAAAAATTAGGACTCTTCAGCAAAATGCTTTTGGTTAATGTTTATGCATGAAGCAGGCTTTAAGAAATCAGCTTTCTCCTGTGACTGTTTAATTCAGTCAGAGAGTATTTCAACAGCTATGTCAGTGCCATACCTGCATGCTTCACAAGATGGTACTATACCTCTCTCTTGGTATTCATTGTAATGAAGCACGCACCTGATTTCAGCTGGGATCTCTTTAGTCTAGAGCTTTGCAGTTTCACTCAGGTCAAGGATGCTTCCCATCAGCAAATGAAAAATCAAACAAGTGATCACTGGAACCTTCTGCCACACACCTGTCATCTGGGGAACGACTCTTCAACAGGTAGAGAAAACATACTAGCACCCACCACCAGAAAGTATTCCCCATACTGAGATTCCAGTAACACAGTACTGAAATCATGACTAGGGCTGATTTCTGTGAAAAACTGTCCTCAATACCTCTGCCAGATTCATCAGATACCCATGATATGCCTGTGCTTAGTGGGCTCTGGAAGCATTTTGAGAGAAGACATTACCCCTCAGTAGGTAGAACATGTTGTGCTGTCCACACTGGCTGATGCTGCGGGCACACAGACAAACACCGGCACCAGAAACCTTTCCCTTCATATTATTTAAGAGATACTGAGTCTCCTAAGTGTGAGGGAGTAGTTACCTCCATCCATCCAGTAACATGAGCATTCCTGCAGTGCTGTCTCACATCCCATCCCTTCTCATAAGTAGGGATGGGTTATCATAAGTAACCACATCTCTGGCTCTACCACCCCACTAACAAAAACCTTCTAAAACTGCGTAGTCCCATTAACACAAGAACTCCAACCTTATACAAAAGGCTGCCTCAGCTTATGAAACTTAAGGCTCAGGAGGAAGATAAGCAAGTTTAGTAGAGGAAGTCCAAAGCCTCTCAAGTACAGCACCTGACCTGATTGAGGACTGACAACGGCATTCCCTGATACTGCAAGTTTGGCTGTCTTAGACTGGAGCATATCTTGAAGGAATTTGCAGTCTTTCACTGAGGTGCACAAAGAAAAAAGTTGACTTCTGAGGGCCACTTGCTATAACCTCCCTTGGTGATAAGAAAGCTTCAGGTCCCTCAGACCCAGTGATCAGAATCATCACTTGGAGCATTTGTGGAGTTAAGTACAACTATGCCAGTAAGTATCAGAAATACTGTAAATCCATACATAAAAACATACCTGTTTAACTGTGACATACCCTTTGTTACAGTCTGCTTTTAACTGAACTGGAAAAGAAAGAACAAAGTGTCATAAAACAATGTAAATATAAAAAGTACTCTGCTGAACTACCCAGTGTAGAAAACACTCCTCTTTTGAAGATCTGTTTCTTTCTAGAGCTGATCTTTGTGAATGTATGCCAAGAATATTTCTGCCTCACCTCTTCTTTCCAGGACAGCAAGTAAAACAGAGCCAACCCATGCACTGAGCCAGGAGTGGAATTACTTTAGAACAAAGGCAGATTCTGTTGATGTCTTATACATATTCTTGACATTCTTACCAGCCATTTGTGACAATCAGGCATAGAGCAAGACTGTGTCTAGAGGCAAAGAGGGCAGGGAAGGTGTGCAGTATAGGTGTATAGGTGACAGGTATTTTCATATATTCTCCAGTATCATATTATTCTATGTATAAAATAACACGTCATGCTAAAAATCATTTGGTGTAGTACTAGGGAGAAGAAGTGCTGCTCACAAAGCAGGTATGCAGGCAGTGAAGCAAAACTGTGGGCCTGGGAACTCACATTAAGGTTCAATGATTATGTTTTAAACATTTAGTTTATGGAAGTGGACATCTTGTCACTGGGTGTCTCTGATTTTTTAGGTCCCAGAGATCTCTGTAAGTGCTTATTAAATAGGCTTGATGACTTCCAGAACCAGGCAACACTGCAGACCACACCAAGGAACAAGGCAAGCTCAGCTACTGCTGCACACAGAAAGCAGGATTTGAGCTAAATCACCTTACCTTGCTGCCGTGAACACTTTTTATCCGTTATCCCAGTCTCTGGGCCACGCCCAATTACCACGGCTTCCAAGTGTGGTAGTTTCACTCGCTGAGTGCATTTCTCTTTCCCCACGAGCCAGCACACGTGCATCACTGTGCTATAAAGCAAAATAAATAGTGTTACAAACACGCCACTTCCCGATGGCCCACCTTCCTGTAGAAGAGGGTCCATGAATTCTGCTGCCAGCCCATCCATTTGCTGAGCCAATTTTGCTAACTTGGTTCGTGTTCCTGAAATTCAAGGCAGAGCACGTCACCAGTACTTGTGCAATCTAAGAGCAGGTTGCTATTGAAAGAGCAATCCTGTTTTCCTTCCTACACTACCATACATTCTTGCATCCATATATGGGAAAAATCGAGTGAATTGATTGTTCCATCTGACAGAAGAGCCTAGACACAAAAAAGCTCAATTTGTTTCCCACTGAATCAGAGTTCACCCGACAGATTAACTTAACCACCAAAACAAGAGATTACGAGAGTCAGGACAGCTTCATCCAGCAACAGTCAACACACGGACCACGCTATGAAACCTTCAAGTTTACACTAATTTGACCCTGGACGGCAAAGATCCCCAGCCCTCACCCTGCCCAATGCTCGGCGCTGTTCCTCCCAGCTCTGTGGTGGTGAGCTCATCCCGGCGGAAATCAAGGCTCCGTCCCCAGTGCAACACTGGCATCGCCACACACCCATTTCCATAGGCCCCGTTCCCATGGCAACACTGGGACAGACCGCCCCCCCCTCTTACCGCGCGCGCGACGTTCGCGCCGCAGCCAATCAGCTGCTGCAGCGCGTCTCCCACGTGACCAGGTAGCGGCTCCCGCCGCGGCGCGTGGCCAAGCGCAGGCGCACTCTGCACGCTCACACGAGGGTGGGCGCCGGGTCCTGGCACAGGCGCAGTAGCGTGGAGTACGCCGGGCCGCAGACCGGCCTGTGAGGCGGCGCAGCTAGGCCCGAGTAGGGTGAAGGGAGAAAAGGCGCAGAGCAGTGCCGAGAAGGCGGCGGCCGGGCCGGCGTCCCGTAGCCGGTGCAGCTCGGTGTCTCCGCGGGCGGGAGCCGCCCGGCGCGCAGGCGCGACGCGAGGCAGACGCTGGGCAGGGCGGGAGCCACCGCCCGCGCGGGGCGGGGCTACCGCGCAATGCGGGCGGCGAAGGCGGGCTCTGATTGGCCAAGTGCCTTCCTCTCCCAAACAAGCATTGGTGGGCCGCTCTCCCGGGCCCGGCGCGCGGCGGGGCAGGACTTCCGGGGTGGGGCAGGCTGTAAGGCGGCGGGGCTGCAGGACCGGCCCGAACTTTCCAGAAGAGTCGGGATCGGAGCAGCAGAGAGGGGGATCTGCGCCCGCCGCTCCGGGGGCTTCCTGCCGCTGCCGCCACCGCCACCGCTATGGTAAAGGAGACCACCTACTACGATGTGCTGGGCGTGAAGCCCAACGCGTCCGCGGAGGAGCTGAAGAAGGCCTACCGCAAGCTTGCGCTCAAGTACCACCCGGACAAGAACCCAAATGAGGGCGAGAAGGTCGGCGGGACTGGGCGGTGGGGCCGGGCGGGGGTCCCGCCGGGGGTGCTGCAGTTATCTAAGTGCCGGTGACTGTCCTTCCTGTAGTTCAAGCAGATCTCCCAAGCTTACGAAGTGCTGTCGGACCCGAAGAAGAGGGAGCTGTATGACAAAGGAGGGGAGCAAGCTATCAAGGAGGGCGGCTCCGGCGGCGGCTTCGGTTCGCCCATGGACATATTCGATATGTTCTTCGGCGGCGGAGGGAGGATGCAGAGGGAGAGGAGAGGTAACGTGTCGGCAGGGGTATCAGATTCTCTGAGGAGAGTGCTGTAGATATAGGAATTTAAACAGGGTTAAACTTAAGTTATAGGCTTAGTCTGAAAATTGCAGAATACTGTTGTGCCTTTACGCCTGAAACCCCAAGAGAGGGCGTTTGCTTGGTACGATGGCAGTTTGGTCTCATGTGCATTGTCTCCTGTTAATCGCTAACCAGATGTGTTCGGAGAACCTTTAGCTGAGTGTAAGCCCAGCTAGTAATAGGCAGAGTAGGAAATGGAAGGGTAAAGTAGTTTAAAATGGCTTGTTAACGAAGGTACTGTAAACGTAGCGTCTAAAAGGAGCTATCTAAACAAGAGACCCAAGATCCAGTTCAGTCTGTGAAACCTTTCTGTCTTGCTGCATTCTGCAGTGGAGTTAAGTTGAAGCTGCAGTAAAATGCTACATAGAAATTAAGCTCCAGTTTAATCACGCTGGGAAAAACTTTAAACTTGTTAAGAGCAGTGCTGATTCCATCACCTCTTAGTGCAGATCTGGTGAAAAAGGAAGAAAAAATGTTTTGCATGGGAATGTTAAGAGTGTCGTGTCAAAATACTTGCACCTTTTCACTTGCAACAACCCAGAGCTGAGCATTCTTTACAAAACTAAGCCTACAGCAGCTGAATTGCTAAGGAGTGCCTGAGGGTAAAAATAGAATTGCTCGTTTCTGGTTCCAGAAGGTCACCTGGTGAGAGGAAGAAATTACAGAAGTGCTGAAGATTCCACACAGAGTCTCTCACTTGTTTGTAGGAGATCTGTTTGGTAACTTTGTTAAAACCAGAGTTCTGCATTGTAAAACTTAAATGTCTGAGGTTCTGTATGTTCTGTTACTGTTACTGTTTGTACTTTTCCAGAATGTTTCTTCTGACTTGAGCAGAGCCAATGTCATAACAACTGTTACCTAATAGGACAGCAGCTGGGAAGGGGCTTTTGACCAATACAAGCAAAACAAGGCAAAGCTCTATTGAAACAAGATGTTAAAGCTCAGAGAATAGGCTTATCATGGCTTGGCAGGGAGATGTGCAGACCAAGCTTCTAAACTTTATTCAATACCTGTGTTCTTTTACAGGCAAAAACGTGGTCCACCAGTTGTCAGTAAGTTTAGAAGATATGTACAATGGTGCGATGAGGAAACTTGCACTGCAGAAAAACGTTATCTGTGACAAATGTGAAGGTAATGTTGAAACGGAAACTAAACGGAAGATGTTCTTAAAGCTTTTGGGGCTGCTTTTTTTTTCTGGTAGTACATAACCACTTCCAATTTTTGTTCTCAGGTCGTGGTGGTAAGAAAGGTGCGGTAGAATGCTGCCCTAATTGCAGGGGAACAGGCATGCAGATCAGAATTCACCAGATTGGGCCAGGAATGGTGCAACAGATCCAGTCTGTGTGTATGGAGTGTCAGGGGCATGGGGAGCGTATCAGCCCCAAGGACCGGTGTAAGAGCTGCAATGGCAGAAAAATTGTTAGAGAGAAGAAGATCCTAGAAGTTCATATTGACAAAGGTGAGGTGTCTTACTGAGGTGAAGTATTGAACTTGGATGTACTGAATTGACTCGCTTTACAGCTCTAAAACAGAAGATTTAGCAAGTATGTGGTGTTGATTTGGTGAGTAACAGTGCTGAATTTGTACACAGTAAAATTGTTTATTGCTGCCTTAAAAAGAGTAGACTTGTCTTGCCTTAAAAAGATAGTAGACTATCATTTTTAAAGCCTAGCACATGACTAAGAATGAGTTCTGAAACTTGAATTATTGTAAGCAGTGAATTATTTTTCAGGTCCCTCTAAGCCCAGTTTGTGATCAGGTAGCCTAATTAGTTTTCACTGCCTGTAGCAAAACCCTGTAGGCTCAAATCACTTCTGCTGTGTTTCAGTGTGAAGGGGAACCAGATCTGCTATCGTGATAAGGTGCAAAGACAGTGCTAAGCCTCTCATGCTTAGAACTCTGTTGGTTACACAACCCTGACAGTGCTGCTTAGCACAGGTACTACTTCCTTGCCTGGCAAAATTCAACTCAGTACACAAACCCTCAACATGATGGGTGAATGTAATGGTATTGAGTGACAAATGCATCTCTGTTGAGGGGGCTGCCCAGAAGCTGCTGGGAGAAGTCTCTGGAGTAGTGCAGCTTGTAAGAGCAAGCTGACAAGTACATGGTTTTTACAGACTTGCTAACGATTATGACCTGCAAATGTTATGTTCAGCTTACAAAATGCTTGAATTTCTAGGGGAAATCCTATTGTTTTACAATCCTGTGATTGTAAATAAGAGGACTAGAAGGGATATATTATTGGTATTTTGAACATGGAAGGCTTATGAGAAGAATTTTTTTTTGAAGGAAGGGAAAAGAGACTGATACAGCATAAGACAACTAGTATTTTTGTTAGATAGACTTCTTGTGTGGGTGAAACAAGTTTCTTAAAGGAGGTTTTCAGTCCATGGGGAATGCTTCTTGGACTTGTCAGGCCCAGATGATGTTTCATAAAGAGATGTGCTATGTATTTATAAAACTGAATAAGCTGAGCGGTCAGTTGCTCTTGAAGTGCAGTTTGTACACAGTGTTTCTGATTTCTTTTTTGTATTTGTGTGTATAATGAAAGCTGTTTTGATGATATTTCCCATCTGGACTTCATGTTGGTGGCTGTTTTGGCAGTACAGTTAAACTTGATGGTCTTGAGACATAACACTGAATTCAGGTTAGCACCACTAAGATCTGTTGAACAAGTGTTTAGATTAAAAAAAAAACCCAACAAATGCTTCAATGGAAGATCCTGATGTTCTTGCTTAAAGATCCAGAGATATCTTGATACCAGCTCATGTCTATTAGAAGTGTTTGCTGGGGGTGCTTTTGTCTTAAAAATAAAAAAAATGCATATTTGTTTTTTGCAATAGGAATGAAGGATGGTCAGAAAATAACATTCCATGGTGAAGGGGACCAAGAGCCAGGTCTGGAGCCAGGGGATATTATTATTGTCTTGGATCAAAAAGACCACTCTCTATTTACAAGGTAAAGACGTTTGAAATTCTCTTGTGTTGTCTTCTGTGATGTTTTTCCACATGTTTTCTTGGTTACCACTCATCTTGTATGTACGGGAGTGTCAGGAGATAGGATCACATGACTGTCACTCAGCCATAAATTTGGGGGGTCAGAGGAGCTCAGAGGTGGGGGAACTGTGGTGCAGCTAGTCTGGCCACTTTTGTTCTAATAGCATGAGGTAATCTGTGAGTTTTGGCAGCAAAAGGGGATAGAAGGCAAACAAAAACAGTTACAGTTAAGAGTTTACAAATCTTTAATTTTAAGAGCTCGCTGAAATACTGACATTTTTTTGTAATTTTGAATATTTGCAACTGTTTCCTTGCTCTCAATTACCTAGCTCAGAAAATTGCCATTTAGTGTAGTCAACTGTTGTCCCCTTGACCTCAAGGCACAGAAGACTTGGAGTGTGTGTACATGTGTTCATGGATCTTACTTAGTACAAACGTAGTCAGTGTAGCACAAACCCTTGTGATCAAATGTGTTTTCCCACACTTCATTTCCTGCCCGAGTCCTATGGGCAGGATAATTGGTGCTGTCTGGTTTTTATTGTGAAAGCAAAAGTGACTCGCGTAGCAGTGTCACATCTCAGCTATTCATGTTCCCAGGCAATACTGCTCAGTGGTGCACGCCTCTCTCTTTTGGGTTCCTATTTGTGGAAATAGTCTGTCCGGTATATTTTGGTCCAGTTAAAAGCACTGCTGATGATCTCACAAAAGAGTGCTGCATTTGTTGTCTCACTGCTGCTGTTCAGAGCAGTTACAAGGGAATCAGTGGGTTTAGAGAAAGCACTTAGTTGTTTCAACACCAACCATTGACCTTGTGCTTGTAAATAGGAATGGTGAGCCAGAGGTTCTTGGGAAAGCTGTAGCTGGTCTGCCCAACTATCATGTATGGTGCTGAGCTCTTGAAGCTGGTGCCAGAGTTCTGTGCCAAGGAGCACTGAGCTCACAGGTTAAGAATCACTTCTGTTTGCTTTGGATGAGCTTACTCAGCTGATTTTTCTTAACCTCCAGTGAAACCAAACACTGATTCAGATATGCCAAACTGCTCTCATGGTTTCCTGGGACTTGAAGTCACAATTCTGCTAGATTATTTTTGTCTATCCTTCTGCCCACTGCCTTCAGTTCTAGTGTCCTTCAATAACCCTTGATATTACTGGTCTTGTGGGGTTATGCTGAGGTTGTGTTCTTGCAAAAGGGGGATGTTCCTGCTCTCCTGTCAGAATCTAAAATTAGCTTTTTGTTCAAGTCTCCTGTCAGAGACTTTTTAAAAACCAGGGTGAGTACTCTACGTTCTTCGAATAAGATTTTGTAGCCTTTGAACAGGTAGGCAACCATTAGCATTGCCATACTGAATCAAAACACAAACTAATTACCACTATCTATGCCAGATCCTTTTTGGTACTTTTTAAAAGGTGCTTGTGTCATTACCCAGAGTGGCCATCACCTGTTCAAACTTCCCTGGTAATAAATCTTCAGAGTGTAACAGAGTACCATAGTGCAAACTAGTGCAATTAAGAAGGAATTTATCTACACAGAGAAAGGAATTAAATGTCCCAATTTCAGTATTTATGAGGCTGAGTTTTTTGTTTTGGTTTTTTTTTTTATTGGTAAGGAGCAGTGACGTGAGACTGGATTAAAGTGGGCCGTGATGAATTTATTTCTTTTCAATAAACACAACACTTTAGATAGCTTGACATGATCATAATGGCTCTCAGAGTGGGTATTGTTCTAGTAATTGAGGAGCCACATTAATATTTGGTATTCTTTGTTTAATTGCCTGGGCTTCTGTTATAATTGCAGCTTATTGTTATTTCCAAGTTAAATATTGAGGTTGGGTATGGTTCTTTTACTGTTTCTCTCTCACTGTTACTGTTGTTGCTTGGTTCTGCCCTAGACGAGAAGAAGATCTGCTTCTGTCTATGGATATTCAACTGGTTGAAGCACTATGTGGCTTTCAAAAGCCTATCACAACGCTGGATAACAGAACTATTATTATTACCTCTCATCCTGGTAAGAGTTGATTTGCTTTCTGTTGGAAGTTCTAGCATACAGTGAACATAAGCTGGAAATCTAAAGGAACAGAAGCACCCTGTCTTAATGTAAAAGGGGGTGTGTGCTGGTATAAAATTCTTTGCCCCAGTCTGCAGTACAAATCTTAAAATAAAAAAGGATTTTTTGCATAGCAGTCAGCAGTATCTCTCTTCGCGTGACGTAGTAATAGACCTTACCTCATGGGCATACTTGCATCCCAAGGATATCTCACGAGAAGTGAAGGCTGTGGGTCTCTGAAAACCACTTTTTCAGCCTTGGAAGTGATGGAGCACTTAATAAATTTGCAAGTATGCTTCCTTTGGGAAGCATAACAAGATTACAGGAATGTAATGTAGACATCAATCTGCTTTCCTACTCAGATGTTACCAGGCAAGTACCAGACAGTAAGTTCCTATTAGCATGTTGATGTTGCTGCCTAACCACAATGTAGAAAGCTACATAAATACTGAAGGGAAAGTAAAGCTGCTTCTGTTGCCTTTTTTGTTAATTTAATTTTTGTTTGATTTATTAGGCCAGGTTGTTGAGCATGGGGCTATTAAGTGTGTGTTGAATGAAGGTATGCCAATTTATCGCAGACCATACGAAAAGGGACGTCTGATCATAGAATTCAGGGTAAGTGTATCTATCAACTTACTTCCACAGCATTTAAGGACTGAGCATCCATCCAAAATTTAACCAATAAGCACTACCCTCAGTCAAGAAGAGATACAATAATCAGATATCCTGTTCTGATAATGGTTCTTGACAATGGTGGGAACATGAAACTCATCAGAATTACAGTTCAAAGCAAATACAAAACTTGCAGAACACTATGTGCTCAAAGTACATTAGGTACCAGAGGAGTTTCTTCAGCAATGTGGTGAATTTCCATTTGCTTTACATATTCTTCAGTTTCTATTGTCCTGTAGGAAGGATGCATGAGTAATTTCAACTATTGTGCTAGAGCAGAAGAGTAGGTTGGAAAATGCTGATTTTCTTCCCTGGGGAGAAGCTAGTGCTGGGAGCTGTACTAGTGGGCCACATCTGCTACAGCTTAGAATGTATTTAACCACATCTCTCTAATGCTGACATTTTGTTTTTATATATATTTAAATATGTAGTTGTATATGCTGTTATAAATACATGGTTGTATGTGCTATTATATTACATATATATACTTTTCTGTGTGTGATTCCAGAGGGCAGGGCAGCCTGAGGCAGAAGAAAAGTGTTGATTGAGTTGCCAGAATTAGAAGGTGACTTTGTGCAGGCATTAAAGAACAACTTAGTGATGTTGACAATTTTTTTAAGCTGTGAACTGAAGTCCTCTATGACAACAAAGCTGACTTTGCCAGATTCTTAACCTGTAGGTCTATTTGACCTAATAAAAAAACAGTTCAGATAGACTGGAGTAACCTTAGTTCTTGATGATTTCAGGTCATCTTCCCAGAGAGTGGCTTCCTGTCCTCAGATAAGCTGTCCTTACTCGAAAAACTGCTACCTACAAGGCAGGAGATAGAAGAAACTGAGGAAATGGAACAGGTTGAATTAGTGGACTTTGATCCATCTCAAAAGCGAAAACACCACTATAATGGAGAAGTGTATGAAGATGATGAGCATCAGCCTAGAGGTGGTGTTCAGTGCCAGACATCATAAATGGGCCAGTGAATAATTCTTGCGATGCTTGTTTTGTATGCAGTAGTGGATGAGTGAAGGACTACAAGCAGTTTGCCCTCACCTCCTCCTACTTGTTGTTCTATCCAGCCATAGTTATTTCTAAAAGCATAAAGAAATAAACTAAGTAATTGAACTGACTTTGCAATTTGTATAAAGCTCCGGGATGCAAGCTGAAATGAAGTTGACTGCACTTCACCCATGGCTCTTGGTCCAGAAAATTCCCATACCTGCTTGTCTTTTATTCCAAACCTTGTAATTCCTGTATGTGTGCAATTACCCAGCCTTAAACTAAGATCCTGTGGTGTGCTTTTTAGGAATTCTAGATCTTATACTTTGTGAATAAAGTATGCACAAGTACTTATAATCCATGGTAAGATGCAGTTAAGTTTTCTACCAATTAGGATAATAATGTTTGGGCTTGTACTGGTGTTTGTTAAATAGGGACTGGCTCTAATGCACCCACATGGTAGTTGAGGCTGACACAGATGTGGTTGCTCTTCACAGGCCCATTAAAGACATGTCATCCCCAAGCTCTCCATGCTATTCCACGTGAGGTCAGATAGTCCTTCTGGCACTGGTCCTGACCCCAGAGCTCAGTGTTGAGCTTGCTTTGTTTCATCGGTGATTCCCTTTTGGCTGCTGTCCTGAGCCACACTGCCTGTGGAGCCAGTGGTTGCTTGGAGCTGCCTTGGCTACTGCACTAGAGGATTAATAAAATCCTCTAGGCTTTGTCAGCACACAGGTGGCTTGGAATGTCAGACTTCTGCTAGGTGAAGCTTGATTTCCACCTTGATTACTGAAATCAGATACCCCTTGGTGTGTTACGGAAAGCATTACCAGTCCTCTTAGTTGGGTATATGTGATCCTGCAGAGCAGAGAAGGCTAGTGAATACAACCAATCAATGCATCTAGGATGTTCTGAAATTAATGTATTGTGTGCATTATTTCAAGCTGACTCTTAAATTTCTGTATGAATGTTCTAATTATTGTAGATTAAGTGTTTCCAATATAATTACAAAATCGTTCATTGCCTCTTTTCTTAGACCAGATGTTGGTTTAAAAACACCACCCCCTTTCTTTTTAGACAGCTATTCACAGAAAAATCTTAAACATCTTCTTTCAGAAAATATGCTGAGAAGACAGGTCCAGATTTAACCTCTAGTGTGGTAGTTTAGTCTTGCTCAACCATCTGGCTTGGGATAGAGCTTATGCTTTCCATACTGCTTTGAAGCAAAAATGTCATGAGAAGAACTCATCTAAGTAGCTGTTGCGTGGCAGTACATGTGTTGTAACTTGAATTTCTGGAAGCTCTTAGAAAAGCAATCTAGCTTACCTAAGCATTACAACTTTGATTGTATAAAAACAGCTGGTATACCATGGATTTTGTACCTCAAATGTAGTCCCTTTCAGGTATCTACAGAACTGTTATCTTTCACCTGCATGTTTCACCTACTTTTTTGTTTTCTTTCTCAACAGAAATAAAATTCTGTAGGCCAAGTGTTTTTTCCAAATTCTGCTTGAGTGAGCTCATCAGTGAGCTGAAAAATGTGACCTGCAGGTGCCTGTGCTCTATCAATAGGGTGGTTTCTCTGAGTCAAGAGGAGAAACAGAAAGTAGTCCTCCTCTGGCTAGGGCTGACTCCCACACAGCTGGCTTGAGACTTAAACAGTAAAACAAACTACTTTTTTCAGCTTAATAAGCACCCGTGTTTTATTTTTTTCCTTAGCCACTAGATCAAAACAGCAAGGACAAACAACACTCCAGTCACAGCCCTGAGCATGACAATGGGACGTGATTTTGCTTCAGATGATTGTGTATTACATTAAAAAAAAAAAAAAATATTCCATAGACTTTACTTCTCAGGAACACTAGTTTTCCTTTCACCACCCCCATAGCTACATTGGTGTAGTTGAGGTCATATTCTTGACTTATTCTGGAGGCCGTGGACAATTCTTCATGCTTGATGACCCCACAGCAGATGGGCCTGGTCCAGATTCCAGGAGGAGGGTGGCTGACCAGGAGCTGCCTCTAGAAGCCTTAGCACAGCAGTCCAGAGAAGAACCCTCTGCTAGTGCAGGAAGGGCAGGCGGGAACACCACCAGGTTAGTATTCTGTTTTGAAATGAGCTGGTTACTGATTCAAAATCTGTGCCCCAAACAAATACTGGCAACAGCAGAGTAAGCTTTTGGCAAAGAGCGCTGGATGGCAAGAGCTAGTAGGACGTTCTCCCGTAATATTCTGGGTATCACACATTAGAGCAAACAGCTTGCTGTTCTGTACTGCTGAAAAATGAAGAGGTTTTTCTCTTATTTGTTGCTTTATGTGGGATACAGTTTCTAATTTGGGGAAATGAACAGAATAGACAGATGTAGAAATTGAGTATAGAGTAGCACAAAGTAGCTGTTTCTGTAACTACCAGTATAGTAACCTGACCTATTGTAATTGGAGTTTGCAATTACTTCCAGTGTTTCAACACCACCTAATTCATATGATCAAGCTTATATTTTACTCTGTTATGATAGTCTATTACAATTACTCTTTTCACTGTGCAGTAGGCATTTAGGATTTCATTTTTTTCCCCATCAAACTAGCAGCTCCACTATTGCACAGATTGGCTGAACAGAACACCCACTGCAGGCTTGTTTAAGAGCCTGCTCTCATTTTTGCTTCTGCTTTCAGAGCCCTTAGACTACAGGTCCTCTCCTTCCCATAGTTTTGAATACCTGCTATCCAGCAGATGCAAAAGAGGTTGGCTCAGCCCAGGGATTGCTTGGTTTGAAAAGACCGGTGTCTGCTAAGGAAGGCGGAAACCTCCCTTGAAATGGAAACATATAAACCTTCCCACCTCTGAACTATTATAATCTCGAAATCAAGGTGCTCTCAGGCAAATATATGGGCATAGGAATAACAGTTCTTTGCTAGGAAAATTAAAATAAAAATGCAGTAGTAAAAAAAAAAACACTGACAGAATACAACATGACACCCTGTTGATCAGGGTGTTGGTAGCAGTCCAATTAAATGGTGGGTGCAGTCCTCCTGCAGTGTCAGACGTGGTTCTGTTGAAGCAGTGATCCTGTAGAAGGGTGTAGTTTTTCTCTGAAGGTCCAGTGGTGATGCAGAACATTCTGGACTTTCTCTGGGAATCCAGTGGAGAAAGGCTGACTAGGTTGTTCTGAATCTCAGATTATGTCCAGGTAAGAATGTTTGGTTCCTCCACCTGGGTGGAGCATCTCACAATGGGATGATGTAATTTTATCAGTTATTTATCAATCCATTAACAGATCCCCCTGGAGGGAGGATGGGCAGTGGAAGAGATAACCTGGAAGAGATAAAGAACACTGCCACATCTAGTTTTAACAGCTGGCCCATTAACAGAGGAGATACCCCCTGGAGGGAGGATGGGACATGGAAGAGATAAAGAGCACTGCCCCACTTGCTTTTAACAGATGGTGAAAGAATACATACTTTTGTTTACATCTTGCATTGCAACCCAAGACAGGGGTGTAAACTCAATCATCCCAAATCTGTTCTGAATTTGCAGTGTGATACAAGGTCAAGTAAGCAATCAACTTGCCCTATGGTTTTTCATTAACAGCTTCACCTGGGAAGACATGTTTGTGACTGATTCCTGCTCAGAGCATTAGGAAAGCACACTAAGAAAAGTGAGGTTTGAGTTAAGCCACTCTTTTTGAAAACCCCACATAAACAAATACTAGGCTTATTGTTTTTTGGGGGGTAAAATAAGCACTGTTACAGTGCCCAAAGAATAGGACTTCAACTACCCTGGTGTCAGGAAAACACATTTTAAAATAATTAGTAGTAGTAGTAGTAGTAGTAGCAGCAGTAATAATAATAATAATAATAATAATAATAATAATAATAATAATAATAATATAAAAGTAGCTCTACATCTCAGATAAGTGCTAAGTGCTTTAGGTCTCTACCATAACGGTGGGCATTCCAGAGACAAAGCCAATGTGTCTACTGAGACAGCCTCTGAGAAGGCTGATGCTCCCACACAGATGAAACTGGTGAGGAAGGAGGTGTCAGTACAAGTGGTAAGTTTCAATGGATGCCCAGATACTTCTCCTGAAGAAAAGGCTGGTACCTGCACAAAGTGTGTACAGATGGATGACCAGCTGCGACAGGTGGCTGAATGCCAAGAGACGGTCAGTTGGCTGTGTAGTATTAGAGGGGGTGAAGCAGAGATAGGTAAGTGGGTTCAGAACCACATACCTGCAATGGATACCACTGAGCCTGAGGCACCTTGCACCCTGGTGACCCACAAAAGCAGGGCTCCACTTCAATCTCCACCCTTCAGCTTGCAGACCAAAAATGCAGATCAGATGCTTTGAAGGTATTAGATGTCCATGAGCAGGGCCAACAAAGAGAACCTCACCAGCAGTGTGTCATGATGTCATGGAGTTACTTTACCTTTAAGAAATTTTAAGTTGCTGGGAACTGCCTGGAGTCTTTTCTCCTGACCAATTATCGGTCATTGCTGAGAATTGACAGCAGTTTAGGCCATTGAAAAGTGGGATCAACTTGTGAACCCTACCTTAAAGTGTAAAACCAGAGCTCTCTTGGCTCTCTTTGTTTCCTGGCTGGGAAGGGCGGCAGAGCTCCAGGCCTCCCGTTCCCTGCCCAGGCCATGCGGCCAGGCGGGGACTGGGCTGGGCCCAGCGTCTCCCGGCCGGGGGATGCGGGCCCTGTGGAGGGGGTTTTCTCCGGGCTCTGGCCGGGCCGGGCCGAGCCGATCTCTGGCTCGGCTGCAGGTTTTTTGCTGTGGCTGGATTCACTGGAGACTGCTGAGTGAAGAAGGAGAGGGGCTCTGGGCCTGCAGCGGGCTGGGCGCGGCGCCTACACTCTCCAGAGCAGCCATGAGGAACTTTCCATCGCAGACGGCTCCAGCTCCTGCACCGGCCGAGGCCACAGAACTACCTACAACAGCCTGGGCAGGATTTTAACTCTTTCATTTCCCAGATGAGACTTGCGGATTAATCTTTTTATCCAGACAGAGAAAAGAGAGTGATCAACATGAAAAGAGACTTTATAAACTACCAGTGACAGGAAAGAAAAGAAGTTTCAGAAAAGGTAGAGAATTAAGAAGATGCTTTAATTAAGCTGAAATATCTTTCTGTTAAAACTATGGAAATGGACAATAAGGTCTTGAAAACACTCCTTTAATTCATGACAGTAAATAGGGAGGAATAAAATGTTCAAAGTGTAAATTTTGAGTAAAAAAGTAGAGTAATTATGGTACAGTGAAGTGCTGGAAGATTTGAAGCCTTGAGAGGCAATGAGAAAACTGTTTTCTGGTGAAGCTCACAGAAACAGATGAAGAAGACTTTTTGCCTTTAACAATAACTTATCCTTAAAAATCCCATCCCTAGACTCATGGCCCATACACACTTGAGAGTGATGTGAAAATGGGAGGAGTGGGCTCTAATAACAGCAGCTCTGGGCAGCTAACATTAGAGCAATGGAAAACTATAACAAAAATAGTTTTTCTTGTGAGAAACTCCATAAATTAACAGGAAGAAACTTCTGTTTCTCTATAAAGACTGGTGAAAAGACTGTAGCAAGAATTGGGACTGTTTTAACCATCAAAGTTCCAAAGTTTTTGTCTCTTTTGTCATGTGAACAAGGGAATAGTGGGTAGACAGGGGATGAAAAGGTTTTTCTGGAAGTTTATTCTGGTGTTCTTATTGTAGTTTGTCAATAAACTTTCTTTTTTTTTTCCTTTTAAGTTTTATGCCTGTTTTGCTCTTGTTCTAATCCATATCTCACAGCAAGAAATAAGTAATTTTCTTAGTTATTGGTTTAAAACCACGACACATGATTATTGTAAAAAACATCAGGTGGTTGTAGTGGGCACTGAGTTGTCCATCTGACAGCCTGATAGACAGTCATGAATGGTATCCTGCCCTCCAAGAACCAGGATCAATGGTGTTGCTGACCCTGACCTGTCATAGACCACTACCCCCATCATTTCTTCATATGGATACTAATGACACCACAAGCCAAAATACAGGTGGGATCAAGGAAGACTATAAGGCCATGGCAAAGCAGGTGAAAAACATCCCAGGTCATCCCCATGCCCAAGTCATCTCCTCATCTGTCCACCTTTTTAGAGAAATCAGGACAGCCAGAAGCAGACACATTGTGCAGATCAATGTCTGGGTTGGTGGCTGCTGCCATTGAGAAGGTTTTGGCTTTTATAACTGTGGGTTGTGTTTTTATGATTTTTAGCCTGTTATGGGGGAAGGGGATCTCCCTGGCTAAAACGAATCATGAGCAGCACACTGGCCAATTTGGTGAGATGGGCTTTAAACTGAAGGACTTGGGAGGTAGGATGCAAATGTGCCATTGCATCCTCCTGCAGAGCAGGTCATAGCAACCAGTGCAGAGATGGATGTTTCTTAGCTGCTCCTGGAGCTGAGGATCAAAGCACAACACACATCATGGGTGCTTATGGCTATGGTGAATCTTTTCACATTCCTTCCAGGAAACCCCATTCTTTGATTAACCCTGAAGTGTCTGTATACAGACATGCAGAATGGGGAATAAACAAGAACTAGAATGTAGAGAACATTTTAACAGAGCAAGGGCATGATACTTTAGTCAAAGCCTGTCTGCACAACCCAGCTTTCAACCCAGATGACAATTCCAAGGACAGTGTCCTTGAGACTTTCCTGGAGCAGTGAGAATGAAGAAAAACAATGATGTTGTGGACAAGAAAAGGAACAAAATGTATTAGCCAACAGTAGCTTGTTACACTGCATGAACCCTGTAGGACCCTATGAGAGTGTGCTGAAGACAGAAATAAAGCGAAGTTCACTTTTACCTCCATGAGGACTCTGTGAATATTCCGAGCGGTTTTCCTTTACTAGAAATACATGCCATGATCTCACTGGAATGGTGAGACGTGGTGGGATAGCTCACATCACTGGAATATTGTCATGGATGGGTATATCCTCTTTAGAAAGGACAGAGAAATGTCAGAGAAGAAAGGTGGTGGGAGTTTCTCCTTACATGAGAGAGGAACTGGAACATATCAAGCTCTACTCAGGGACAAATGAACAAGATAAGAGTTTATGGGTGAGAATTTTCTGGTGTGCCCTTGCAGCCAGGAGGATCAACCATGTCCTGGAATGCATCAGGCACAGCATCCCCAGCTGGGCAAGGGAGGGGACTGTCCTGCTCAGCGCTGGGGCAGGTCTAGGTGCCACAGTGTAAGAAAGACATTAAGGCATTACAGAGCTTTCAAATGACAGCAATGAAGATGGTCAAAGGCCCTGAGGGGAAGTGGCTGAGGTCACCTCAACATGAGGAAGAATTTTTGAGGGTGGCAGAGCACTGGAATTGGACATAGACTACCGCTCTCTGGAGATACTCAAAAGCCACCTACTCTAAGTGACCCTGCCTTGGCAGGGGAGTGGATTAGGTGATCTCCAGCAGTTCCCTCCAACCTGAACAATTCTGTGATAATCAATCCAGGAGGCTCATGGAGTGCCTCAATTGATAGGGGAACTAACAAGGAGAGGTGGTCTACTGGATCTTGTATTCAAAACCAAAATGCTTTTTGGGACCATCAAGAAAACCAGCCTTGGTTGCAGTGATCATGACATGGTGAAGTCCAGGATACTGAGAGGAAGGACTAGGATGAGAAGCAAGTTCTCAGCTCTGGACTTCAGAAGAACAGACTAACCTCTTCAAAGATCTGCTTAGAAGCACTCCAAGGGGTAAGGCTCTGGAATGAAGAAGCCAAGAAAGATAGTTAATATTCAAGGCTCACCTCCCCCAGCGTCAAGAGCAGTCCATCCCTGGGAACAGCAAGTCAGGCAAAAATGGCCAAGAGGGCTGTAGGCATGCACAAGGAAATCCTGGCTAAACTAGAACACAAAAAGGAATCATCTGGAGGGTGTAGCCAAGGCTGGTATATTGGGGGGTACACAGATGTGATGTGTGGGCATTCAGGGATGAAGTTAATGGAAGCTAAAGCTTAACTGGGTAACAAGGGCCTCTGTAAGTACAAAAGTGAGGAAGGACAGGGAAAATGGGGGGCCATTACAGAATTAGATGGGGCATCTGGTTAAACACAACATGGAAAAGGTTGATGTTGGTTCCTTCTTTGCCTCAGTCTTACTTAGTGACAACATGAGCTCTCAGAATACCAGAGATCAAGGGGAAAGTCTGGAGCTAGGAGGATGTACACTTGGTATAAGGATGATGAGGTCAGGGAAGACTTAGGCAAACTGAACATACACAGAACCACGACCCCCAATAGGATGCACCAACAAGTGCTCTGGGAGCTGACAGATGTCATTGCAAGGCCCTCCTTGACAGTCTTTGATAGATCACAGTGATTGGGAAAAGTGCCCAAAAGCTGGTGGAAAATAAATGTCTCATCTGTCTTTGAGAAGGGCAAGATAGCGGGATTCAAAGAAATAGTCTGTCTACCTCACCTCAACTGCTTGGAAGGTAATGGTGCAGCTAAACCTAGAAACCATTTGCAGGCACATCAAGAACAAAAAAGCCATCAGAAGTTGTCAGGAGGGATTCACCAAAGGGAAGCCATGCTTAACCCTCCTGATAAATTTTACACTGCAGTGACTGACCTGGGGTGTAACAGAAGTGAGTATTTTGTCCCCGGACTTCTGTAAGGCACTGTCTCCCATAAGATCCATGCAGAGAAAGTGTTGAGGTAGGGGCAGATGAAAAGTGAAGTGGGTTGAAAACTGGCTGAATGGCAGGCCCAGAGGGTGGTGATGAGTGCAACAAAGGCCAGCTGGAGGCAGAGCCCCAGGGTCAGTACTGCCTCGGGGCTCTGTAAGTCTGCAGATGAGACTGAAGAGGGAGAAGTAGCTGATGAAACAGAGGTTTGTTGTCTTTCAGAGGGAATTGGGGAGGCTGGAGAAATGAGCTGACAAGAACTTCATGAAATTCAAGGGGAAGTGCAAAGTCTTCCACCAGGGGAGGAACACCCCAATGCAACAGCATATGCTGGGGGGCACTCAGCTGGAAAACAGCCAAGAAGGAACCTGAATGTCCTAGTGGACACTAAGCTCAACATGAGCCATCTTTCTGGAAGGAAGGCAAAATGGGGTCCTGGTAGCCAGCAGTGGAGGGACACAATCCTTCCCAGCTACTCATCAAGAGCAAGTACACACCTGGAATACTATGTCTGGTTTTGGGTCTTCCCATACAAAAGGGGACAGAGTTGTACTGGAGATCAGTAAAGGGTCACAAAGATATTTAAGGGATGGGAGCATCTCTACCATAAGGAAAGCACTATTAAAAATATTTTGTCAAGATCCTCCCCTTTAACAGAATTACTAATTGCCTATGGAGCTTGTCAGAGACTTCAGGCAGGAAAAATAATCACTTCTTACTATCTAAAAACCCCCTTGCTTAGCATATATCTAAGGAAGTAAAAAGCAACCTGGGAATTCAAACATCATAGCTCAACAATGAACCGAACACTCCATGTGCAACGAAGGTACTGTGTGAGAATTCCAGCTGAACTTTTTCTTATTTGCCCACACCACTAAAGACACAGACAAAATATTTAAAGTGGAACTAATTTATTAAGTTGAAGACAAGTTATTACTGTCTGAAAGATTACAGTAGGAAAGCATTCTACATGAGATACATATGAGGACATAACACAGTGTAGCATATTCAAATCTACATGCATTTGATTTGATCATTACAGGAAAAACCTCATTTTTCTGCATCCTAGAAAGGACACAGTCAGACTTTAGAAGATTCTGGTGTACATTCAGAATAGTGTACATTAGTCAGAATCTCTCAACAAAATATCATGTGCTTCAAATTGAAGAGTCTGCAAGTATCTTTTTATCATCTTGTGGGACCTAAGTATAACCTTTGCTAGGTCCACAGACATGAAATAAAAAAAAAATCATAAAAATAATTATTTAAAGCATTATCACAGCACTAGGAACTCAGCCTATGTAAACCAACTTTTGCATGTTTTAAAATATTGATCCCCTGGAGCCTGTTTCAGTTATAGCTGGTCTGAAAACAATTTTCACTTATAGGAAGAGGGCCCCGGTTATAGCTCCTTTTAGTCTGGAAGTGAAGCAAAACAAAAAAAAAAAAAATCCCCAAACAAAATCGACTGTATCTCACTGCCACATTAAGCAGGTTTACAGTCTATATTAGGAAGTGCTGGCAGATGGGGAAGGATAGTTTCATTCTGAGGAAGCTGTGTGACACTACTTTCCAATGTAATTGGAAAAATGATAGTGAAAATTGAACACAGCAAAACCCAATGGCCTAGAAATGACCCCATCTTCTAGCTGATGATACATATCATCATCTGCATTCCAGGAAACTATTTCCGTTTCAGCAGTGGGGAAGACACAGCATTCCCTTCCACATCTCACTAAAAAAACAAAACAACACAACATTTTACTGTATTCCAGGAAGTCAGCAACCACTCATAAGCAGGAACAGCTGCTGGCTCACTGAACTTTTACAAACATTGTAGGAAGAGTATAGACTTCAGGAGGCAGAAAAAGCATTCTCACCGAAGTTGCTTCAACTACTCTAGTAAAAACAAAAGTATGTGAAATTAACTGATGCTGCATTTATGCATCAATCCACTCTAGGTAGGTAAAAATGTAATTCTCTGGAAACCCAAACTGAAAATTGAGCAAGTATTACACTCTGCATGTATTTAGACCTTGTTAAAGCACAAACACTAGTAACCTGCAAGTAACAGGCATGCTTCAGAGCTTGCTGAAAAATCAATCTATGGCTTCCAGAGCTTGAGAAGGCCATCTTCACTGTAAGTGGCAATCAGGTTCTGGTGGGGATGATGAGCAATGCCAATAACATCTTTTTCATGGACCTAGAGAGAAAGCAGAAAGATGCATTAGGAGAGTCTTGCTTTAGCAAATTCAAGATAAATATTCTCTTCAAAAAACAACTGGAGGAAAGCTGGACTGAAGGTTAAGGTGCTTTGTGCATAGACCAAAAGCAGGGGTACGTATCCCCCAATGTTCAATTCCAGTCACTACAATTTTTGTGACACAGCAGTTATTTTTTGTTGGGCCAGGGAGGGTTTAGTGAAGGTTTACATCCACTGAAATCCATAACATCTAAGTGTCCCCCATTAAATTTAGATATTCAAGCCAATATTACCCTAAGTTCAATCTAAACCAAATTTAAACCCAAGAGCTTTAAATCCAACAGCTTTTTCACATTCTCCACCAGCTGGAGCCTAGATCAAGACATGCTCTCATTCAAGGAAGTCTGAACCAATTCAGGCTTTGCTTGATGGATAAATATTTCCCTAATCTTTACAATTGAATGCTTCTAAAAAACCCAAACACATTCTGTGGCCAAATGTCCTAAAATTTATTTTTACCAATCATGTCTGCTAGAGATTCCCCGATCTGAGATTCCTCCCTATGGACTTCATAATAAACATTTATATCCCTCTGTTTAAAACTCTGCAGAATCTCAGAGCTTAAAACTTACAGTCAGAGTTCTCTCCAGCTTGCCTGTCACTGTGCTGAAGCAGTACAGCACAAAGT
The DNA here is from genome assembly GCF_049639895.1 of Pseudopodoces humilis. NCBI lineage: Eukaryota > Metazoa > Chordata > Aves > Passeriformes > Paridae > Pseudopodoces > Pseudopodoces humilis. The sequence continues at coordinate 29,685,006 of NC_142203.1, forward strand.
CTTCACCAACACAGTAGATCCATTCACCACGAGGTGAAAGTGCACAGCAGACAAAGTCACCACCTTCTCTCTTACCGGAGCTAAAACTTCTTACAATCTGTAAAGACAAACCCCCAAAAACATTTGTCAGGATTAAACAGCAGCATATCAGTACCATGTTTAGGGCAAAAATTTTTAGGAAGTACTAGGTCTGTTCAGAGCACAGATCTCTCCATTGCTTCAAGAGTTCTATGTGTTCTATAAACTTGAGTTCAGAATATTTTGTCATGCTAGCAAACCAGAGAAACCAGGTTTAACCCTGCTTGGTTAGGTCTAGGTTATTAACTAGGTTTTCTACATTCTTGAAATGACAGAGAGACCTGAAAGGATACCAGTAAGATCACATACCTGTCCTTGCATATTCATGATGACAACTGTATTTGATCTGTTGCAAACAACAAAGTGTTCTGGGTTTTTAGGCAGCAGAATGACACTGTTCACAGTAATGTCTGTCCCAGCAGTGCTACCAAGAGACTTGAAGGTGTTGGAGCACTCTGTTGTCTTCACATTCCAGACCTAATATAAAAAATAAGAACAATTAGTTTTAAAAATTAAAAAGGAGCTGATATACAATTGTTTCAGATACAGGAATCCCCACATTGTAGGACTAGAGGTGTCACAGTTCTGTGTCTAGAATTAAGCAGAACAGGCAGTAAGCACTGCACTTATATCCCCATTTCAAAAATGCAGCAGAGACAGGCTCTGCAAGAGACTGTACACGGAGTAACAAATTGTCCTTTTCCAATGGCTGCAACAATTGTAACAAAGGAGCAATACCACAGCAAGAGTCTGATGGTGGCATTTACCCTTTGTAAAGAACATCTTACCTTTACTGTGCCATCAGAGGATGCACTGATAATATAGTGGCCATCCTGGGTAAAAGTAGCTTCATTGACAAAGGAAGAATGACCACGGAATTCCTTTAGGGTTTTCCCAGATTTTAAACCATGAATCCTGTCAAGACAACATAGGTGAAAGTGGGTGAGCAATTCCATTCAGTAATCAAGTAGGTGCAGCATCAGAGTTACTGCATTACACAAACAATCAACACTTTCCAGATGCTAAGAGCTGGAGGAAAAGGGGATTTGATGAGGATCCTCTTGCCTGTTAAGATTATAACAGTGTTTGAGTATTCTTCTAAGTATATTTGTTCTTACTTCTAACCTATCCTGCAATAATCCTTCAAAGAAAAAAGGAGAGAAAAGAGAAGGGAAAGAGGAAAGGAGAAAGAAAGGTATATTCACCTAAACTTTAACACCAAAAAAAATTTAACTATGTATTAACATTACTATCCAACATGTCTTTACAGAAAAAATGGAGTAATAAACCTCCTCCAAAGGCATACAGCTGAAGTACAAAAGGCAAGAGATATTAAAAAATCCCACCCCAAAGACTCCAACCAGCAACAACAACAACCAAAAAAAAAAAAAAAAATAAAAAAAAAAAAAAATCATCAAACCAACCCAAAATATCTTCCCCTGTATCCAAACAGGATTTTCCCCCAAGAGAGGCAGTGGCATCTTGAAAAAACCAAAACTGGACAAAGCCCTGAAGCCAGACTGTCCTAACTGAAAGGTTGGCTGTATTTTGAGAAGCATGGTGGACTAGAGACCTCTACAGGTAACTTCTAGATTACACTATTTTATATGTAAATTGCTTAATAAGAAAAATCTGGTTTCTTTTCTCCCACGTTCTCAGTTTATTTACCTGATTGTCTGATCAAAAGAAGCACTAAGAATTTGGCTGCTGTCTTTAGAGAAACTGAGGCACGTAACGCCTTTGCTGTGAGCTCGTTCAAATCTTCTCAGACACTGACCACTCTGAATTTTCCACACCTGCAAAGGAACAGCAAGTAAGTGATTAGTTTGTTATGAGATCAAGAGTTTAAACATCAGAGACAATATATAGCTGTTTCTGAGCTATGTTAAACTTCCTTTGAGTTTATACAGAATGGGATAATTACTGCTATTGCAAACTAATCTTTTTGGTCACCACCTCTACCAAAATATGATACAAAAAGTTTTGTACCTTGATCTTTCCATCTTGTGCTCCAGTTGCTAGCATTTCTGTATCTCTGCTGAAGCACATGCACAGCACTGCATCATCCATCATCATGAAGTTATCTTGTGCCTGATACTTCAGATCCTAAAAAAAATCAGAAGATTCATTAGTGAAATCAAGGAATTCTATTCTAAGGCAAAGTGCAAAAGTATTAACATTTTTAACTTCAGTTTTATTTTACAACTTACTGTAAATCAGACTCCATAGCCTTGTAATACAGGGTTACTACCACTGTCACCATTTTAAAGGCAATAACAATGCAGGAAGGTCAAGAAGTTATAACAGAGACAAATCTATGACAAACCAAACAACTACACCACATAAATATTGCAGATTGATACTTGTAACACCTAAACACACAGGTTCTCAGGTTCACAGTCTTAAGAAATTAAATCAAACAAAGAATAAACTAGGCACTCTGGCAAGACAAGGTCATTCTGTGTGAAATAAGGAGTAACTTACCTTCCTAATCTTTCCAGTAGTGAAGTTCCATACTTCAATGAAGCCATCAACTGAGCCAGTAACCAGATACTGTCCATCTGGAGAGAACCGAGCACACTCCACATGCGACTTCTGCCCAAACTGTTTTGAAAAATAACATAAGCAAAGTTTAAAAAGCAATTTAAAAGACTCAACACATTAAAACAAAACTGCAGTATCATTCTGATGGTAAATATACAGTATCTTCTAGATGTATGTTCAATGAATTTCTGAAGATGATTCATTTTGAGTGTAATTTTTACAGAGAACGTTTGTTAGGTTTTTTTGGAGGTTGTTTTATGTCAATTGGTTTTATTTTTAAATAAAAGTGGCCATGACAACTAAGTACAGAAGAAAAACTTCACTAGCCCGAAGAAAAATAAGAGATCATCAATGGCAAACTAAACAAGTTCTAATAAAGCATTTTTAGCAAGTTGTTACAGAACACCACAAATTTATTTCATAAGTTGCAGCACATGGCTTTTGAAAAACAGTTTAGGACACAAGTACTTCCTTGTACAAATAAAGAAGGGGACCATGCAAATTCCTGTAAACAGATTTATTCTGAATTGTGAAGTCAAAGAAGCTATGCAGTTATCTTAATCACTAATGTAAGCACCCAGTCTTGTTAAAAGACCTAATCTCAGACTTCCACGAAAAAAAATCTTCTGATAAGATAAGGAAAAAACACAGGTGGTGGGGAGAGGGGAACTACTTACAAGGAGAAAAAAAGCATTCAAAAGATTTCTTCTTATCTCCCAACATAAAACACAGGAAGGAAAAAGCAGCAGAAACACAAAAACAAACATTACCTTAATATGTCTGCTCAGCTGTGTGGGGAACTTCTCTTCTTCTACATCTTTCACAGCTGCTTTGCCTCTGAACAAGTCAATTGTCATACCGGGAGGAAGCAAGCCCTGGTGCTGCTGCCATTTCAAGGCCTTTGGAGGAGATGAAAGACACATCATTAGCTAGCAATTAACACAAATCTACGACATATTAAACACTGTCTGCCTGGAGTACCAGTGAATACGTTATGAGAATGAGAAAGGGCAGAAGACACACCAGAAAATATACATTACAGAATGTTATTCTCAAAGTGCACACTGTACTGCATATTTATTCTACTGGAAGAAATCTACTGGTAGAGTGATAACGTTTTCTACAACTGTTAAACCCTTACCACATGAAAAAAAAAAAATTTAAACTATGCCACATTTAAATTCTACTTTTATACAGCTGCAGAAACTCAGCTACATTGTAACTATTTTTACTCAGCAAAAACCTAAAGACATAGGCTACTACAGTATTTTTCAAGACTCACCTGCCCCAACAATGCCATAAGACGAGATGGAGGCACCACACTGACTTCTCCAGCCAAAGCCTGTGCAATAGCAGCTCTCCGCTTCTCTTTGCTACTCCCATCTGGGTATGCCTAGAGAAAAGTTATTTTTATGAGATAATTGTTCTAATTTTTTTTTTTCCCCAAAAAGACCTCTGTTGCTCTGAAATTGAAACCCTTTCCATATAAATTTTCTGTTAGGCTCCAAAAGAGCTCTTCTCTTTAATACCAACCTTAAAAGCAATAAATCATCAGGGTTGGGAAAGATCTCTAAAAACAGTCCCTTAACTAAGTTAAGTACTAACCTAACATGGTCCCGCAAAAATTTTCAGACCTATGTAACCAGCCAGAAATAATGCCTTGTTTTTACTGTTACTACATAGCACTATTTCTGTTCACACAGCTTGAGTTTTCTTCTGAAAGAGCAAGTTGCAGATGTAATCCTGCGGCAGGACACAGGGCCAAATCCCCAAACTCCCAACTGCAGCAGGTTTCAAAACCACTGCTCTGCTGCCTCACGATAAAGTGTCATGCAGTACTTCTCAAACGCTTCAAAAAAGGTGTAAAATCATCAAACTGTGAAACTGCACGTTCCCACTCCCCAAGACAAGAAATAATGCCATGAGCGATCAGCAGCTTGCTGATGCCGAAGGTCATGCAGAAAAGGTGTCTTAAGAAAGGCATAACATACCTCACGAGGATCAAAGTAAGATCTGGCCAGAAGGTTTTCGAGGTGGATGTAGCGCTCTGGCTGTGTTTGTTTCAGCATGATCATGGGGTCCGTTTGTCTGAGCAGAGACCTGGCAGCACCCAATTCTCGGAGCTCGATCAACTCCAGCACAACCTGCACACAGAGACAAAAGTCTGCATCAGTAAAGAATTGGTGGAAAATACTACACATAGTCTTCCACACGGACCAGAAGAGTCTGCAGGAACCCCGCGCTTGCTCACCTGCTCATAGAGATCGATGAGGGTCTTGTCGGGCAGTTTTAGAGACTGTATGGCCTGCAGCACCGTGTCCCAGTGCCCACTGTTGATGTCTGCCACGAAGCTCTCAATGCTGTCCACGGTGTTGAGGGACACGGTGGTCTCCTCCTGAAGGGTGGCGAGCGCCCGGTGGAGGCTGTTTTCCTTCAGGTACTGCATGATGAGCCGGATCACGCTGCGGGGGAGGCACAGCGCACGGTCAGCCGGGGCACCGGACACACGGGCCGCCCCTCCCGGGCCGTGGCACGGCCAGCACCGCCCGCAACCCTCGGCCCCCTCACGGCCTCGGGGCCGCGCCGCGTCTCGCCTCCCTTCCCCTGCGCCGCTGGGGCCTGGATCAGGGTCAGGGGCCAGGGCCACCAAACCGCTCCCTCCCCGCTCCCCGGGCCATCGGGTCCTCCGCCACCACCCCGCGCCACCGCTATACATACTCAGAGGACTCGATTTCGATCGACATCTTGAACCGCTGCTGGTGCTGGAACCGCCGGTGCTGCTCGCGGTGCGTCCGCTGCCGTTAGGCCTTCCGCTACAACTCTGCAACTTCCTCTTCCCGTCCCTCCGTAAATAGAGCGCGCGCCCGCCGCGCCCCGCCCCCGCGCGGCTGACGTCACCCAGCCGGGACAGCCCCCCCCGCGGCGGCGGCGGCGGGGCTCGCGCTCCCCCTGGCGGCGCAGCGGCGGCGGCGCAGGGGCCCCACGGGTGCGGCCTGGCGGCTGCGCCGGCCCAAGGCGGAACGCGGGCGGCCCTTCCCGCAGCCCCAGCCGGCCAGCGGGAGCCCGCGGCGTACCCAGCTGGCCAAGAAGGCCAGTGACATCCTGGCCTGTATCAGCAATAGTGTGACGGGCAGGAGGAGGGCTGATTGTCCCCCTGTACTCGGCGCTGGTGAGGCCACATCTCGAGTGCTGTGCCCCCCAACGCAGGAAGGACACTGAGCTGCCAAAGAGCAGTAGAGCTGGTGAGGGGTCTGGAGCACAAACTCTAGGAGGAGCGGCTGAGGGAGCTGGAGTTGTTCAGCCTGCAGAAAAGGAGGCTCAGGGGTGACATCACTCTCGACAGCTCCCTGAGAGGAGAGTAGCCTGGTGGGAATTGGCCTCTTCTGGCAGTGCAGATGACAAGATGCAGACAGGATGAGTGGATGTGGTGCCTCAAGGTAGACCTGGGGATATTCAGGTCAGACATCAGAAGGAATTTCTTTACAGGAAGGTGATTAGGCATTGGAATGGACTGCACAGGGAGGTGGTAGAGTCACTGTCACTGGAGGTGTTTAAGGAAAGACTCGGTGTGGCACTTGGTGCTGTGGTCTGGTCGACAAGCTGGTGTTTGGTCATAGGTAGGACTCAATTATCTCAGAGGTTTTTTCCAACTGATTGATTCTTCGATTCCACCCACTGTCATTCATTGGGATCTCAGAAGATTCCCTGTGGTGACACAGGCATGGCAGGCTGCAGGTCAGGCATTCTGGCAAAGACACAACAGTTGCTTGGCCACCTGTTTCTTCGCTTGTCAAGGTTTGCAGGTGCAAGTCCAAGGTGTCACTTGCAGTTTACAAGCCTTAAAAAGCAATTGTGAGCTCTGCATCTCAAAACTGGTCGTGTATGAAAGAATGACAGCGCACAAAGCAATATGAGTAAGGAAAATTAATAAAAGTGTCTTGGTTGTTCTAATTATGGATTAAGAATTGGAAAAATGCTCTGCTGGAAGGAGCCCTTCAGTGGTGCCTGGACAAGCATGAGAAGACAACTCACCTTGAAAAATTCGTAAGGTGGCTCTGGTAGTCCATCTGTCCTGCTTGGACTCTGACTAAGGCCAAAAGTCTTGTTACCTTGGTTAGTGCTACAAGATGACTAAAACTCACTATGACCCTCCTGGCTGCACATAAGCTTCTTTGTCAGGAAGAGAGACTGACTCCTTGTTCCCTGGGCAGCACCTAGATCATGCTGCTCATGGCTTTCTGGCATGCAGCACTTCCCAGCTGCATCCAGTGATCCCATGATACCACCCAGTCTGATACCAGTGCTAGACTGCCAGTACATTGGGATGTGGAATCCACAGTTATCAGCCCCTCTTGGATGGACTTTTTCTTGCTGTTTTTCCAGGCATGTGCATTTTGCTAGATGAGCCATGGAAAATACAGCCGTGTGTGAGAAACTTCCTCCCTTTGCCAAGGAAAGCTGTTCTTTGCTGCCTCTGTCCCCAGAGTACTTAAGAAAGTAATCCAATAGCATGAAGATGGAAAAACAGTGAGGTACATGGCCAACATTCTGCATTCTGTTGTTTCCTCTCTGTGATCCCAAATAATTTTTTTAACTGCTTTTACAGAGGTGCAATAATTACTTCAGGGAAGTATTGTTTAATTGTTCCAGGCTTATTTGTTTTCAATGACAGGTATATTGATGTTTGAAGGTTGTTTTGAAAACAAGTCTGATCCAGACTCTAACAAAGAAAAGCCATAAAACCTAAAGATGACAGCTATTACTGTACTGGCAGCGCAGAGGAATCTGGCTCAATTCCTCAGTAAGTTCAGCTGGTGCTCTCTGTTCTCCCTCCAGTGTTAATGGCCACTAGCAGGAAAAACCCAACAGGCAGGCTACCTGGACTGAACTGTCCCAGTCCTCAGGATGGCATTTTTCTGAGAGGTGAATTCAGCACAGGAACATGCTAACAGACTGGACGCGTGCTGGTTTACCTAGCCCTCCTGTCCCTCCTTCCTTGACAGATGCAGAGGGAAGTGGGCATCCCAGCTGAACTTTCTTGTGCTCTCCATGAACTCCATCTGAGAAAAGGGTCCCAATGCTTCAAGTGCTATGCAAGCACACAAGAATTAGACTTAGACTTTGTGGCTAGACACAGCTATGCCCAGTCTGATCTGCTGCTGGCAGCAGTCCAGTGTCTGGAGACCTCCACAGATCTTTTCAGCCAACAACTACAGTTGTAATGCTCTGGCAGAGAATTACATAAGGGAAGGAGAGGTTTCCATTTTATATTTTGGCTCCATTGGGAAGTGGGTGCAAAGGGAAATAAACAGTCTTGATGCAGTTAGGTAGCCCAGTTATGTGTTGTACACTGGAGCTGACCCCAGTCCTCATTGGGCCCAGGCCCATTCTTTAAATGAATGGTGAGCAAACACCTTGGAATCAACATTTTTAAGGCAAGATTTTTACCTTTCTTTCTGGCAGACAATTTAATAAAATATTTTTTTAATTCCTCCTGATTGAAAAATAGTCAGTTTCCTGCTTTCACCTCCTCCATGCATCCTGCTCTCTTGCTTGTCTGGGAGATCAGCTTGAGCACCCAGCCAGGAGTGAGGTGTGCCTTATGCCAAACAGGTCACCAGTCTGCACTGGCTGTGGAGCAGGATCCGTGAAGCGGATGGGGTGCAGAATCACAGCCCACCCCACATCCATGAGGACATCACATTCCCCACCAGTTGGACATCTGCCTTCACGTGCAGCTGTCTGCTGCCCCACAAACTGCAAGGCTTGTTTCCTATGCTCCAGAACTATGCTATGGTACCAGGAAGCCACACAAGCTTCCGGTGACAATGATGTCCTTTCCCTGTTCTCTGAATTACTCTGGTGATCTATAGTGAAGTTTGGTTTTTCTCAGCTTTCAGGCCAAAAGGCTGGAAATTAGTCCATCTGTCTAAGTGCATTTACTGTAGTCTCAAAAGAAGATCCACCCCTCTGAGGCCAGCCTCAGAGAGAAGCTGTGCAGGGGAAACAAACCCTTTTGTGTTTGTGTTTCTCAGTTCTTGAGAACACCTTTTTTGTGGATCTCTAAACCCCACCCCAAGACCAGTGTATCTCACAGGGAGAGACCTGTGAATTGAGATTGATGTGCGGTTCCAGAGCTTTTAAACCTGTGTGCAAAACCAAGTTTTATTTGTCATTGTTGGTGAGGCAGACCACGTGCTGGGCCAAGTGAGGAGATACAGATAAAAGGACATTGTTATCCCATCTTCTGGGTGTCCAGTAGGGAAGGATGTGGAGAAGCTGGAGGGGGACTAGCAAACAGCTGCATGGCAGGAAAGGATGTGGAGCACATGATCTGCTGGCAGGAGCTGGGCTTGGCTTGCCTGCATTAGGTGAGGCAAGAGGGAGGTTTTTAACATCAGCCTACAATTGCTGGAAGGGTAATTCCAAATGGCTGAAGGCTCTTTGACAGCCTCAGCTGACCAAAAGAGGGACACCCTAGCTCTGGGGTTGTTAGTGAGCTGCAGTCACCAGCAGGTCTGGGGCAAGCACCAGGGAGGTAGGGACATGGAAGAGACGGGGGTGGGGGGGGGGTTTAGTTGGAGAGACATTGTTTGTCCTGAAGGGGGGGATTTTAGTTGTGGCCACAGAAAGCCTGGAAGGGGCTGGGAGAGCCTTGTGTCAGTGGGGCTTGAACTAAGACATTTCACCCCTCCCCCCAAGAGCTCTGCTGATGCTGGGGCCCTGTAAAGCATGGACCAAGCTGGCTTCATCCGACCATCAGCAGCACAGCAGGGAAGACTGGTAATTTAGGCCAGTCTCTGAAAGATACCCAGTGAAATGTATCTTGGACTAATTAGGCCTTAAGGCTCAGGAATTCAGTTCCAGTTGTCTGGCCTATGTTTTGACCCCTCTTTCCTTTGAAGTTCATAGAGGAGAGGGGAAAGGAAATGAGAGGAGAGGCCCTGCTTTTCCTGTAAAATGCCTCATTCCTTATAAAATAGTTTGGCAAAAATCTCTTTCAGCTGGACAAGCTGAATACTTTAATACATGCCTGCAGTCATTTTCCACCCTTGTCTCAATTCCCCTGGCTGCTCCGTCACTGTTCTGAATCAGTAAGACTGTATCTGCACAGACAAAAATACTTCTCAAAGAGGTAATAGAGAAGGCATGTTAGAGGGCTCTGAGTTGCAGCACAGTGTTGTTCCCTGGCTGAACTGGAAGCGCACAGCACTATGCAGTACAGTGGTGCCTGCTCCAGCTCAGCTCTGGGTTTTGAGACCTTTCTTCCAGGCCAGCCTGCTGGGACACAGCTTCCAGCCTTCCCCAGGCTGTGAAGAAACCACACTGAAAATCTTCACTTCCATGTTAGCTTTGCATGAGGAGGAAAGCACCCCAGGGATGGTGACAGAGAGGCACATAGTGTCTCAGATATGACCTAGGCACTAGGGATGTTTCAGAGCACGGGGGAGTCCAAAGCTCCAAAGGAAGGTAACTGTATTCCTTTTAATACCAAATTTCTAGGAGGTCTTGATAGGAAGGCATCTCTGGAGGTCTGCAGTTCAACTCCCCAGTCCAAAGCTAGATCAGGTTGTGTTCATTCATCTTGAGTTCTGCATACCTCCAAGGACAGAGACCTGATCTCCAAGTCATACCACCCTCAGTGGAGGAATTTTTATTCCCAGTTGGAATGTGCCATCCTGCAGAATGTTATCTATGCAGCCTGTTTCCCCATGTCCCATCCTTGTCTGCCTCTGGAAGAGTCTATCTCTGTTTTTTCCATGACCACCATTCATGAAGCGGATGACCCCTGTGAGAACACCCCAGTTGTCTCTTCTCCAGGCTGGAGAAGCCCAGTACCCGCAGTGCCTCTTCATGCACCCTCTACTGCAGCCTCATCACCACTCCAGTGGTCACTACTGGAGTCTTTCCAGTTCGTCAGTTTTCCTTGTAGGCCCAAACTGCAGGATGCAGTAGTGAGATGAGTCCTCAGCAGCACAAAGCGATGAGCAAGAATCACCTCTCCTGTCCAGAAATTTATGAGTTTGTGTCTTGGTTTTGTTGTGAATTCATGTTGTAAATATTGGCTTTTCACAATTATTCTGATAAATATATATTATATGCTTTCACTATATTCTTTTCTCTCTTAGCAAGTTATAGGCTTAGATAGGAATTCTGAATGGTAAGGATATGTTTCATCTGAACAAGGCAAGACAATGGGAGGATCAAGCTGTGGAAAACAGGCTGTTATCAGCAGCAGGAAATGGAGAGCAAACTGTTATCAAAAAACTGGTACCAGGACGTGGGCAGGGGGGAAAGATAAGCTCAGCTGCCCTCAGAAGAAGGATGAGGGGCCCAGACCCTTATCAACGACTGACCATCTGCAGAAAAAAGGAAACCAGACTCCAAAAGAATGCTGACCAGCTAGAATAATGATGACCAGCAAAAAAATTATGATGACCAGCAGAAACTGAGACTGTACAAAAGCATGATCCAAGAAGGCGGAACCAGGGAGGGGACATGCTTGAATATGCACTAACCCCTCACAGCAAGGAGGGGATAAAAAGGGGATCCCTGGGATACCAGGTGTGCTCTTGGCAGCGCGCCAAGGCACCCGGCCGTTTTAACCCTTTGCTTTATTTCTTATGTCTCCTAATTGTCTTTTATTTATATTAAATTCTTTTTATAATTTATTAAGTGAATCACGTTTTTAAGAGTTTGGAAGACAGGTGTCTGCTAGCGAGGGCAGGAGCCTCTCTTGGAATGAAAATGTAGACCCCCTCCCTCCAAATTACTGTAATTTGGGGATCAAAGGGCTCTCAGGCAGATGTCTGGGGATAGGAGTAACAGTTCTTTACTAGTACGTATAACAAGGCAAACAAACAACAATAACTACGGCGTTAACAACAAATCAGAACCAGGGCCCCGAGACAGCTTTCTCGGCTGAGACGGGAAGGGATGGAGGAGAGGCTTTGCTTCACAAACCCCCTCGGGCGGGCAGTGCCGGTGCTCCTGCAGGGCTCTGAGCAACACTCAGCTGGAACGGCCGGGATGAGCAGAGATCCCGGGCCGGTGGCTGAGGTGGATCAGCAGCTCCGTCTGGGTGATGGCGAATTCCCTTCTCTAAACCGCAGCATCTCCGAGAGAGAGTGTCCTCCTCTTCAGCCCAAGAAGCCAGCCAGCCCCCAGCTGTCCCCAGCCTCCTTTTTTCTTGCCCCCTTCCCCACTGGGCCCAGCCGAACTCTTTGTGTTTCTCAAGCACCCACTAAGTACCAGCAATCAGTTTATCCTGCTACTGATGGGTAAAAATTCCAAAGGTGAGCCAGAACAAAAGGAAGGACACCCACCCCTAACAGTTTGCTTATGGCACATTCCTCCGCCTACTGAGATCCCATCAGGTATAGGCCTTCCTCCTGAAATACAGCAACCGGTTGATATTAGTTAGGGGCTTTTTCTTATCTCTCCTTGTGTGATGGGTTGAAATCCCCTTTCCACCAGATGCCCGTGAAGTAATTTGGCACGGGTCCTGAGAACTGCCCAGAGTTTCCGTCTCTCTTGGCCAGGAATCCAGAGGGGGCAGTAGGAGCTACTATTTCCCTGTAAAGTAGCCTTGCTGCAAAAGGTGACTGGTAGAGAGTGTATTTAGAGCTGGAGTCATTCTTACGTTTTTTGAGCGGTTAAATGATGGCTCATACACCTACATTTAGCGCTCACCTGCAGTCCTTAGGCTGGGAGTTTTCATATCCTGTTTCATACCAAGCCTCCCCTACAGCTACAGGGAAGAGGACCAAATCCAGCTGCAGCAGGGGCTGAGCCCTGGTATAGATAAACAGCTGGTGACAGGGAGTCTCCAGCTTGCCTCATGCTCTTCACGTTTGTCTACATGGGGGTCTGCAGCAGCATTTAAAGGGCCATGCTCAGACTGCCCACTGGCTTCATCTGAGTTCCCCTGCCCAGCTGATTCCTGGCTTGGGCATCTTGGAGACACTGGCACCTTCCCCAGGCTCTGAGGAGCAGCTGGCTGACCTGAGGCTGGTTAGGCACTGCTGTGTGGGTTGGTTTTCTGCTGTTTGCAGTGAGGGGCATGTAGAGGTCCAGCACAGCTTGCAGATGGTAGGCAGTCACTGGGGTTCCCAGAGAGAACAGCTTCTAGGTAGTGTTTCCACATGCAGTTAGCAGAAAATGTCTGCAGAAGCCATGTATGCGCTATGCACCGCTGCAGGGGCGCTGGATGCATTAAACCAATAGAGACACAGACACCCCTGAGTGTTTTTCATCGAGGTGGCTGCTATGTTTCTAATCTGCATGGTTTTGAAGTTCAAAACCAGCTTGTGATGCGAGGACAGACAGGCATTGATTTGGGTGCATACAGAGCACAGGAGGCCTCATGAAAGCAAAATGTGGCATGGTCTACTTTGTATCATCTTGTGGGGGGAGACCACGCTACAGACTTACGTTAGAAGCTGTATTTTCCAACCCATTTGAGTAATTTTAATGTGTGAGTCATGTCAAAACTTCAAGGTTAGAAGTGAAATTAAAAATTAGTCTGAAAAGCTGTTATTCACAGACAAAAACTGATTGAAGGCATTTATCTTTCATTTTTAAGGACTGTAGACAAGAGAAAACTGTGAGAAGACTAATTTCTGTGTAACTGTGGACTAATAATGAGTAATGTTATAAATGCAATGGCAAAAATAGGGTTAATATAAAAAGCAATTTATTATAAAACAATTTCAATCACAAACAACGAGAGAAAAAAACCCAATAAAATAAATCAGCGCAGCGCTGGGTGGACAGGGAGACGTCTATACCCAGAGGTACAGATTTACCCAAATCCACGAAGTAGGTACTGCAGTCCAGGGTTCTTATAGGGGTTTTCGTATCCTGGGGCAAAATCCGGAGTAAGCACTGTCCAACAAAAGAGTTTGAATAGGCTTCCCGGATTCGTTGAGCTGAGTCAATGGTCGGTGGAGCAGAGTCTTTTCACATGTGAGAGGCTCTGAGTGTCCTCCGATTGCATTTCCCGGAATGGAGTGGCCAGTTTGGGTGCGGAGGAGATGGATATCTCGACGGAGCCACTCTCATTGTGTGGTTTGATTGCTTGTGTCCTGCTTTTTATTTTGTGTTGGTAAGAGTTGCTGCCGGTCGTTACTGCCCAGGGAAGGTATCTCTGGATTATTTTACATTTTGCATCTTTACAGTATTAAAAATATAACATATAATTCTTTATTCTCTTTCACAAATTTTTATCCAATGTTATATTTATCACAGTAAGGACACTCCCTGCTGACCTTTGATAGGGTTGAGTATATGTAACTTGCAGACTGTGTTACACTTCCAAGCTGTAATCTTGGGCAAGGCCCTTGGATGCTTTCACAAATGAGGCAAGAAGCAATAAAATGAACAGTAGAAGTAAGGAAGGGAGAGAAGTTTGTTGCTTGACAGGCAGCAGCCGTTCTTCAGGGTTAGCCCCGGTTTGTCCTTGCCTTCAGATCATCAGTACCAGCAAGACACTCAGCCTGCCCTTCAGGAGCAGTGGTCTCGCTGCTCTGTCACCAATGTGAAATGCTTTTTGCCTGTGATGTCTCCACCTCTGGGTGTTTCTTGTGGTGTTCAGTGCAGAAGACCAGCTGCTGTCCCTTAGAATGGGCAGTGTCCAGCTGGAGAAGGGTGCTTTCTCCCAGATTAAGGGAGTTCCCAACAACCACTGCTCCTCTCACCCATTTGTGTAGAAGCCTGTCCAGGGAGGAAACTCAGCAGGCATTTCTTCCCAGATAGTGGGGGAGGGATAGGCTGACAGGAGGGACTGGCACTGGGACAGAGACACTGCAGAAGCGTGTACTGCTGTTTGGCTGTGGAGGTAGCACGAGAGCTGGTGTCTTTCCTGTTACTTTGTATGTAGCCTGGCCACAACAAACCGCAGAAGGTAAGGCACAATTGGTTGACTAGCATAGCCCTTCAACTACAAGTGATTTGGTTTTTAATCAATACCTGTAATACAATCATGCAGCAGCGTGGCTGGATGAGATCCCTGAGTATTCTGTCCCTGTCACTGGAAAGCACACACACACATATACTTCACTAGGACTAAAGTCAAACGTTTGAGAGTCTTGGAAATATCTGCTGGCACCCTCTTCTTACTGTTTCATCGTCAGAACCCCAAGCCGAGCGGTGGAAGCCCAGCTCGTCCTGGAAAAGGGAGGAAAGCCAGCTATTTGCAGAAAAAACAAAACAGTTGCCTGCAGAATCCCTTCTAAGCCAATGTAGGAACACACAGCTGTGTGTGAGAGCTGCTCTCACAGTTCGCACATATCTCAGAACAAAGACAAACTTTACAGGCATTCGCACCTAGGTAGGATTTTCTTTTATCTGTGCAACCTGAGAAGCTGTAGGCAATATCTAGTGATTTAATCTCAATTGTGTAGCACAGTCCGTGTTTTACGCTTCATTGAGTAACTTTGTAAAGCACCTTCACCACTGCTTTTATGACCAATTTGTCTCACCTGACTGGTTTCAGATCCCCAGCAGTGCTCGCAGAGCTCGTCGTGAGTGCGGCGTTTGGGGGCTCCAGTTCATACCCCTCCATTCAAACCGGGGATGAGTAATCTGAAACAGCTCAGTTCAGAGGTGACGGGCTGGAAATGTCCCTGAGGTAGAGGAGGTGAACACCCGGGGCACCCCTGGTGCACCTCTGTATGCACACAACTCCTGCTCTCACCTGCCCAGATTGTCCAGCAGCTGCAGCTGAGCCCAGGGTGACATGTAAGGTCGTATGAGACGCAGCAGCACAGAAACCAGCAGGGCCTTCTGAAGATCTCCTGCCCTGGTGTATGATAGGTCTCTTTCGAGAATGATGTCAGGACAGCTGTGGCTTTGTGCAGCCATGTCCAGGAACCACTGCCCGGGGGTGGAGACCCTCTCCCTCTCTCCCCGGTGCAGTGTACCTTTGCTTATCCAAGTTGTGGCAGCTTTGGTGGTGGATTCCTGTGCTTGCAGCAATGGCAGTAAGAACACCCACAATGCCTGCCTATGCTGAGGGTGTCTGAGGAGGCACACCCTGCAGTAAGTGTTGGCTGTGAGTCTGATGTTTGCACTACAAAGGAAGACCTACTGGAGACCTTTAAGACTTCTCAGCTTGGCTCTGCAAGCCCCTTGAAGCTGTCCTTGCTATGGGCACAGCTTTGGAGCTGCACACCTCCAGAGGTTCCCTTCCAACCTAAACTTTCACAGGATTCTGCTGTAATGGTAGGTGTACTTAGGTTTTATTTATTTTCCTCTAAACAAGAACATACTGAGAACAAATTTGCCATAGCTGGACTACTGTTGTAGTGATAAGGTTGTACTTTTTTTGAAGGTTTTTCTTTAATTGCAAGTCCAGAAGAGCTTTACCAAAAGGACAGGTTGCCACCTGGTATCAGTCCACTGGTCACCTGGGGCTTTTTGTGCTTGTTGGCCAAGTCATAGCATCACTCAACACACAAAGGCCATGGAGTTAACAGAAGATCCAATAAAGATCCCAGATGGTTACTGGCATCTACAGGTATGAACCTCAAGAAAACTTTGGCTCCTGTTTTGTACTCATTTTGTTCATAGCATATTTTTATATTTATTGCTTTCAGTGGAAGTATTTTTTTGCCAGGGAACATAAAACTCAGAAGTGCAACAGCACATGTCTGCAGAAAACAGAAATGTTATATGTTTCTCTCTCTCACACCACACACATATATATATGCAGATATATACTTACATATTCTTTTTTTCTGGTTTTTACAGTGCTGGAAATAATCATTATGGGGGAGAGGCTGACATGGTGAAAGGCAGAGCCTTGGTCCAGAGGGATGTTGCTAAATGGGAGGACTGGACCACCAGGACTTTTAGACAGTTCAGCAAGCAGAAGTGTCAGCGGCATCTGGTACACAGGGGCTCGGAAGCAATAACCCTGAGCATTGGTTCAGACTGAGAAGTGACTGGTGGATAGGACTTGGAGGTAACTGTGAAAAGAGCTTGAACATAGGTCAAAAGTAATTCTCATTGTGTATAATGCAAACTGCTTACTAAGCTGTACAAAGGAGGACCACAGCCAGCCCAGTGGAGGGGTGTTGGAAACTCTTGCATAGCTCTGACTCCAAAAAGCTATTCAAGATGATAGATCACAGTGAGGAGAAGGGATAATGATGCTGGCCAAGTTCAACTTTCTTCCAATAGCCCTCTGCAAAACTGCTGCAGTTCCAGGTAGTTAGACCAGTGGGAACTTAAGTGTTTAAGCAGGGAGACTGAAGTGTGCAGGCACACTAGCAGAAAAACAGCAGGCAAGATGTCTTGCTGTACATTAGGCACTGGAATGAACAATACACAGCCTGCTGGCATGGCCTAAATAACTCATTGCCTGGATGGGGTAGCTGTGTGAGCTGTGCCAGCGTGCAAGGTACCAGCCATACTGTCCTTTTTGCCTCCTCCCAGGGCCATCACTTCCAGTATGCTGGTGAGGTAAAGGTTAGGTCAAGTCTTGCAACACAGCCTATTCTTCTCTCAGTCAAAATGGCAGATTTTTGGCACTGTCTACTGTCCCTCAGCTTGTTCTTATGTTTTGCTGTTGCTAGGTGGCATTTTCTCTGAAGGCCTGGGGTCCTTTGCCATGACATGTTTCCAGTGTTGTTCTTTCCAATAGCACTGTGGTTCCTGCTGTGTGGGTTTCTTACTATCATACCATCTCATGTTGCATGAAGCAGGGTTTGCTGAAATGGCTGGAACAGTCTCCGCCCTAAGCTACTGGTGCAGCAGCAGCCATGGCGTTAAACACTAGCAGAATTAAACACAGCTTATGTCCCCTGAAGGGGGATCTTTATAGCTCTGCCCTTATTTTCTGTTGTAGTCCCAGAAATACTGTAACTCTGGCTGCAGGGGTTAGAAATTTGATTTGTTAAGACATTGCAATGGCATTATGTCTTGGGTTTTTTCAGTGTTTCCTGGATGTTACTGGAACAGGATAATCACTTACTCATGTGCAACTAAAGACCACATGGAAGCTGCTCACAAAAGCAGCAGCAGTTTCTTTGCTAACAAAGGAACTCCTTACTGCTTTATTTTTCCAACAAAAATTCCCCAAACATAGTAATTAAATTTATCCCTTTGTCCCGGTTTTTGTGTTTATTCTCACTTACAAGCAAGCCTAGTGAAGGGATGGAAGACTAGGGTTCTTTGGTATTGTAATAAGATCCTTGGTCTGAAGCTTTTTCTGTGGGTAATTATTCTTAGCCCAAAAATGCCAGAATGGTGAAGTTTTTTCTTCTTTGGACTCTTTTGTCTAGTGTGTTCACATTACCATAGATGGAATACTTAGGAGAAGCTATAAGATTTCAGTTTAATCAGGTCCAGGCACAAATTTTGGACCAACAGCTAATACAGCAGAGCATCAGCAACATAAGTCTCCCCTCTGCACACAGATACAAGAGGACTCAAGAGCTAACCAGACATTTTTTGACAGAAAGATTTGCTTATACAAGAATCATCTCCCCTTTTCTCCTCTTCAGTCTTCCTCTTGTTCTCCCAAATGCAAATCAGTAACTTTTATTAACACCAGGTCTGAGAAACATTTCTATGTTTAAATGTGAAGACAGACGGGTGTTTGGTTTGGGGGATATTAGTCAACCAGGAATGCATAATCAGCATGAGTAATTAATTACACTCAACACATCCAACGGCTTGGGCATCCCTGGGTCAGGATTCCTAGGACTGAGAGACCTAAGAAGGAGTAGACCGGGGAGGAGTGAGCTTCCCTAGGGAAATGAAGCTTGGTGAGCTGGGGTAGAGTGGTTTACCCAGGGGCATGGCTGGAATTGAGGAGATGTGGCAGGAAGAAATGCTGGTGCAGAGAGACATTATGTAGTAGCTAAGCAGGTCTGGAGGACAGGAGGAACGGCTGTGTTAGGTCTCTGTCCCCTCGTGGGTCTGATGTATGAGCTTGCCCTGTGGTGGGGAACAGGGGTAGAGTGCTGCCTGGGGATGGCTCAGCTGGGGTCACACCAACGAGAGACACGCCAAAGGGAAGAGCCCGACCCTGCTGGGTCCAGACCTCTTTCTTCCTATCATCGTTCTGGAAATGGAGCAGAAAAACGCGTGTGGGGCTTCACAGTCGCCTCTGTGCTTCTCCTATGTTTTCAGGCAGGACGCAGAACCTCCAGAAGCCAACGGGAAGCGGCGAGAGTGGGGGCAGGGGCGGCATGCATTCAGTCTTTCCTAAAGGCTGCACCTGAGCTTAATTGGATTTGGGAAGTGTCCAGGTTACTTTTTCACAGCCTCAACCCTTGGAGTGATGTTTAGGTGTCCTTTTCTCTCTCCCTGCACCGTCACGTTTGCAGATGATTCACTGGCCCCTTGCCAGAGGCAGTCAAGACTAAATCAATCAGGTGTTAATTATCCACCTGCAGGCTGGACTTTTGCAGCCGCTGTGAACTAATTCCCTTTCTTGGTCACATCCCCAAACGGTGAAACATTATGTCATCTGACATCAGATCGTTTGTCTCTCTGGGGAAGGCAGCAGGCTAAATGCTGAGACCCTCTCATGGTGAGGTGTGGCTGGTACCTTCAGCAGCCAAGAGAGAACAGTCACTCTGTAAGGACTGTTAACCCTGCATCTTTGCAGTGTTAAAGTATCTTGTGCGATTTATGCTCGTTGCTCAGAGCTCCATCCACTGAACAGTTCCAGAGCTGGGGCATCCACAGCCTCTCTGGGCAACCAGTGCCTCACCACTGTCACAGTAAATACATTCTTCCTAATATCTAATCTGAACCTGCCTTCTTTCAGTTTAAAGCCATTTCCTCTTGTCCTATCACTGTATGCTCTTGTCCCCCTCCAGCTCTCTTGTAGCCCCTTTAGGTACTGGAATGTCACCTCAGAGCCTTCTCCTCTTCAGGTGGAACACCCCAACTGACTTGGACTGTCCTCATAGCAGAGGTGTTCCATCCCTCTGATCATCTTGGTGGCCTGGAGTCAGTTCAACAGTTCCATGTCCTTCCTGTGCTGGGCCCCCAGAGCTGGGTGCAGGGTTCCAGGTGGGGTGTCACCAGAGCAGAGCAGAGGGCCAGAACCCCCTCCCTCCCCTGCTGCCCACGCTGCTCTGGATGCAGCCCAGGACACGTTTGGCTCTCTGGGCTGTGAGGGCACATGGCTGAGTGATGTTAAGCCTCTTGTCAACCAGCACCCCTAAGTCTTTTTCCTTGGCTTCAGTCATGGCAGTGGGAGGAAGAGTGCTGGGTCTTGTGCAAGTTACAATCCTGATTTTAGGGAATAGGGATCTTCCATGGAACATGTCCTCCAGAAACTTAGACAACCAGCCAGCACATACTAGGAGGCAGTGAGAAGAACAAACCAGAAGGGAGGTCTGGAGTTCTCTTAACACATCCCCTGCTCAAAGCAGGCTAATCCCAATGTCAGGTCCAGTTGTTCTGAGCCTTATCAATTTATGTTTGTAGTATCTCCAAGACCAGAGCCAGCCCTCTGGTACTTGCCTGCATCGCTTCTGCAGGGAAGCAGCTTTCTTTTGCATACAAACAGCAGTTTTCTCTGTGCCAAGTCTTTGCCCAAATTATGGTGAACACATGCCTTTCCCACACCCATCCTCTTCCTTGGACACACAGGGACAGCAGCGAGAAGTGAGGTCACAAAGCACTGTGTGCCCACTGGGAAGGAGTCTTGGGGCAGGGAGGCATCTGTGACTCAGCATGGGGAAGTAGCAAGGAAACCCAGTACGGGAGTGTGCAGTGGGGCTGGAGCTGAAACAGAAAAAGCACTTCTTGAAGCTGAGACCAGCCTCGTTTGCCCTCCTGCTGTGCCTGCCCACAAAAGGCTGGTAGGAGAGATGGTGTCAAGGACAGGGTTTTCTCACTGTCTCCCACAGGCAGCAGTGTCACAGTGAGTCTCTCCCTGCAGTTTCAGCTGCTGCCAGCGGGTTGGAGCTGTGCCTTTCCGACAGGGGCTTGGTCCACAGCTGACTTTTATGCTGGGTTTTAAGGAGTTGGTTTGTAGAAGGGAGTATGATGGCATTTCAGGCATGATGACTATGGTTTCCATAGCAGCCTGAAGACCTGAGTCAGCATCTCCCTCCTGCTGTGGCTGGGAGATTTGTTCCAGGCATGGCGCACGAAAACACAACACTGAGGCAGGCAAGGGTAGTATGTATAAGGTCTGAGCTACCCTGAGGGCAGGAAATATATCAAAGAGAGGATCAAATCAGTTTTTCTCACAGCTAAATGTGGCAATCCCTTTTGAAGAATGGATGTTGCCGGTGCCCACTTGAGGGATGAGTGCTGTCTTTAGCACGAAGCTCCTTTCAGCTTCTTCCAAGTATATCTGCTTGTGCTCTTGCCATGGGCTGGGGCTGTGCAAGTGTACAAAATGCTGTGTCCAGATATGCACTGGCTAAAACTTCATAGATGGCAGTGATGCCTTAAATTTTAGCTTTCATATTTTCCAGTTTCTGTACTCCATTAGTATATACTCTGAACTTCATATAGAGCATTAGCAAGTTCTCTTCACAGTGTAGTTAGACAAAATAATCCTTTTCCAGCTTGAGAACCAAGGACACCATTGCATTTTGAGGCCCAAAAAGTATAAACAGTGAATTGAGGAGAGTCATCTGGGAGGATGGAACTTCATAACCTGAAGCTGTAATTGGACAATTAGCCCCGACATGGAAATGAACCAAAACTTATAAAAGTGTGAAGACGTGTGACCCGTCGTCCATCTCGGGTGTAGCCACGGCTGGGCTCTTGTACTGCCCAAGGTGTATCCTTTGAAGGATATTTTAATAAATACCTACTTTGTTCTTTTAACACTCTCTAGCCTCTCTTCTAGGTAGCCTCCCAAAGCATCATCAGGAGAGCTGAAGCATCGTTTTCATGGTTTTCTCTCATCCCTTAGGCACAGAATGTTTGTCTTTGCAGCTGCAATTTGAGAGCAGGAGTCACCAGTGTGAAGGACTAGCAAGAACCACTCTGAGCTCTTCATGTCCCATTGCAACTGAGGCCATACAAGGACCTGCAAATTATCATTAGCACCAGCAGTGCAAACTCTGCCTTCTGCATCCATAGGAGTCAAGTGGGCATAAAACTCTCAGGCAACTTACCATGAGCCCTGGCCTCTGATAATTGCTTTTAATGAGAACAGTCAGGAGAAAGTCTGTCTGAAAAGGCAAGACTTTATCCATTCTGCACCCAACCATACTGGGCCCCTAGCCAGGGTATGCACCCGGTGAATATCCTCAGCACTCACTGTGGAGTGTTTGGGTGTAAGAAAAGATTCAGTGTCTCTGCTCAGGATGGCCAAAAGCAAGCCAATTAGAAATGGGAGAGACAGTTCCCCTTCCCTGGACTGGGAAAAGACGTAACTACTCATTTGAGCACTGTCAACCTTTCTGGCATTCAAGATAAGGTTCAATCTTACATGTGCAGCAAAATATATTTTCTTCTGATGGGGCATTCTTCTGATGAATGCGTGAACGGATTCAAATTACCAGCTCACTGTGTCCCCCTGTACAACTCCAACAGTGACAAATGGCACTGTAAGGATGTGGGAAAACCCCCCAGTGTTTCTTTAAAGTGCTCTATTTTGAGACCAGTAAGTGCTGTGTAAACACTGGTGTGCTGCAAACATTCTGTGCTTGAAACATGAAACTCCTCTCAGAAAGGTCATTTGCTTCCTCTGGGTGCATCACAGAATTGCTAGCAGGAACCAACTCAAATTGAGCACAATGTGGAAAAACCTGTCCCATGTCCATCCCCAAACCCCTGCCGTTCTTGGCTGTATGTTCCCTGTCCCTCTCCACTGTGAAGAAGTCGGCACCTCCTCCTAATGGGCCCTTGCCTGGTTTCACACCTCCTGTGTCCAAAGGTGTGTCCAGACTTTGAACTCCTGTAACCTGCAAACCTCCTTGCCCTGTCTGCCACTGAGAATGTCTATCCAAAGCAGTTACAGAACGTGCCCTTGGGTCCAGAACAGCCCAGGCTCCTCTCCTCAATACAGCCACAGCTCCCAGGACTCATCAGCTGTCTCACAATGTATTTGTAAATCTCTGTGTGTACAGTGAACTAGCATTAGTAAAGCTAATTTATTTCTTAGAGGTTGCCAAAACAAATGTTGCAACTCAGGCTTTCTCTGCCATAGCATTTTGGTATGCAGGATTGTGTTGGTTCTCTTCTATGCATTGACTCACAGGACCGACACTCCTATAATGGGGTTTTGACCTCCAAAACTACCCAGGAGCTGTGGCACCTCCGTAGCCCAGCAGCTTTATTCATTGTCCTGTGCTCCAGAGCAGATGTCTCCACTGCCTTTTTATATACAAGGACCTTGCAGAACCCCATGTATGAACAGAGACATACACAGTTCTCAGGACAATGTTTTGCCAGGTACAGTAGGCCCAGGGCAAGATACACAGAGATGTTGCTCCATACACAGTGTGGACCCACAGCACTGCAATAGTTTGGGCAGGGGAGAGAGAGTGTGAGTATGGCCAAAGGTTTTCAGCCTCTGATCCAACTCCATGCTACCTGGCTTTTTGGGTGCTCTGTAGGCTGTTTGCCGTCTCTTTTTGCTCACCCATTTGGGCCAGTCTGCAGTTCAAAGGACTTTCTCTTTTATTTCCTTATTCTAAGGATCTTTCATGTGGATGAAGGAGAAGTCCACAGCCTGCTGGGAGCAGTACAGCTCTGTAGCAGGCAGATTTTGGGGGTCCTGACAGCAGTGCCTCCAGTCTGGCCTGTAGACATCTGCACCATCTTTGCTGGTATGAGGTGTGCACTCATTGCACATGCATAGCGACAGACCTGGGTGTCCCTCCTTCAGCCTGTCCAGGATCTTACAGGTGGGGATGAGTTTTGCATGTGCTGCAGCATGGCGCTGTCCTGTGCATTAGCACATTCTGTGCCTTCTGCTCCCCAGAAACTTGTCAGACAAGCCCCTGATCTGTGATACTGATTTGCTTTCTAGTCATGAGAGCTATTGCTGACATCAGGCTAAGGTTAAGAGCACATCTGCTCAGCTCAGTGCCAACAGCCCTTTTCCCTAGAGTCCTCTTTTGGTCAGTATCTTCCCTGTGTGCTTGGTTTGCAGCTGTCTCTTGAGGGGACCAGGACACCAACCAGCTTTCCAGGGTTGAAAAGCATACAACTGTGCCACAGTAGCCCCTTTCCTTCCCTTGATTTTTGACTTCCCAGAATGTGGTTTTCAGCCCAAAGACTACTCTTTCTGCCAGCATACTCAAACACAGGCCAGAAGCCCCCACCTAATCGCTGTCTGTTCTCTGAAACATCCATGCTCACAGACTCACATGTGATTGCATGTCTTGTCTCAAGCAGTACAGATATGAATGTTTTAGTTGGTAAAACATGAAATAACATATGGTGGCCACCAGAGAGAGCAAAACATGCCAAAGGGCTTGGCAGCACTACTCCCAGATTCCTTCTGCTGAGCTGCAGTACTTTGGCCATAGGAGGTAGTTTCTCCTTCGGTTCACACAGTCCTGAAGCCAAGGCAGAGGCTGGGAGTTGGAGCAGCGGGTTTGGAAGGAATTAACTGCTTTGTTGTGCCACCACTGCTGTGCAACAAGGTGCTGAATCACAGAGGGCCTGTAAGTGATGGGACAACAAGAACAAAAACTACATACTCAGCAGCTGCCAGACTGGGGCATTGCTTCCCTCAGGCACCCCCATGGGTCCACATGGGCAGGGCAGCCTGTCACACAGACTCAGCTGTGACTGTATGTCTTGTCTCAAGCAGTACAGATATGAACACAGATCCAGGGCAAGTGCAACTTCTGCCACCACACTGCTCCTGCAGCCTCAAAGATTTACAGCCTGAAACTGTTGGGGAGAGGAATTTCCAAAGCAAGTATTGCTATTCAAGGAATGCAGTAGGGGGAGGAAATAATCACAACAGAGATAAGGAGAAGTTGGTTGATTTGACAACTGTGCAAGTTCTTCTGTCTCCTGGCTTGTTTAGGATGAAACTTCAGCCCACCCCTCTCTGCCCCAGGTAACACAGAGCTGCCTTAACATCAGCTCTGCTGGTGGGGCTGGGGAGGCAGCTCGGAGGCAGTTGCAAGGGAAGATGAAATACAACTACACTGGTCAGGGTGGTAGAGGAGCATCTGTTCCCTCTCAGCTCTGCAAATGAGCCAGCCAAGCTCCTCTCCTTTGTAGCCATCCACACTGGGCTTCCTCTGGCTTTTTGATCACAAGGCTCTTTCAGTAAGAGCACGTGCAAGTTTCAGGCATTTCTGTGGAAAGCCAAGTAGCTGTACTACACTGTTGCAGGGATTTTGGGGGCTTATCTGCTTTTCTTCCTGTTCTGAGCTATGTTGCTCTCAGTTGCCAAGATTCCCTGTCTCACCGCCCCTCAGGGTCCAGCTCTGTTTAATGTCTATCTGGGACATGTGGCCCTGCTCTGGTAGACTGCTGAAGGCTTTGTGTAAGTGCTCTTCTGGAAAACATCTGGGGTCCAGGGTCTTGTTCTCTCTTCTCAAGGACAAAGAAAAAGCTGCATTGCTCTTGGCTTGGAGTTTAGGAAGAATTTGTTTGCTAAAACCAGATGTCTGCATCCATCCACACTGGGGTTTTGCACCTGACATTTGCAGAGGGACTGTTCTCTCACTGACAGGTGTCAAGGGATTTGTCAGAGCTGAGGTCAATATCCCAGGAGTGTGCACATCTGTACCTTGTAAAATAAGTGCTATGAAAAAACAGGTTCACTGGCTGGACAACTGCAGAGGGACTGACAGTGCTTGGCAGGTGGATGCAAGGCATTCACCTAGCTGTCCCAAACACACTCAAGTGATGAGGCTCATACTGTGCACATAGAAACTAAGGAATTGCCCTGAGTATTGAGACAACCCTAGGAATTAATAATTTCAGCCCTTTATGGGGAAATTATCTACCCAAAGCAATAGCTTCAAATCTGCAGTTCCATCTTGGCTCAGAGGTATGCTGTTTTGCTTGTCCACCCTGTGCCATTTGAGCATACTGTTCACACTGGTCATTTTAACTCACTGCTTTTCCAAACTTGCTCATCACTTTCATCTCCTACGAAACACTTGTGAGTATCTAAAATATAAAATGCAGTTGGAGCGAAGTCATTCTTCCTGACTCCTGCCAGTGTCCAGCTCTGCAGCCTGAGCCCTGGCTTATAGTCTTGTTGCAAGAGACATGGAAGTTTCCTACAGAGTTGTCAAGGCCTCCTCCCCAGAGACATACCCAATGTGAGGGAGGAGGACAGCAGAGACTTTATTGACCTAAGGCTAGGGGGGAATATTACAGCCTTCTCCCTTTTGCTGTGCTGTACCTCTGAACAGGGCTCAGAGACACTCTTTCCCTCTTGGATGTGCAGCACAAGGCTAATTTTTGTAGCACTCCTTGCTCATTTCTGCAGTTCTTTGAATATACATGTGTCTTTGTTCCTCTAGAAACACAAACAGAAACCAAGTGCTTTGCCTACCAGGACTGTGCACAGAAGCAAAAGCTGTGTGTTTCTAATGGTGTTACCCACTTTCTTACAGCTGGGGGTGGCATTATCCTTATTAACTGCAGCACAAGGAGCTCATGATGTTACCCACAGATACGCTTCAATCTCTCTGCAACACTGCTTTCCAAAGCAGTGATATTATTTGCCTCCAGTTACATTTCTGTAATTTATTAAAGTTTATTTCACCAAACTGTAAAGATTTGGTTAGATCCAGAGCCTCCTGGAACAGAGACACGTTATTTGCCATGCAACCGTGTTTCTGCCATCTGCAAACTTCTTAAAGGTTTTGTAACAGCTACTTTTTGAAAGGTCACCAGACCATTTTTAAACTCTTGTTTCTTTTGTATAAGGCATGGGTCTTACCGAAGCATCATGTGATACTAAGTGAAAAAATGCTTTGAGGGAATCCGATTATGTAACAGAAACAGCATTCCCTTTATTGGATTGAAACAGTAATCCTGTACTGCTTGCTTTCTATTCTTTTGAGTTGTTTTTGTTTTGTTTTGTTTTAAAGAAGAAAAATAGAAGAAAACAAGTTTATTTGACAGTATTGTGCCTCATGGGTGACTGTGGTAGCAATCCTCAGCCTCTTTGTCCATCATTGGTGTCAAACCAACATTTGTTGGCACCAACTGTTCCCTTACCCTTACTTCTTCTATCTTCATGGAAATCCAATGCTGGTTTTCATTATTCTGCAAGGAAAACATTGATTGGATGGAGAGCATGTGGGTGCGAGAGCACCTGCAGGAACAAGTGGCAGGAGCAGCCACAGGGTGTGCAGTCATGGATGGCATCTGCATTAGCTGACAACAGGTTCCAGCTGCTTTCCAGACCACTTCAACCCCCAGGATGGTGTCAAATATTCGACAGCCTAAAGCAGGATATACTGAAGCCATTAAAAATAGTCTTTGTAAGATAAGACATAAAACATCCTGATAAAAAGAGACAAAGAGCAATGAGTATTTCTTAATGGTTCCCAGAAGAGGAGCAGAGATGAAGAAAATAAAGAGACAAGAGATCACAATCACCATCAGCTCCTAATAAGGACCAAAAGTCAAGACTCAAAAGCAGCACACATTTCCTGAGGTAACAACACAGGAGCCATCATAAGACCTCAGATGTGAGTGTCCCTTTAACTCTGCATCAGTATTCAGTGTCCTTGGACAGACTGCTTGCATTTTGGTGCTTTCATCCTGGACAGACTGCTCAGATGCTCTCAGCTTGAATATTCTTATGAATAAGAGGCAACTGGCTTAGTTTCAAAATAAGTACTCCCTCTTCCCATAGGGTCCCACAGCGAGCTTAGCTGTGTTGTTGCAAGATGAGCTTTGGCTCTGAGATTTCTGATTTGCTTTTTTGCCATCTGCTGCTGTCACCTGGGGCTCCAGGAGAAAGGACATTGCTGCTGCTGGTAACAGTCCCAGCCTTCACACTGAAACAGTGGATGCTCAGCATACCAAGACCCTGTTGTGGTGTGTTATACATGTTGCCAGCTCCTCATGAGTGCCTGGTGCGTGAACTGGCCTGTGGTGCCAGGTGTCTCTTGTTACTGATGTGTGATGTAAGCACGATAGCAGCAGGGGCCTTGAGAGTTTTGGAACAGACCAGAAGCAAAGGATCCAGGACTATAAATAACTTGCTGGCAGTGGGTTAGGTGTGCAGCCTCAAAAGCTGGGCAAAGCCTGTGTTAAGTATTCCAAAGAAAAGCAGCAGTAGCTGAGCAATGAGAAACACATCTGAGCAACAGGGTCAGGCACCTGCTGTGGTGTGGGAAAACAACACCTGCCAGTGCTGCACAGGAAAGCGGGTGGAGGACAAGGGCTAAGAGCTGTCTAGAAGCTCAGACACCTTAAAGAAGTGCCAGGATGGCAAACGTGGTGTGATTCTGGGGGCCTCTGTGCCACAGCTGTGGGTAGCTTTGATCCACACAGCTCTGCTCTCCTGGGAACCACATGTACCTGAGGTTGGAAGGGAACTCTGGAGATCATCTGGTCCAAGCCCCCTGCTCAAGCAAGGCCACACAGAGCCAATCACCCAGGACATGTCCCGATGGTATTTGAACATCTCTAAGGATAGCTATTCTCATCATCTGCCTGGTTTCAAAATCCTTTTGAGCTGGCAATAGCGGGTGCATGGTGCCATGAGTGTGTCTGAACATAGCTTTTTGTGCCCATCTAATGCTCCAGTTCTCAATGGGTTTAATGTGTATGTGTCAATGTGTCTAATCATGATTTTGGGCAGTATTATAATTAGCTGCTTCAAAGGTGGGCCAGTGGCAGTGGTTTAGGTATGCTGATTTTCAAAGCAGCTAATATTGGAGAGAGTAGACTCTCGAGCAGAGAGCCACATCAGCCAGTCACAGCCCTGCTGCTTGCAGTAGCCAATACTGACTCTGATATTCAGCTGCCCTTTACATGTTAAAGGCCCTCTCCACCTCTGCAATCAAGACGGCAACTTGTACACCAGAAATTGTCACTGCAGTGAGATCACAACTTGGAGGGCTTCTAAGTAGATCTCTCTAAGAAATCCCAGTTTCCATTCCTGTTCTCTGTTGTCTGGGCAATCCTTGTTACGTCAACAAGGTATGCTGAGACCTTGTTTCTCCAGGATTCTTGCTGAGAAGTACTACATGGTTCCTGTAAATTAGAGGTAACCAAAACACAGTCAATTGCAGATTGTGTTTTCTAAGGGTATGATGGTGATTTAGCATGATTGTGACAGGGAAGGACCCCTCCAGGGCTCTTGCTCAATCCTTTTACTCAAAGCCAGTGAAGATCAGAATTCACACTTTATCATCACTCAGGGATTTGTTCAGTTGAAGTGGAAGCTGTAGTCTTCCTCATATTGTTTCAGAGACATCCAACTTATCCCCTTAGCTTTGTGATCCCTCACAGGACTCCTGCTTAGACCTAAATTTGGAAAAACACTCAGGCCTGATAAATATGTGAGGCAAATTTCTAGCAGCTGGATGAGAAAGCAAGTTTTAGAGATACAGGCAGAAAGTCAGTGTTTTCCACCTGAAATGAGCAAAACTTGGCCATTCTGCAGAACATCAGATGTTATCTACCTGAACTTGTGCAAAGAGTTTGACACTGTCTCACATGACATCTCTAAAAACTGGAGAGACATGGATGCCCCAGTCCTAGAAGTGTTCTGAGTCAGGCTGGAGGGGGCTTTAAGCAATCTGGTCTGGGGGAGGGTGTCCCTGCCCCTGGCAGGGAAGTTAGAATTAGATAGTTTTTAAAGGTCCCTTTCAGCCATTCTGTTTCTGTGGCATTCTGAGGCTGCCTCTGTGGACCTGTTTCACCAACACATCCTACCTCACCTGTGCCATTGATGTCCTTACACAGCCTTTGCACTTCCTTGTGCCAAGCACACCGCCAGACACTGAGGATTGATGAGTGGATGCATTAAATTCATAAAGACCCCAGTGCCAGGGCTGACCATACCACTGCCTCCTCCGTAAGAACACATCAGATCTGGTTGTACTACAGTCAGAAAGACAAAGAAATTTGGATCACAAACAGAAGAATAATGTCTTTTCCCTTCAATACAGATTTCTTCCAGTCATGGTCTCTTCTCTGGCACATCTTACTCTTTCTTGGGCCCACGTATCTCTTACAGTATTTCTGGAAATGGAGAGAACATGCTGCAGAGCCATTTTCTCCCACACTGCTGGAACACATGCTGTTCTGGAGTGGTGTGACCTCACACCCCAGACCCCCTTCATGAGTGCTGCACTTCACTGTGAAGACTTGTCGGCACATTTCCCTTAGAGGGGTTGCTAAATCCCATGGGAAAGAGATACAGTGGCTATGATTTTTAATTTGGTTTCTGTTCCAGATTGTATTTTTGGAAATAAAACTGAGGCATTTGCTAGGTGGGGCGCTGCTGGAGGGATGACTTTTCAAACTCTTTTTCATATAGGAATGTTTTGCACTTTTTAACTAAGTTGTTTTTCTCCCTCTTGAGAGGGAGTTGGAGGATGTGAAAAAAAAAACAAAAAACAACTTGGTCAGTGAGCTTTTAATGTGATTTCCTACAGTCAGCAGCACTTCTACATGCTCCCTGACATGGGCTTAGCAGGTTTGCCAGCTCTGGATGAGTTGGACACAACCTTGGAAAGGTTCACAGCTCCTCCCTTTCTCTCTTGCAGCGCAGCAGATGGTCACTGTGTAAACACCATGCCAAATTCTGATTAGTAAAATATAGTGTAAAGCAGGTTTGTAAAGCACAGGCAGCCATGCAACTCCCTGCTCTTTCCTTGGAAGTGCCCTGCAGGCTTCTCCAGGCTTTTTGGCATTGTCCATGACCTTAGTGCAGCAGTGTCCCTTCACATGGGGACACTACACTCCTGCTGCTCTGCTGGCTCTGGCTTGGAGCTCCTGAGGGGCAGGTTTATTGCTGTGTCAGTCACACCGCCCAGGAACCACTGATCAACCCTTGAAACCTCCCAAGGTGGCAATGCCCCCAGCACCTCAGTATGCTGTCCCAGGACTGCATCAACCCCCTTGGGAAGGTTTTCTTCACCATGTTCATTCTGAATATCCCAAGCCTTCCCCTCTGCAGGAAGATTGGGAATTTCACTAGAAGTCTTGCTTGACTAAAAAGGGCACTTCTTGTAGCAAAATAATAAATAAAAAACCAAACCAAACCAAAAACAACAAAACAACAACAAATCAGCATGGAATAATGGGAAATATGACAGACAGGAAAAGAATGTAGTAAACATTGCTTACTTGGGTACTTAGAGGTGGTATTGAGCGTGGCCAAGTTCCACGTACAGCTCAGACTAGAAAGGATCATTAAAGGTAGTACAACAGGACCCTACAGGGATTCTAGAAGTTGGGCATGTCTACTGACAGATGGAGGAAACACTATGGTACTGGACAATATAGAAAAAGACCACAACGATCAATGGATTTTTGTAGCATCTTCAGAGGCAAAGCCTGCTTCCAGATCTCTGCATTCATCAACTTGGTTTTGGAAGTAAGTGGGATGACCAAATGTGAGGCTTAAGGACTGCTCAGAGAAGAGAACAGAATAGATGACACTAACCCAGATGAGTTATCAGTTCATGTCAGTGAAGCTGCTGTCAGCCAGGGTGGAATATCATGGCTAATGGGAAAAGGCTGAATGAAAAACCTAATATAATGCCCACCTTTAGGGAGCGCAAGGAGAAAGATATGTGAAGCAGCAATAGTACCTCCACCCTTGTGTACTAATTACAAAATGTAATTACAAAATTATTGTGAGCAATACCTCTATCCTTGGAAAAATCATGGAGCAAGGATTCTTGGAAATAATTATCATGCATGTGAAAGGCTGGAAGGTAATCAGGAAAAAGTCCACTGGTCCACCCTTTGGACTTAACTCAAACCCCTTATTTTCCCCACTTAGCTCATCACAGCAAGGTTTAGTGCAGACTTGGGATGTCACCACTGACTCTACAGAGACCTTTGTGCACTCATCTGCATTGCTGGTAGTTATATTTAGAGCAGCGGATGGATAAGGAAAACAGGCTTCAGGAGTGGGGTTGTTGCCTTGGATTGACAGAGAACAGAGGTCTCATATGAGTGCACTGTCCCTGAGTATACAGACATCCTGCATGTTGGATGCAGTCAAGTAAGAGCAGAACCAGCAATCAGCAGTGCTGTGCTGAAACACAAAGAAAGAACAAAGGACAAGCACGCCTATTTAGACTCCTTCCAAGAGGGTGAAAAGGTTTAGTAAACTCCAGCTTAGAACTTTTCTTCCTTTTAACAACAGCTTCTTTTGTTGTGGGTTTTTGGCTCTTTTTTCTCCCTGTGGGCTGGAGAGCAAGAAAGTATAGCAGGGTAAACATGTGGGATAAATGTAAGAAACTACTCCCTCATCCTGGCTCTTGGCAGGCAGGTGGAGCACAAGGTAGATAAAGCTCTGCTAGAGCAAATATGGTCTCACAGCAAGAGTCAAAAGATCATTTACCAGCTCCATGCTGATCTGGTCCAGGGAAGCCTTGGTCAGTAGAGGGGAGAGGGGCGAAATCCTGGTGACACTTCTCAGGTGCTGCTTTCAGCAAGGGACATTTCCACTCATGGTTTATTCCAGCCACTGAGCCTTACCCACACAGGGTGTAGAGAGGAGGAATAGCTCCATACTCTGAGTATGGAGCAGAAGTATTCTACCCACAGAATACTCCTCCCCTCTGCAGGAGGAAGTGGAAGGTTGCTCCCAGACTGTTTTTCTGCCTGTAGATGCCAAACTTGGAAGAATAAAAAGGTCACACCCATGATTCTTGTGCAACATTTCAGGGCTCGAGAGACAACAGAAGATGCAACAGGGACCACCAAGCCTGCTGCAGCACCCCAGTTTCCTGGCAACTTCCTTGTAGTGATGGTCCTGCATTGTCCCCAAAGCCCTCAGCGGCAGTTGTGAAGGGACACAGGAAAGCAGGCAGGGGTCACTGTCCTCTTCCAGAGCCTTCAGTCAATATGGTTGTCAGAACATGCCTGCAAGCAACTGCAGGAGCTTGGTGATGTTCTGCCCACTGTGCCAGCCTAGGCCCAGAGGCTGGTACCTGGTCTCAGCTGGAAACAAGCCCACATTTCCCTGGAGAGCACTGGGGAGCTCATGCCTAGCCTTAGCCACAGTCTGGCCAGAAAGATCTCTTCCACAGAAACCGTTTTTGTGAGAAATTGCCAAGGAACACAGGCAAATGTTTGTACTTCAGTTTCCCAGAAATTACTTCTCAATTTTCACTCTCAAGCCAAACCCACAAGCACTCAGGGAGCAAGTAGTGGCCTGTTCCCCCAAGCAGTCACAGCCTGAGTGAGAGTTTGCATCCCCTGCCTGGTTTCAGGATGGATTGCATGCTGTGCCTCTACTCACAGATAAAGGAAACATCCTACACTTTTTTAGTGTCATCTGGGGACTCTTAGGTCTGTATCTCTAACAGGCAAAAATTTTGCAGCACAGTGAAATTAATTCAGGGGGCAGCCAAAAGGAGGAAAAGCTGGAGAAAGTTAATGCAAGGAGATTAAGGCACAGCCTAGTTCATCCCATGAGCCAGAAACCCACCAAGACACAGGGGTAATCCAGAGCAATGTTGCAAAACGTTGTAACTGAAAATATTTTTATTTGACACCAATAGTAAAGAAGGAACATTGGATTACACATCCCTTGATATATAAATGGTAAGAATGCAAAAGCAAAACCATCTACAGGAAACCCAAATGCAGCCCAGTATACAAGTAGCATCCTAGGGAAAAGCAGCATATCAGGACCTTCCCTCATGCTAACAGGCAGTCAGTCATCCCAAAGAATCCAAGCATTAGCATTTCCTTTGAAGCTGATTTTTCTGGGTTTCAACCATTAGTTACAATCAATATGACTGAGTGTTTTCACCAGTAGGGGAGAGGAAAAAATACCACCCACCATAGGACACAGTCTGAATTGGCTTCTGTACAACATGAGTGTTTGTAGATGTGGCCCCTGAAAATCTCAGGGAGAGAAATTTCATGGCCAGGTCGAGTCAAGAACATTTAATGAGTTTGACTGATACAGTTTACACAAAGACAATGAGATCTAGAAATCACAAGTCAGCACCAAAGGGCAACATGAGCTACAAAAGGTGGCTACAGTTCTTTACATGGCTTGTGGCTTAAGCAGTGGAAGAGAAACTACGCGGCACCTTCTTGCCGTGCTAGTATCTCTCTGCTGAAAACAGTTTTCAGGTTTCCTGATTTTCCAGTTTCCATTTCTTCCCTCTTTCAAGGCACAAGTTGTAGAAACCTTTGATTTCAAGAGCCAGAAACAAGTGCTCATCCCACCTCCACGACATTATTTCGAATAATTTCGGCACACAGCCAAACAATGAGCTGTTGCACTAACTTTTTTCTGTCAAAGAATCTCTCTGCAAGGAATGCTGCCAGCATCTCCCCCACCCACCTGGTAGCAGACAGACACCACTACAGCTGAAGGTCCCAACTCTTTGAACTTACAAAAGGCTCAGCACAAAATCAAGGTGCTCTCTGCAAAGACAAGGCATTTTCAAGTGCAGCCTTGATAAATTTTTGGTTATCTGCTGCTAGTTGTGGGAGTGGGGCCCTCCTTCTAAGACAGCTTTGAAAAACAAAATTTAAATAGTCCTCTCCTGCGTCTCCGTTACTGCTACAGACTACATCCAAGCCAATGTTTTACAGGAACACATTTGACCTGATTTCTGTAAAACACATCTTCTTGTACTCCCTTGCATCCTTAAGACCTGGAGCCTGATCTGCCATAAGGACTACTGTATTGTATATTTTTTCTAATGCGATGATAAGCACAAAGGATAAGCTCTTAACCACAAGCCTCCTCCCTTGCACTTTGCTCCTGCTCCATGCAAGCCCATCTTTCCTCAGCTCCCATCATGACTGGAGCAGCAAGTCTAGCCAGAAAAAGCTTTGAACCAAAGGAGGTGAAGACTTTTCCAAAGTGAGACTGAAAAGGCATCTAGTAATTAATGTCTCCATGCATCCACTGCTGGCCTAAGAAGAAATGCACTGTTCCCTGGTCCCTGCAGGATCCCACCCCTGCAGTGCAAGGGTTCAGCAAAACCTTCAGGACTTGAAAAAAGTAACAAAAAACCAAACTAAACCAAACCAAAGGGAAAAAAAAAAGAAAAAAAAAAGGCAGTGCTGAAGATGATCCCCAATACAACAAGTGTCCCTGATTTTAACAACCTTCAGCACAGGCCAAGGAAGTGCAAATTGCTGTAGTCAGAGCTGGTGGCGAAGCACTCACCAGAAGGAATTCAGTTCTCAGTTCTGGCTGAGAGCTTTAAATCACTTAGACAGCTCCCTGGGTGTCAGCGCTTGAGGCTTTCATACAATACACGGTCAAGGGGAGGAAAAGCAGCGTCTGTACAGCTGGTGCCCTGGTGCACTGACAGAAAACAGTACTGCAGAATGTGTATGCCCCTCAAGCCTGAGACAATCAGAAGGGAGGTTCCAGATAGAGGACACACATTGCAAACAGGCTTTAGGCAAAGAAAAATCATTTGGATGTCAGCCCTGCTGTGTATATCTCAGCACCGCAGGAGATTTAATAGACAAATACGCAGAGCAAACAAAATACATGGCTTATATATAATGATGCACATAAAAAGCCTACTAGTCTAAAGATAAAGGAGGCTTTGAATCATATCCTATTATGCTGCACCCTACTTTAATCTGTTATTAAATATACTGCTTATGATACACAAATTACTTTTAAAAGTTATTAAAATGTTACAACAACAACAAAAGTAATAAAAGATTTCAAGTTTTATGCACAACCTTGCAAGAGAAAATTTTGGTTTTAGGAAGCTTCAGACAACACTTAAATAGCGTGTTAAGTTCCTACAACTGCTAACAAGTGTTAGCAAATTTTAAGGCCATCATATATTTGTGCAATTAAATTAATCTCTGTTTCATGAAAAAAAAAAAGAAACAACACCAAAAATCCACCCCTCTCTGAACTCCTCTACCCCCCAAAAAAATCCCAGGTGGTGTTGTGCTGAAGGAAATAATCTCTATCATATCCAGAAGTAAGGTTATCTGAAGCCAGCAGTTTTTAGAGCCCATCTGTGCAGCTCCCACCCTATGCAGGGAGCTTACCCACAGATTCTGGCAAACTGTCTCAACTCACTCAAAGCCTCCTTTGAGACTAAAAGAAATAACGACATTCATTGAATCCAGACTTGATTGTTCAACACCTGCTCTGCACATAGAGGAGATGTTTGTTTTGGTCACTTTGAGAAAAAAGTTGTATTATGCTGTCTCCATTAAAAAAAAAAAAATCTAATGCAAAGCGTAAACTTGGACAATTTTAGCAGCATTTTACAGTCCTTCATAAAGTAAAACCAGGAATGAATTAAAACGTATGCCTGCATGCACCTCACTCAGAACACCAAATATCATGGGCAGTAATTGTTGATACATCACAGTCATAATCAGAAAAATTTGAGTCCAGCAATTAATTCAACATGGAGAGTACTGCAGCAAATACATCAGATTCAACATTTTCTGGCAAAGTAACTATTTACAACTCGTATGTACAGCTTCTGGACTTACAAAACAACAGAGAGCTAGAAAGTTGTATAAAGTCAAGTTTGAAATTTAAAAAAAAAATTAAAAACATCACTTGTCCAACCAATTTGGAGACACTTTGGCATGCCAAAAGAGGCCTTTTTTTTTTTTTTTTCTTTTTGGTTCATTGCAACTGTTATAAAACCAGCACATATAATGCATCAGTGAGGCCAGATACCCTGGGTAATATAGGCAAGTCTCTGTTGTGTCTCTGATGTTAGCTATTGGGAGAGCCAATATCCACTGTGATCTTTGTATAGAGAGGGTACTTGTCAGTTCTTAACACCTTGTAGGACAGTGTATTTAAGCCGTCAGAATTCATTGTCTCCCGTGTGTGAGCAATTCGGTCAAACCTGCAGGAGGGGAAGAAAGTGGAGGAGAGGGCAGAAAACACAAAGAAAGAAAGGAAAAAATGTTTAAACAATCTGATCTTTGCATGCCTCTCAGGCAGCATCCGCAGGTGTTTCAAGAAAAACCTGAGTACCAGTGCCATAAACTCCCAGATTTGGCCAGCCTGAGCAGTGAGCCAATGCATCCCTATGGGGCCAAATTTTAGCTAGGAAGAAGCAGACAAGCTTTTAAACCACACAAGTCCTTTTCCAGCTCTGCACTAGAGCAGAGGTTTATACCCCAAAGACAAGCTGGAAACAATTGCTTGGAATCTAATTTTCTGCATTTAAGGGGAAAAAAAAAAAAAAAGGAGAGGCCTTCTTGCCATAGTGCAATGTTGGGGAAAAGGTCTATAATCAGATAGTCAACTGGCAAGGGGCACGGGTCAGCTTACGGGGCAGGAGCAGAGAGCTCAGCCAGGGAGGAGATGGCTGCAGCCTTTCTGCATTCCACCTTTCCACATTTCTCTTTGTACAAAGAGAAAGCCAAGCAGTCGGAGCAGCAAGGGCAGGAGGCACCCCTAAACCTGCTGTGGGACAGGGTGAGACACACCTCTCGGGGTTGGGTTCGTTCTTCCTGTCCCGGGAATGCCGGATCATTCTGCACTTCCCAATGACCGCATCCGGACGGGATATCCCCATGCCTTTAAACACCAGCCTGTAGAAAGCAAGTACATTAAACACCCAACGGATGTGGGATGCTCTGCCACACCTTCCACAAATAA
Organism: Pseudopodoces humilis; assembly: GCF_049639895.1. Lineage (NCBI taxonomy): Eukaryota > Metazoa > Chordata > Aves > Passeriformes > Paridae > Pseudopodoces > Pseudopodoces humilis. The sequence goes on from NC_142203.1 coordinate 29,722,327, forward strand.
CCACTGGTTTCACCTACTTTTTTGTTTGTTTGGGGTTTTTTTCGGTGGGGATGTTACTAATGCACTTCCTAGCTTGCCAACACAAGGAAGGAAAGCCAGTCCTTTTCCACACAGACACTTTATCTATTGTGCAGAGTAGAGACCTCCCCCTGCCAACACCAAGGTAATTCACCACACACTCACACCTCCATCTCCTCCAAACAACACCCCAGCGCCCACATTAACCCTACTCCAGGCTGTAGACTGGAATTTGAGTGGGACTCATCTAGTTTTTAACCCATGTGGATAGGAACCAGAGGAGCACTTATCTTTTGTGACATGTGCTGGGGGAAATCGAAGTAAATGGTGGTGAAGCAGCATAAAGGAGACACATGGTAAGAGTCACAGTGGTCCCAGCTGGGACTTACCAGGTGAGGGGCAGCCCCTCTTTCTTTGCAGGCTCTCTACAAAGCACCTGCAGGGTTTTTTAATGGATATCAGTGATGAAAAAGTACCTGGTTTCTTTTTTGCCTCTCCCTTTTCACTTCTGTGAAGCATCTTTTGTTCCTCAAAACCCAAGTGTCCCAAAAAGAAAGGACTGCCACCTTGCTATGAATGCCCTACTGGAAAGTTGTCTCTCTCTTAGTTTTTTAATAGAAGTACAAAACTTAGGGAAGATACAATTTTTTTTTCTTTTTGAAACACCCTTCCTTGAAGCCCAGAAGTGCTCAGAAACCCCAGAGAAAAGATCACAGAGTGGTTTTGTCACTGAGAAACATGAAGAGGTCTTCCAAATGCAAGCCCCTCCTGATGATTTCTCTCAGTGAATGCTGTGGATATGTGAAGCTGTAAGGTAGCATAACCCCATGTTCATCCTTTGCCCTGATCTTCCCAGCCTGCCCTGTGAGAACACCTTCCTCCTCACCTGCAGTTCTGAGCCTTGCTCAGCTTCCTTCCAGTCAAGCCCACATGGCTCACAGCATTGTACAGAGCTGCTTACAGCCTGACAAAAATGGAACTCTCCTGGGAGCAAAGCAGTCTGCTACAAGGCTGCATACCCAAACAAATCTTGGGCTGCACTGGGCAAGGTGGGTCAAGGTCTCATCCACCTTTGGCTGCACGTCCTGAATCCCCTTCTCTGAGTCACTGCTGGGAGACCCAGAAGCATGCTGCTCCAGCCAGTGCACTGGTGTGGATGCTGGTGAGGCTACAGGGAGAATGAACAATGCAGGGGGACGGGGCAGTGGTGTGACTTTTCCAACTAGACCCCTCCCCGCCGCACCTTGGGAGCTAAGAAATGGGGTGCCAGCACCCAGCAGGAACATGTTCTCACTGAGACAGTAGGTTGCCCACACACCACCCTTATCTCCTGCCTGGAGATACCCCCATACCCAGGTGAGAGCAGCAGGTCTGTGTTCATCTTCACCCTGGATGTACCCCAGGAAGGATGCCAAGGAAGAGAAATTATTTACCTGTTATAAATGTCATCATCTTCACCACCCCAGCCCCAGTAATTGTTTGGGAACCCATTGATCTTTGTGAACTGCTCTTTGCTCAGGGCAGACACACCTCCAAAATACTGATTGTAAGGCAACCTAGAAGCAGAGAAAAAAGCAAATTAGAGAAGAGGGGCTAGCCAAGCTGCAGCCTGACTGCCTGGAAAGAGCTTGCTGCTGCCCTTCACCCAGCCAGCACCCACTGCAAGGCACCTTCCTGCTCCAGGAAGCAGCCAGGTGTTGTGGTACCCTGGACTCTGCTGTGAGAGAGGGAACTCGTGGGCTCAGTACCAAATATATCTGAGAAGTATTTTGCATCTGGAAGTATCTGCAGCCTTTTACTAAGCAGTACACTGTCCTCAAAGGACAGGCTGAAATGCATATCACCTCACTGAAGGTGACATGAATACCACAGGAGTGGCAAGAGCTCAGACATTGGATGTGCCACAGAACCTTCTCCTCCTGCAGCTCTACCGCTCAGCCCCACACTCCTCAGTGCCCCAAAAAGGAAGCTTACAGCCCAAAGCTGAGCTGGCAGTGTGGCCTTGCATATAGAAAGCCAACTAGCTCCCACTTGAAACAAGACAATTCACCAGGAGATCAGGGATGGATGACATTCAGACCCAGAGCATACAGAGAGGGTCCACACAAGGATCATCAGGACCTAGTACAGACTTATCTCAGTTTTAACAAGTAGAGGAATCCCCAGGACCATGCATTTCTGTTTTAAGTTTCACTTCAGTGCAAGAAAGAACTGCAGATGCTGCAGTGCCAGTGGCAGTCCTGTTCCAAGTAGGGCTTGGGTCTGGAGTAGAGACATAGTTGGCAGAGTAGGGACCCTGCCAACACCACCACTGCTACAGCTTTAGCACTACTGGCCACCACAGGGTCAAGACCAGTCTCCACTTTACAGATGAGCTTTTAAACTCCATCTTAGGATTTGGGACAGGTAAAAAAACAAAACACAACAAACAAACCCCAAATAAACCAAAAATCCCAGACAGGAAGAGGAAGACACGTTTTTGTCCTGAACAGCTGAACCCAAATGTATGCTGCAAGAAATTTTGCTCTGTGCTGCTCTCATGTACCAGGGCAGGTCTCTCAGTGGCATAAAACCAAACAGCCAAAAAAATCTTGTCTTGCTCTTAAAATAGTGTCTGATTCAGTCTTTTTAAAGCTGCACATAATTCTCACTGTGTGAGAATGTCTCACTTTTCAGACTGGGTGGAAACGCTAGCTGTCTTCCAGATTCCAGACTGAAACACAAGAAGGGATATGTGGGCATCTGCAAAATTAAGGGTTCTTAGCTCTTCCTCACCCTACATTTCACCTTCCAGAAGCTGTGAGCTTTAATAAAATGCTCAGCTGCCTTTCTCTGCCTTTCCCCCCTGCAGCCACCCGCTCCCTGCAGGGCCCTGCATGTTAAGACAGGCTTTTGGGAGAGATACTTTCCCATGCTTCCAATGGTGGGCGGATGTGTAACACTGTGCCTGCCCTGCTAGGCTGGCACTGGTATTAGGAATAAGATGCCACTCTGAAAGTTGTCTCACCGAAATCCAAATTTATCCATGGATACAGAGAGGTGACGTGGCTGGCTGTAACATTTGTAGGTGTTCCTGTCATCCATTGGGATGAGGTCTACATCACTAAACACAAAGCAATCATAGTCATACTCCTTCAAGGCCTCTGCAAATCCAATATTCAGCAGTTTAGCACGGTTAAATTCTTCTTCTCCATCCTAATTTAAAAACAAATAGAAACAGTTAAGTGACTTAAATTTGGCAGTTGACATCAGCAGTTCCTTACCTGTTGCCAGATGCTGGTATTGCTGCAGAGGGGTGGCATGCCTGTGATGGACTGAGCTTGAGCCTGAGCACTGCCCTTGCAGCACCCATGGCATGTTTGCAGGAGGCCTCCATGACCTCCATGACCCCAAATGCTGACACTGGGACAGCAGCAAACTATGGGGGCAGAAAAAACGGCTGAGGAAAGGCTGGACCCAGGTAAGATCCCATCTTTTGGTGGGAGCCCCCAAGAGGGCAGGTTTTGATATGATACTAAGCAATCCCTTTGTTCCACCCCATGCACAGGCACTTAAGGATTAAATTTTCTTACACAGGGCAAGCAGGTGGGGCTTCCTGAAGCAGCAGAGAAAAGAAGAAGAGGTGAATTCCTCTGGAAGAGATGCTTGCTACAGAGAGGAACGTTGGCAGTGCTTTAGCTTACAGCCATGAAAAGGACCATGAGCCAAAACCCTGCTGTGGCCAGAGTTTCAGCACCCTCCTCCTAAGCAATGCCACAATGTGGTTGTGAGACTCTGCTGAGCAACATGTGATCACAGGCCAGACCTGATCTGCCAAGTGTGAGACCGCACTGGGAGCCAAGGTCTGATGCTCTGCTGCTCACCTCTGACCCTCTGCCAAGCCCTGAGCAGTCATGAACACAGAGGAGCAGGATGCTCCCTGGGCCCTGGGAAACAGGTTTGGCATGTGGCTGTGACACACAAGCCTTGGTTACTGCATGGCAGGCCAGCACAAGCTGCTTCCTGGAAGGGCTACAGCTCGAGAGATGGATGCTGCCACTGCTGCAGTGGCGCATCCCCTTCTTTGGTGCTTTTCCACCACTCTTCATCTGTCCTGGGGGCCTTGATGGGAAAATGAAACCAGGAAGGCTCTCACCATGATGGGAAGGACTTGAAAAGAGCTGACACTACAGCAGGGCAAATTTATCCCGGGGCAAGCACAGCTAATGAAGGGACTGGCAGAGAGCAGGGCAGGAAAATCTTCACTTTCCTCCTCAAGCAATGAAGCACCTGAGGAGAACCTGTTCGGCCTTTTTCAGGCAGAAACATTTCAAAAGCACATGTGGATTTGAGCACAAGTAGAGGCTCGCAAATTGCTGAGTACTTTGGAAAACCTAAATGATCATGCACAAAACCCAAGAATACTGGTGGTTTGAAAGTAAGGATTTCCAGTCAAAGACCCCACTCTGCAGCAGCAGCTTCAAACTGAAACCCTGTACAAGGGAACAGAGCAGGTAGAAGAAAACTCATAGGGCATGGCTCAGAGACTGAAGGTTTTTGCTGGCCTGGAAACCAAGACTGCCAAATCCATTCTACCTTTAGTGAGAGTCTCCACACTCTCTGAGCAGTGTCAAGACAAAGGGCTCCCCCACAGTGCAAGTTGTCCCCCGACCCTGAAGTACCCACACCCAACATGGGATGCAAATCATCACGGATGGATAAAATACTGTGCCCAAGGAGCAGCAGCTTGAAACACCACATTCTCTGTAACAGCTTCACCTGGTTAATAAACAATCATTTTGCTAACTGTTTAATCCAGACTGGTTAATATATCTGCTGCTGAAGAGCCAATGCAGGTTCTTGAAACAGCCCCAAGTATATTCCAAATGAAGGTTTTAAAATGCAAGTGTCAAACCAAAGTTTTCAAAAGCATTCCTCACCTGCCTTGGGCATAAATGACTTCACAGGGAGGAGTAAGCTTTCATGGAAGAGGATCTGAGCAAATTCTCAGCATCCTCACCCAAAACAAAAGAGTTCACACAAATAATAAGGTGGTGGGTGGACGATCATCATTATGCATAAAGCAAGAGCAGTCTGAAAACTCAAGTACAGAAAATGAAGGCAAGTGGAACAAAGAGGGTGGGGAGAGGAAGCAGCTGAGGTAATGAGATTGGAGGGTGCAAAGTGTGCTGCCCAGCCCCAGCTGCCCAGCAATCCTCAGGTCCCACAGCACTAAACCCCAACTTGGCCCCAAGGTTCTGAGTGGGACTTGTCCTGGTGCTGGTGCAAAATGCAACGGGCTCACGCCTCAAAGCAACTGCTGGGGCCAGTCTAGGAGAGCAGCCTCATTTCATACCCTTTGGCTGCTCTTTTCCTAATGAAATTCAAGGCAAAGGGCACTTCACACTGATTTTGTTAGCAGCAGAGGCTCAGCTGTAATTAACCAGTGCCTTCGGGTAGCCTCTAACTCTTCTGGGTGACACATGAGGATTAACGGTGATATAAAGAGCTGTGTTTTTAACACTATCCCTAAAAAACCTCAAAGCACAGAGAGTTTTGCACCAAGAGCCTGCAGGCTCTTGCCTTTCCTGCCACCTCACCCACAGGACTCCAGCAGAGCTCACACTGGAGCCCTGTGCGTGGAGAGGGTCAGGACACAGGGCAAACACTTCATGTGGGCATTGCCACTTTCCTCCCAAATGGTCACACAGCTTCACACTAGGGAATCCAAAAGACTAGGAAGAAGAGAATCACAACCTATGCAAGAAAATGAAGAACCCTCTCCAAGCCATTTTTCAGTAACTTTACAATGAGCATGTAGCTCATACAGCAAACTTTGCAAGGCTGTTATCAGCTGTGACTGTTTTGAGGGCAGAAGGCTGGTTTTCTGTCCCAGAAGTTATGTGGGGCTTTAACACAATGTACTGGAACAAAAAAAGACTGGCAATAGGTTTGCTTTTTTGCAGAAGCTCTGTTTCTTTACCTAAGGCAGTGGCATGTTTGCGGTATCTCAGATTCACATCTCTCAAAACTCGCATGCATGCTGCAGGCTGCCATCTCTGACTGATCCCAGACATTTTTGAAAAATAACCAAATAAACCAGAGCTGTGAAAACTTCCTTCCAGGTCAGCATAGAGCACAGTACTCATCAGTGACCCTTGAGAAACTGAGTAAAGCACAACTGAAAAAACCTCCATCCCTCACCTCTGCCTGGTAGCTTGTTATCCCATGAATGCTGTTATTTGTCACAAAGAAATGGATTCGTTTGGACTTGCTTGAATAGAGAAGCATTATCCTGAAGAGTGAGGCAGTGCACAGAGGACTGCTAGTCTGACAATGCAGTCAAGCTCTAGACATAGCTTCTGTGCTTCCCTAGGCTTTCAGACAGAAAATATGTAGTCCAAGCACATTTTTGCTATTTTCTTTTTCCTGACAAATTTTCCCCAATGTTCTCTTGTCCTGGAACTTAACCGATTTCTAAGTATAGTGCTGGCACTCAGCACCTGCTTCTCGCTCCTGAATTAATTCTCTCTGTCATTTCCAGAACAAACTGCTGCCTCAGTCCTGCAAGGACCGACACTGACTTCTGCTTGCACCTGGAGGCGAATGATCAGCCTGAGCAGAACAACATCCAGGCTTTTTTACTTCCCATCTCTTACCTCAGATGAATCTGGTTTATTCAGCCAGACCTTTCAAAGGAGAGTTCCTTTTTTTTTAGTGCTAGACATAAAAAACTGAGGTTTTTGAATCGTTACTCTAACTAAAAGGGTTGCAAACCAACAAGAAACCGTATGTCCTGACTTTGTTCTGCCTCCCACATCTATAAAGGAGGCAGCTCTGTGATTCCTCACACAGAGAGCACAGATGAAATGTGGTTGCATCGCTTTCACCTGAATCCTACACTCATCAGATCTCAGGGAGATAATGGTGAGGATGTATGTTTCTAGCCAACAAGGACAGAGCCATCACCTGCCAGTGCTAGCTAAGTCAGGGACACACTGAAACACCCTGAACCACACACATTATTTCCATGGGAAAGTCCTTCCTCCAGTGGACTTCACCAGATAGAAACAAATTTCCAGAGCCACAGAGAGATATTGGGAGATACTTAGGTGTTTCTCTGTTACAGGGTGTTTTGAAGCCTCAGCACAATTACACTGGGCTGTGGTAGAGAGCAGCCACAGTGGAAACCTGCCTCTGCCACTGTAAGGGTAAGCAGGAGCTGAGCACAATTCCCTCCTTTGACCACATATCTGACACCCCCTGCAAAGTAACATGAATAAAAGTGATGCCCCAACCACTCCACACTCACACACCTCTCTGGAAAACTGCTACCAAGACACTGCAACTAGCACCAGGAGCCAGTGGAATACGGTTTCCTGAAAGCTGCCTGGTTTTCAGGAAACTGGCTAAGTCTTCCCTTTCCCAAACTTTAGTCTGGCTGCATGGGCATTTGCATGGGCTGGAATGCAGTGAGAAGATCAATTTCCCCAGACTCAAGTATCCGCATGGCAATGGCCACAGGCACGGGACAACACAGCGGATGTGTGGGAGTGAGCGATGCTGAAGGAGATGCTGCAAATTCATCACTTGTGTGGCATCAATGGGCGCTGGCAGAGCATGTCCAGCCGCATGTCCTCATCTCAGATTTGCCTGAAAAATCCTCCAACAGCTATTCCACACACTAGGTTTGGGTTTTTCTAGGGGTGGAGAGTGCAAGGTGAAACATAATACATTACTTTCCACTGGCTCCTGTTACATGCCAGACATTTTACAAACATTATCCCCTTGACTTCAGCCAAGTGCTACTCAGAGGCATTCAGGCACGCAAGAACAGCATGGTGGAGACACAATGGACTCGTGACAGAAACACATTGCGCTGAAAGGAAGAAGTTTGACATTACCAGTGCAGCAGTAGCAGGGCTCAGCGCTCCTCTTTCTTTCTATGAGATGCGGAGCACAGAAGAGCATGTAGGTAGGCAGCGTGTAAGAACCAGATCACACAGTAATTCTCCTTGCTTCAGTGATTGCTTTGATATAGACAGGATAAACAAGTAAAGGTAATATTTCCCCGCTAGAAGGAAAAATAAAATAAAATAAAAAAAAAAAAAAAAGGAGGGCAGATGCAAAGGGAAGGACAGACAAGAAAAAGAGAAAAGTAATTGTCAAGACAGCAGAGAAACTGTTTTCCTACTGTATTTCTGGAAGAATTAATATATTTTCTGCATCTCTCTCTATTCAATGTTCCCACTCACCCTTGGGAGATGCATCCTGTGGGTTTACTACCACTGACCACTCCACTTCTTCTGGACACAGCTTTTTAGAGGCATGCAGAAGGAGAACGTTAATTTTACAAATCAAGTGGTGCTTGATTTGCTTTACAAATCAAGTGGTCTCTCACTAACCTATATTTGCTGGATGTGGCCAGGGCATATATACCCTGTGAACTGCATTTCACTCTCATTCAAACTATGCCCAAGGGATGCACCTGAGAAAAGGTATTTGCTCCAAAACCTGAGAGAGTTAACTGTAAAGCACACAGCCCTAGTGCTGGAGAACAGGACCACAGAAGAGGAGTAGCCAGCAAGACAGGCCAATGCAAGCCAGCATGCATCATCACAGCAGCAGCAGGGACTCCAATCGGGCTTCAGACACTGCCTGCCCTTAGGGGCACCAGCTCGGCTTTCCTCACCCTGGACCACCACCGATGGGAAACACCACCCCCAGCTGCACTTCCAGCTCTTCACAATGGAGGCGATTGCTCTCCCACAAGCAATGCCCCAGACCATCTGCAGGCAGCTCTCACAGCTGGCCGGTGACTACACCTGCCTGGGAAAGCAGCAGCCCCCACCGCAGGACCGCTGCTGGAAGCCACGGCACACTCTGGCATCCGAGCTGTGCTCAGAGCAGGGAGGCACTGTCCTGCCCCTGGCACCACCTGCTCCCCCTGACCAGCAGGGTCTGTGGCCCAGCCAGCCCTGTGGCACCAGCAACTCACACGGGCAAACGCTGCACGTGCAAGGAAACGCAGCCCGAAGGATGGAGGGGGCTGCGGCTGGCCCCTGCACTGCAGTGGCTTCCAGCTGCTCCTTGCATTACACAGGAAAAGGGCTCAATTTTAGGGCACAGCATGCCAGTCTGCATGCTGCAGAAATGCCTTGTGTCCTCAGCAGTGTGGCTGCCAGGCCGCAAGCACAGACAGATGCAGACACTGAACCATCTTGGCTGCTGTGCTGGGGAACTACTGCTAATTCCCCAGAAATCTTTTTTGTCCTGATCTCTGGCACCCTGGAAATGAGCAAAGTAAAAGAAATCGTAGTAATGGAGCATCAGTTTTCTCTCTCAGGATAAGTCTCCCCCTACTTTCAAGTCTGTGACAAAATTCATCGCTTGGGTGACCACTTTAAATATTCATGGTGTTTGATATGGCCAAACACACCAGCTGATCCAAGTAGAAGCTTAAGGAGTTAACACTCAAAGAAGCATGTTATTTCATCTCAGTTTTTACTGAGCTGAGAAAACAGGATAAAAATACATATCCAAGAGGGAAACTGCAGTGGAATTGTCCAGAAGGTGGTCTCTGCTGGAGCTCTCAGAACTGCATCTGCCCTTTCACCCTGCAGCTTGTACAAATGCCTGCACATTTTAAGGTTTTCCAAGGGTGAACAACATTAAATTATTTAAACAACATTATGCTACAAATGAAGACAGCTTGCCTTGAGTGAAATGTGCATTTTTACACCTTTCTTTTTTTAAAAAGCAGATTGAAGGCCACCAGATATCAAGGAAAAAAATCCCCAAAATCAAAAACTCCAAGAACTTCCCCATGATTACTTGTTCCTTTTCTATTCCCCTGAAGACAGCCACTTACCTGCCCCACTGCCACAGCTTTGTTTTCTCCATCCTGACTTTGTGTACTAACATGAACAGAAGGTGCTTGATAAGGTGAAATCCTACACACTTAGAGTACATCTACTACCAACCTAGACATTAGACATCAACTTGTCACCTTAAAAATCCCTGCATGCCATTCCTGCAGCAGTTGGGAAAAAGTGACAATTGGAAAGAGATAATTAATTGGGGCATGGTATTAGGAATTCTTTCCTCCTCAACAAGGGGTTTCTTTAAGCAGAAGCTCTTAAGAGTGGATTGTACCTGAGCAGAAGCAGGGATCTCGGGTTTTCCATTAAAAGCACCAAAGCAGAATTTTTCTTCCTCTTCTTTTTCTTTTTTTAAGCAACCTTATTCCTGCCTGCCAGCCTACTGCTTTTCAAAGATAAGCAACCATTCCTCTATTTTAAGGGGCATAGGCATTGTTGTGAGAGCTGTATAAAAGCTTGCCTCTAGCATCTTACCTGGTTGATAACATATACTCCATAATCCAGTTGCTGCCTTTGGAGAATTGGGTGCAGGTAGTAGAGCCAGTACTTCAGGTGCTCCTCTCGGTTCCTGAATGGTATGATTATTGCTACTTTCTGAAGTGCTATACAGTCCTTTGGAGTAAAATGACCCCCTGCTCTGACCTCTGGGTTTATTCTTGCCACTTCTTCCAGGTTCACAGGCTGGGAAAACTCCACACGTAGTGCACCAACTGGAAGAGAGGCATAACACAAAGCAGATTAACTCACACAGTCTATTTCTCTGAGCACACATCCTTTACGCACATTAGGGTTTTGGTTGGGTTTGCCTTTTAAGAAACAGAGCTTTTGGTCCCAACACAAGCCCATCAGTGCTTGGAAGTACTGAAGCTTGGACCATCTATACCCCAAGGAACCTCACACCACCAAGTCAGAGCAAACCCACAAACACTGTGGCCTCTTGGTATCAGAACCCAGCAGAGTCACTGACACTGATACCTGCAAATCCTACAGTCTGTGTGGCCAACCAAGAGCTGTGCTCCCATTGCCACATGCACCACAAAACCAGCCTGAAGTATTGTCCTCTGGGCTCTCACCCACCTCAGGCAGCCCAAGAGTCAAGTACCTCAAAAATAGTTCTGCTCTCCTACCGACAAAATCACATATGCCTAGTCACATGCAAAGTGAATAAAATCCCCTTCCTGTTTTTCTTCTTAGATATATTTCCAGTGTTCTGCAGACATGCCCCTTATTTATGAAACGTTCTGTATTAGAAATGCTAAAAAAACCCATATCCAGATGTGCATTCATACTGGCAATTCCTGCAGATGGTTCCAAAAGTCGCAGGTTTCGAAAGCACTGAAACAATCTGTGTCAAAACCAGGTCAAAAGTGAGAAGTCCAAGTGGCACCAGAGAGGACCCTCACAAAAGCCAGGCTGGCCCTTCTGTTTGCTTCCAGCTGCTCCAGCACCAATGGAGCCACGCACCACAAAAGCCTAAGGAAGGGCCTCTCCTGCTGCCACGTCCTGCTTCCAGCACCAGCCGGTCAAACTGCTCTTGGCGCACACACACTCATCTCCTGCTAAAGCCTCTGCAGCAGTGGGGTTGCTGAGGACCCCCTGCATAAGATACTGTCATGGAGTTACTTTACCTTTAAGAAAGTTTAAGTTGCTGGGAACTGCCTGGAGTCTTTTCTCCTGACCAATTATCGGTCATTGCTGAGAATTGACAGCAGTTTAGGCCATTGAAAAGTGGGATCAACTTGTGAACCCTACCTTAAAGTGTAAAACCAGAGCTCTCTTGGCTCTCTTTGTTTCCTGGCTGGGAAGCGCGGCAGAGCTCCAGGCTTCCCGCTCCCTGCCCAGGCCGGGCGCCCAGGCGGGGACTGGGCTGGGCCCAGCGTCTCCCGGCCGGGGGATGCGGGCCCTGCGGAAAAAGTTTTCTCCGGGCTCTGGCCGGGCCGGGCCGAGCCGATCTCTGGCTCGGCTGCAGGTTTTTTGCTGTAACTAAATTCACTAGAAACTGCTGAGTGAAGAAGGAGAGGGGCTCTGGGCCTGCAGCGGGCTGGGTGCGGCGCCTACACTCTCCAGAGCAGCCATGAGGAACTTTCCATCGCAGACGGCTCCAGCTCCTGCACCGGCCGAGGCCACAGAACTACCTACAACAGCCTGGGCAAGATTTTAACTCTTTCATTTCCCAGATGAGACTTGCGGATTAATCTTTTTATCCAGACAGAGAAAAAGAGAGTGATCAATGTGATAAATGAACTTATAAAAATTCGTAGAGATCTAAATAAATATATTTGTAGCAATAATAATATAAAATATAAAGTACAGTGTGGCCCACAAGTCCTTCCCAGATCTAGTCGCGAATTCCCACTCAAAAGATAACGACCCTAGCCGGCGCCCATCAACGGAAAAGAATGAACAGGACATGAACCATCAGGCTGACAGGGAAGGGCTCGGACGAGATACTCATCACCGGACCTGAACACCCCGCCTTGCAGGCCACTGTTGGGGAAGCAATCAGGCAGACAAAGGGAAAAAGTCCAGCCGAGATATCCATCAGCTCCAACCCGGATCCAACCATCCCATCCAGATGGCCTGAACCAAAATGAAATCAAGGAACACTCAGAACTTCTTTACATATGAGGAGACTCTGCCCGGACGTCTATTTGACTCTATTCTCCAACGCCAGGAAATCAATTCATCCAACAATCAAGGACCCGTGGTGAATGGTGCCTGCCTGGAATTTGGCCTCAGGACACAAAATCCCTATAAAAACCCCGGACAGTCTACCCTCCTTCGTGGATTTGGGAACACCTATACCTTTGGGTATAGACCCCTGTCCACCCAGCGCTGCGCTGTTTGTTTTATTGTGGTTTTTCCTCATTGTTTATTTTTTTATAAAAATTGTTTTATAATAAATTGTTCTTTTATTTAACCCAAATTTGCCTTTGCATTTATAACAATCAACATGAAAAGAGACTTTATAAACTACCAGTGACAGGAAAGAAAAGAAGCTTCAGAAAAGGTAGAGAATTAAGAAGATGCTTTAATTAAGCTGAAATATCTTTCTGTTAAAACTATGGAAATGGACAATAAGGTCTTGAAAACACTCCTTTAATTCATGACAGTAAATAGGGAGGAATAAAGTGTTCAAAGTGTAAATTTTGAGTAAAAAAGTAGAGTAATTATGGTACAGTGAAGTGCTGGAAGATTTGAAGCCTTGAGAGGCAATGAGAAAACTGTTTTCTGGTGAAGCTCACAGAAACAGATGAAGAAGACTTTTTGCCTTTGAATAACTTATCCTTAAAAATCCCATCCCTAGACTCATGGCCCATACACACTTGAGAGTGATGTGAAAATGGGAGGAGTGGGCTCTAATAACAGCAGCTCTGGGCAGCTAACATTAGAGCAATGGAAAACTATAACAAAAATAGTTTTTCTTGTGAGAAACTCCATAAATTAACAGGAAGAAACTTCTGTTTCTCTATAAAGACTGGTGAAAAGACTGTAGCAAGAATTGGGACTGTTTTAACCATCAAAGTTCCAAAGTTTTTGTCTCTTTTGTCATGTGAACAAGGGAATAGTGGGTAGACAGGGGATGAAAAGGTTTTTCTGGAAGTTTATTCTGGTGTTCTTATTGTAGTTTGTCAATAAACTTTCTTTTTTTTTTTCCTTTTAAGTTTTATGCCTGTTTTGCTCTTGTTCTAATCCATATCTCACAGCAAGAAATAAGTAATTTTCTTAGTTATTGGTTTAAAACCACGACAGATACAAAGCATCAACCATAAATACCAGTCTGGGGATCACCCCTTAAGGATTTGGCTGCTGTACCCTCCCCTTCTCCTCCATTTGGGTGTGCTTGTGTGTCCTACCTCGCAAATGCTACGGCCTCACATTTGTTGCAGAGACCCCCAGGCCCCCAGGTGGAGGGTACACTGCTCTGGGGGAGCCCCTTGAGAAGGGGCACAAGTGACTTAGAGAGCTCAAAAATGCAGTGGCCATCACAATCAACCTTGTGAATTCCACAACACATGACTGCTAAAAAAAGCAGAAATAATGCTTCAGACTCATGGCACATTCCCAGGTTATTTAGAAGAAGCGACTGTAGTTTGGTTGTGCTGCTTCACTAACCTGTGCTCACTCAACACTGGAGAGGACTAGGAGGAGACTGGCCAAGCTGGCAGAGGTGCTCAGTGGCATGCTCAGGGAAGCTTTGCTGCATAGTGCCTGCACAGTGGCAGGATGCAAAGGGATCTCCTGACCTCTGCATTTTGCACTGGTTAAATGGGCAAGTTTTCCTCTCACAAGAGGAGAAGGCAGTGACTCCTCAGACTCCAGGGGCACTGGGATCAGTCTGCCCACGCTCCCAGCACTCCAGCAATTCCCAGCTGCACCCTCTCTGCCCAATGGTACAAGCAGGGTTCTGTGGATGCCTGCCCTGCAGCTGCAGAGCCAGGGCCACAGCCTCTCTGCTCTGAATTCTAAGTGTGGCTTGCAGGGAGAGCTCAGAAGGTGCTCTGCAGCAGGAGGAAGAAGCAAAAATTGGAGGAACTGGGGCAGGAAGGAACTCACAGTGGAATGACCAGGACTGGGGTTCAGTGGTGACAGGAGAGGGAGACAGTACGTTGTTTCCTCTGAATTTGGGGACTGCTTCCACAGGTGGAAAGCATTTTCCCAAAACAGCCTCTGACCCCAGCCCACTTGCATACCCACTTCACCCAGCTGTCCCTGTGCCCACCAGTGTCACTGCCATTACGAGACTAGCACTCAGAGTTAGGATGATGCTACACTTTTGTGACTTTAAAACAGCAGAGGGCATTGCACTGGGCATGGTTCACCTAACTGGTCACAGCCAACAAACGGGATTATGTTGGACGTCTGTGCCCAGGGACTTTATTTTCCTATCCTTCTTGCGCCTGGCTACCAGCAGCAGGACCCAGCGGGATGCTGCAGGAAGCAGAGGAGCAGAAGCAACACATGCCCTGGTGGGGCCCTGCCAGCCTAGTCCATTGCCAGGCACTGGGTGTGGCTGCTGTCCCATCAAACAAGCCGGTTCCTGTTGGGACACGCTGGGCTCTGTGCTCCCAGTTACTGGACTCTTCTCCCAGTTGCTGCTCCCAAGAAGCAACCGGGAGCCCCATCAGACTGGAGAATGCTTTCTGGTTTAACAAAGGTTCTTTTAATGTCTCGAACCCACTCGGAGTAAGGTGGGAGGAAATGAAAGTCTGCCATTTAGGTGAACTTACAAGAGGAAATCTCCCACTGGTGACTTGTGAGCTCCAGCTGGGCAAGGACAGCCACAAGCATTTGGAGCTGCAAACGGCATTTTGCTGGCTGGCATCCAGCAGCCCCCCAAGGCGGAACATAGACCACTCATCCTGCCAGTACTCACTCTTGCTTGCCTTACGGAGACTGGAACATTGGCACAGAAAAGATGGGAGCAGAAAACATATTCATTGTAAAAAGCAGCTGCAGAAGGCAGAGATTTAAGAGTTTCATAGTCTTGAAGGGCACTGGTGAGAAATTATCTCTACTGCTCCAACCCCCAGTTTAATGCATCAGTTTTAAGGGCAGCACACCTTGCAAATACTGCCCTAAAGGGATGCAGCCAACATGTAGGCCAGTGAGCAGTCCTCCAGCACCAGTGCCATCCATTTGTGGCATGGCAGCTGCTTCTGAGACAGGCTGGACACAAATCGCTCAGTTAACACATTCACCAAATACAAAACCAGAAAAAAAGCTGAATAGACTGTTTTGAAATACAGAATGACTAAAACAAACTCGACTTCGTAAAGCCATGTGGCTGACATAAAGCAGCAGCAACATACCACCCACTGCAAACTGATGGTTTCAGTTCACTTCCCGAGCAGGACAAGGCTATAAAGCCAAATCCACAAACACAGAGGCTTTCCAACTGTTAACAGAGTCACAGTTCCAGCTACTAATTTAAAATAATTTTCACTAATATGACTACCTGTATAGCAAGCAGCCCCAGGGCTGCTGTTTCCGAAGGATGCTGACTCAGGATGTAATCTGCAATGCCAAGAAAATGTGCAGAAAGTCTGCTGCAAGTGCTGTCCCACCTGTCAAAACTGTGTCCCTATCTATGTTTACTAGGTAGACTTTCCAGTTTGATTCACTCCATTTGAGTCTTTTCTGATTCTGTTCTGACATAGGACTGACTGCCTGACATAGGAGTCACTGTATATGGAGTCCCTTCTAAAAACAGGCACAACAGCGCTGTGTGGACGTGCAACTCTGGTCACCCATGCAGCCCTGCATCTGTAGGCAGATGCTGGTTGGGCTCAGCATCACAAAGCTCCAACAGAGCAGCTTCATGAGCCTCCACTGTGTATTTTTAGCAAAAGAAAACCTTGGAAACATAAACAAGCAACTTGCAGGAAGCTTGCAAAAAACCACAAAAGCACAGCATCACATCAAAACATTTCAGAGTTTGTAAAAGGAGGCTTTAGCTAGCATTGGAAGGTAAGAGTAAGATACTCCAAGAAAAAGCCAGCCCACTCCTGCCCCTCACTTCTGACCCTCGGAAGCATTTCTGCTCACAGGGAAGGTGCACAGGAAAAGCCAGGGGCCATCATGCTGCTCACAAACAGGAAGCAGCTTCTCACACAAAGCAAAAAGTGAGGCTTGTGAAAAGCCAGAGGCAGTGCTGGAGCCCCAGGAGCCTGTCCCACAGCACCAGTCATTTTCCTGTCCCACTTCCCAACAGCCACACCTGCCACAACACCTAAACCCCCTGCCAACTGAGGCTGCCAGCACACAGCCTTCCTGCTGCTGATCCTGCTGACCCAAATGAGAGGACCCTCACACAAGCAGCCCAGAATCCACTCAGCCTGATGCTATTATAAGTCTAGAAACTGCTCCAGCCTCCCTAGACCAAAGGGAGTGATCTAGGGAGGCTCCAAGGAACATTTTCCCAATGCTAGAAGTGTTGGGAACACTCAGGCAGCCATGTCTCACAGGGCCAGAAGTGTACTCGTGCATCCCTACCGGGGCTGCAAACGGGATGACACCACACTCCATCCAAGAAGGTGGGAGCAGGTGGTACAACATGGGGCTGCTGCCACAAAGGGTAGCCCTGAGGTGTTCAGGCAAGGGAATCCTATTCTTCAGGCAGAGGAATCCTATTCTTCAGAAGGGCAGTGCAGCCACCAGAGAAACAGGAAGGAGGGAACCTAGTCTCTGGGACAGGCTTGAAGAGCGATCCAGCTGTCTGAATCACCCTCCTGACAGCTTCATCGGGAAAACAAGCAAAGTCTACCTGCATGCTTTAAGACAGGCATCAATCTCAGACATTTAATTTAGTGAAAATGAAAGCAGAAACAGGTAGTAGCGGTTGGAAAAAGGCACTCCCTGAACAGAGCCAAAAAGAACATTTCCATCACCCTGGCTGGGCACTGCTCTCCATCTGCTGAGCCGTGTGTGCACACCCGCACTGGCACACTCAGACAATCCTCATACCAAAAAAAGCTGGAAAAGAGAAGCAGAGCTTGCAACAGAGGAAAAAAACCAAAACAAACAACCCTCTCTTTGCAGGGGCCCAACAGAAAAGGGAAGGAAGGGCCCATTAACCACACCAAGCCAGCCTTGGCTGGGAAAAAGTTATCAGCTCCACCCCAGACAATGTGAGAGCAAGTCCCCCCAGCCCAGGCTGTGAAGCAGGGCTGGACCCCAGCCCCACAGGGCAGCTCCAGGGTGGGCAGGCAGCTGCATCCCACAATTCAGCAAGAGAGTGATTTCCTCTTAAGGTCATTAAAATAATTTCCCGTCAGCTCAACTTCAGAGCTGTGCCAGCAGCTTTTCAGACTGCACCAGAGAGACTCAAGTCATGGCTCAGGCCCACGACAGGAGGACAGGGTAGCCCCCATGTCCCTTGCCCATCTGGGTCACCCAAGCAGCCATTTCCTGGCATCCAACCCACTGGTCAAAATGGCCAATGCAGCCGCTGCCTCTTGCTGCCTGCAGCCATTGCTCCTCTAGGAGAGGTCAAAGAAAAAAACTCCTTGGGTCTTTCTAGAAATATCCTACTCATGAAAAACACCCTCCCAAGGGCTGGGATACTTTTCACTTGGCTGATCTAAGCTTGTGAAGTTGCACACCCCCACAGATGTTAGCTATGTCAAGGCAAGGGAAGCCTGCTACATGGGCTGCTCTCCTGTCCTGGGCAGGCTCCTACATGGTCTGGCATCTGCAACCCCAAAGGGAAACAGGCCGAAAAAAATGAGGATGCATCACATGTGCTGGCAACATTGGGTCTGCCTGATTAACTCAGCAACTACAGCCAGAGAAAAAAAAATTGAATCCAGTCCCCAGCACTGACACTAGCACGTGGCATCTTTAGAACAAAATAAAATTTAAAAAAAGGGAGACAGTCTTGTTGACGGAGGGCACTTCTGGGAGAGAAGCAGAGTCCTCCTTGGTGGCTCAAATCTAGTGCACGCTCATTGAGGCAGCTTTGAACAGTCTCCCTTTGAGCCAGGCAATCTGCATGTTACTAGCTCTTCCCACCCTCCATAAAGTTAAATACCAGGCTCTCTAACAGCAAACTACAAACAAACACGGATCAGAAAAAGGCTGAGCAGACATCAGCCAGAAACCCCCCACTATGAAGCAGGATGGGATGTGTGGACAAGAGTCCACCCAGGCACACCTCTGCCAGTGGCAGCCCCAAATCACACAGCAATCTCCCCCAGCCCCTCTCCCGTGCCCCATCCCATCCTGCCTGTGGCATGTGATTCCAGCACTGCCCCGGGGCTGGGGTGTGCTCCCCAGACAGCTGAGGGAGCTGGGTGCCAGGTGGGGTGGAGGTGTGTCTGTCTGGCTGAAACTCTGCCAGGGCTTGTGCACCCCAAAAGCACGGGCTGGTGCTGGCATCAGGGAGCGCAGGAGGTGAGGACAGCAAGAGGGCATTGCATGCCTGGAGAGATGGCTGCTGCTTCATGTGCTGCCCTGGAGCACAAAGGTTTGTGGAAACCCATCCCATAAGGCCTTTACAGGGCCACTTCCAGATTCAGCAAGACAAGTCTGCACGTAACTTGTCTCTGTGCCCTCAAAGCAAGTCCAGTGACACCCCAGTCGGGGGAGGTGACAAAAACAATTCTCTTTCAGACAAACATCTGCAGGGGCTTGGCTGCCCCAAGCCCCCTCCAGTTCAGTAGCAGCTGGAAGCCTGCTGGAAAGGCTGTTTGCCATGCCCCTGGCCATGGCCACTGCTCAGTGAAATTAGCACCTGCATTGCAAATGCAATCCACATCTGGCTAACCAGGCACCTGTCCTCGCAGGCAGCAGCTGCACAAAAGAAAACACTGATCCAGTTGGGATGGGCTGAGCAGCAAGACCTCCAACCCAGAGAAACAGGAGCAAGCTGAACATTGACACTGCTCCATCCGTGTGCCCCAAGACCCCAAACCTCTGGCCCCATCACTGCAGTATTGCTGTGGACTGGCTGGTTTTGTCCCCAAAATGAAAGCAGAGAAGGGTGTGCAGGAGGGAGCAGAGCAGCGGCTGTAGGATGCTGGCTGGAGAGTAGTGTCCACTGGTGAGGAAAGGAGGTGAGCAGTGGAGCCCAGCACCTCCTGCTTGCTTGTGAGACCATCAGACCTTGAGCACCGCCCTGCTGAGGACAGTGCACTGCCAGCCCCCTGCCCTTTGCGGTGGGGATGGCCCTCAAGACAGGGCCAATGTTCCCTATCTGCCAAATGAAGTCAGGCTAAGATGCTCCGCACCAGAGGAGGAAAGTGAAAGAGCTTAACTGAATTCTGTGTCCAAGTGCAGTTTTGGGAGCTGCAAGTTATCCATCTCTTTCCAAACACAAACTTGGCCAAATTTCCGAAGAAACTAGCTATTGCTTCATATCAATGCTGGCAGAGAAACAAGCACGTTATAAAACACTAAAGACAGAAAACTTTCCTTTTCTCCTCCATCTGTTGTGCTTTGTCCCTGAAACAGCTGCTCTCCAGCACAGCACCTTTCCAAGTTACTTTGTGAGCCTAATTAACGTTCCTTGACCTCCACTTTGGCCAGATAAGAGGATGCTAGTGATATTCTCCTCACAGAAGCTGCTCCCTGCCTGCCAAGAAAGCCTGTGCTTCAGAGGTATGACGTGCTCCCAGCCACACAGATATATAGCTGTGGAGCTGTCGGTGGTGTTGCCAGGATCACACATCTGCTCCCTGCCAAACATCTTAAGCATATTCTTTGGAGAAATTTAACAGTTTCTCAAACCCTCTTTTGAAGCCAATAAAGTTTAGCAATGCCTCCAGCACCCAGGCAGGCAGGAAGGAGCAGAGACCAGCTATATAAAAAAAAGGTTAAAAAAAAAGGCAGGTCCAGATGAGAGAGGAAAGGAAGATGCTACACGTAAAGCAAATATTTTCTCCACTGCCTGGTATTACAAGTGACCACACAGATTCAGAAGCCTCCAATTCCTGGGGTAGAAACTCACCACAGCAAGATGAGAGCCTATGACTGTAGGTAGGCAATCTGACAGCATGATCAGACGCCAGGCATGCCAAACATACCAAATCCCTCTGGCACTGTTTAGAAATCTTCCTACAAAATGGTGGTTTAGCATCTCTTACGTTTTCTCCCTCTTGCCCCAGTTTTTGTCCTGCTAAGATTCTGCCAGTGGTAAAACATCTTCCACCTCTGCACCACACAATGTCCACATATACAGGGCCTCAAACTCCATTATTTATGAATTCAATCTCAGGCGGCACATAACCTCTAAATACTTCTGTAATAAAGGCACCAAACATCACTGCTGATTTTACAGGCTACCTCAAAGCATCAGAAAACCCTCATCACTTGTCTTCAGCATCAACAGTTTAGAGCACCTGCTTGTACTGACTACACAGGCATCAGAAGGAGTGCATTGAAGAAATAGCCTGTGTAACAGGTTCTCTTGTCCCTGAGCGACAGCTGTCCAAAGGAGTTTTTTATTTCAATCCTTGCTTTTTCTTAATACATGGCCTCACTAACATGGAAGTGGGAAGCACCAGCTTATATCCAGAACTCTGACACCTTGGAGAAGCAGTTCTTTTCCTTGTATGCCCAAGATGCCCAAGCTGAAGGCCGTGGGGGTGCTGCTGGGTGAGAGGCTGGACATGACCCAGCCATGGGCACTCCCAGCCCAGAGAGCCAAACGTGTCCTGGGCTGCATCCAGAGCAGCGTGGGCAGCAGGGGAGGGAGGGGATTCTGCCCCTCTGCTCTGCTCTGCTGAGACCCCACCTGGAACCCTGCATCCAGCTCTGGGGGCCCAGCACAGGAAGGACGTGGAGCTGCTGGAGTGAGTCCAGAGGAGGGACACCAAGAGGATTAGAGGGGTGGAGCACTCTCCCCGTGAAGACAGGCTGAGGGAGTTGTGACTGTTCAGCTTGGAGAGCACAAGGCTCTAGGGAGAAAACAAAGCTGGTGAGGTGAGGGAATTTCGACAAGATAGTGACAGGACAAGGGGCAATGGCTTTTAGGTGCCGCATGTTTAGACTATATGTCAGGAAAAGATTCTTTACTGTGAGAGTGGTGAGGTATTGGAACAGGTTGCCCGGAAAAGTTTTGGGTGCCCCATTCCTGGAAGTATTTGTTCAAGGCCAAGCTGGGTGGGGCTCTGAACAACCTGGTCTAGGTAAAGGTGTGCATGCCCACACCAGGAAGTCAGGATTAGATGATCTTTAAGGTCTCTTCCAACCCAATCCATTCTATGGTATCCCAGGAAACAACCTGGGAAAAGGAGTCCCTCTCTGGTGATTTGTCCTTTGGACAATTCACTGGTTCATACATTAACCTACAGTTTTGCTTGTCAATATCGGTTTGTTACTAGTGTACAGGTTTATCAGTTTTCTAATCTTGTATCTGGGCAAGAAAAGCTATGAAGACAGACATGTGACTGCAATATTTAATACACCTGGATGAACTTTCCCAGTAGATGCTCATGACAAAAAGGGCAAATACACATCTTTCATGTTCACCATCCCAGCCACACCTGGTGTCTAAATGGGGATTAGAATTGGCTAAGGAGACAGTTGTACTCTAAAATAACCTCCATAAACACATGCACTCAGCTGGGCAGAGTTTGAAAATTACATCCCTGAAATACAGATGAGCCTGTCTATGAAATTCTGCTTTGCAGACTTCTGGCTGCTTTAAAATGAGCTGTTTTGTAAAGGGATATTTCAGCCAAAGAATTTGACCTCTTGTGCACACCCTCCTTAAACCAGCAGGCATGTAACTACCCCAACACCAAAATACAAAAACCACATGGAAATGGTAGAAGAAACACAGTTGACTGTTTTGAAAGTGCTTAGGCCAACACACATACTACTTCTAGGGAGCAATTTTTTATTAAAAAAAAACCTAACCAAAACAAATACCACAATACTGTTCTGCATCTCCTAAAGAATGGAACAATTTGGGGAATGGACACCTGCAGGAAATATCTGGATTTACTTGCTTTTGGGCTTCTCAGAGAAACCAGAATTTCTTGGAATTCTTGACATTTTACTGCAGCAAGCAGGCTCTGCTGCCTTATATCCCGTTTAAGATACTCATTAGCATGCTGCTCTAAACTGGAGCATAAATCCAAAGTGCTTAAATTACCTTGTATTAGAGAATTTCATTGCTTTTAAGGACTTTCAGCTCAAAGCTGAATTAAAGTATTACCCCAGTCCTGATTTATTCTTTTAAATTATAAATAATAGCAAACGAACCATAAAAGCACATTTAAAATTTGGCAGCTTCTTGTAAGAGATTAAAACTCATTCAGCTAATGCATTTGTTGCAGAGCCAGACAGCAGGGATTGTAAACTACTCTCTGAAGACTGCTAGGAAGAAAACTGTGGGCCTCTGCAATGAGTACCTGGCTATTTTACCATTCAAAAAGCCTGAGCAGTTCAGTCACACATATCCTGTGTGAGTCATCACATGCTTCCTAACAACGATGGGGGAGGGGCAGGCAGGAAATTAAAAAACTCAGAATTATGTATGTTAATAAATGTCAGTTTATTGAGGAAATGGAGTTTTTGGAGATACCTGTTCCCATCAGGGCACTTCCCCATGGCTTTGGGAATGCAGGAATCACAGGATGGCTCCTGCTTTTCATGTCAAAAAGGAGCATTTCTGAATTCTGGGTGGGGAAATTACATGTCAGAAATGCCCACAAAGTTGCACACCCTCTATTCCTCATGGTGGCCTGAGATGCTGATCAGGGCAGACTCAGCTCTGACCAACATGTGAGGCATGATACAGTTGCTTAACAAATGCTGTTTGCTACCAAAATCTGAAAAGAACAGAGGGGAAAAAAAAAAAAAAAAAAGGAACAAACGGTTTCTCACCTACATGCTAGCTATAAATCTTGGTACTGTGATGGTGCCAGGCTGCATGTGGCTGTACCACCCACAAGTAACACCACCTGGGAAGGTAACACAGCTAGAAAACATTTGCCTACTGTACCATAAAGAGCTACTTCTCCCGAGGCCCCGTCGATCTCGACCATCTGTAACCACTGCCAGTAGCTGCATGTGGCCTTTGGCAGATTCAGTGAACTGCACTGAAGATGATGCAAAGATGATTTAGAGCATATTAAATGGTACTCCAGCAACTAACTCCAGTAACACTTTGAATCTTGGGGTCACTAAGAGCATTTCTCTAAACTCCAGGCCGTTCCAAAGCACATGACTCACTCCTGACAGGATCAGACTAAGTGGAGATCTTTCAAAGCAAAGCTGCATTCATAAAGGGTTCCCACATCCACTCTCTGAGAACAGGCTTGCACAGCCACTTTCAGCGTAAGTGATGTAGGGGGAAAAAGTGAAAGATACGAATCAAAAACAACATAAAACACAGGACAGTTTCTTTCAATGACTTCAAAACTACCTTCCTAAATTAACAAACCAGACATTTGTAATTCAGATGCACTGATCCATAAGCAGCTGACCAGCAGGCACCAAGAGAAACGACGAATTTTTTGTTGGTTTTGTAAACTGAAAACCACAGGCAGCCTTTCTGAAGTTTCTTGTTGTGATCACTGGTAACCGAGGCACCCATGGCAAAATGGCACACTTGCTGGATGAGTGAGACTGCCCCCGGACTCGAAGGTCCAAGGTGTGGCCAGGCTACTGTCAACTGGGATGCCAGCAGGTCATGGTAACAATCCTACCGACAGCACAGGAGTGTCTGTTCATGGAGCAATTACAAGCAGCAAGTTGGGTGGGAGAGCCTTCTGAAAAAGGACAAAAAAAAAAATCTGAAATTTCCCTTGTCCCCAATTCTGCAATGTGACAAAGCCAGCAGATCAAAACAGGTCCGGGTCATCACGCAGTAAAAATGAGACCACCGGCAGGCTGCAAAGCCGCCAAGATCCTGCCAGCATGCCAGCACCCAAGCGGTCGCGGAAAAGGCCTATGGGGAGCACAGTTCCAGTGCAGATAAAACACACGCCAGGCTGCCACGTATCACGGTACTGCTCACAGGACTGAATACGTCCAGTGGAAAGCGCCGCTGGGATGCATAACAACTGTACTCATGGCCCTACCTCACAGCCCATTTTAAACCCGTGCCGCTCATTCAGCAGGTCCGCGGACACAGAAATGCTGCGAAAAGCCTGCACAGCGCAAAAAGCCCTGCTGAGCCTTCCCGTGGCATTGCGTAAGAGCAGCATTTTGGGTAGAGTTCCCAGAAGAAATTACCCAACCTCGACGATAACCAGAAAGAAACCTAGCCGGGCGGTGTGGGAGCGCTTCCCGAGAGCGGAGGGTCTCCGCTCCCGCTGCCGTGCCTGCGGCAGCATCCGCGCCGCGCTCCCTCTCGCACCGGCTCCCCGGGGATTCTCCCACAATCCCCCTCCGCCGGCGGCACACGCGGGAGCAGCCGCGCCGCTGTCACCCCGCGCCCGCTCCGCACGGGCGCACCGGGACCCGGCGGGGGCGGCCCGCGCCCCCCCCCCCCCGGCTCGGGCGCCGCCGGGCAGCCCCGGGCGGCGGGCGGGGAGGCGGCGGGGCCCCTGCTCGTCCCCCCGAAACCCTGCCGGGACGGCACTGACCGAGCAGCGGGGAGGGCTCGGGGCAGGGGCCCGACGGCGGCGGCGGCTCGGCGGGCGGGGGCCGGGCCCGGGCCGCGGGCGGCGACGGGCGGGAGGGCGGCAGCGAGAGGTGGGGGGGCGGGGGGCGGCGCGGCGGCGGCCCGGGGCTGCCCGGCGGCCCCAGCGCGCTGCCCGCCAGGTAGTAGAACAGCGTGGCCGAAAGGTGGAGGGCACAGAAGACGACGAGGAGGCGGCAGGCCCGCTGCAGCGAGGTGCCGGGCAGCGACGGCTCCTTCATGCCGCTGCGCTGGCGGGGAGCGCCGCCCGCCCCGCGCCGCGCCGCCGACGGGGGACGGGGACGGGGCGGGGGCGGCGGCAGCTCCGCCCGCCGGGGGCGGCTCCGAGCCCCGCGCCCCGCCCGCCTCCGGCGGGGGCGCCGGAGAGGCCCCCCGCGCTACCCGGCTGCGGCGCCTCCTCCCGTGCCCGGCCTCCCGCCCCCGCCTCCCGCCCGTGTTCCCCGAGCCCCGGGGCGCACAGCCCCGCCGCTCCGGCCCGCCCCGGTGAGCGCACTCCGCCTCGGTGGCAGCGTGCGGGAACGCTCGCTGTAGCAGCCCCCAGAAGCGCTCGCCTGCTGCAGAGGGTGTAAGCGGCAGCAGCGAGCTGCTGCGGGGCGGCGAGAGCTACGTTTGTAGTCATGCCCCTTGGAGGGCTGCACGTTGTCTGCGCTTGGAGCACCTCTGCACAATCTGCAGTTTTATGTCAGCTCAGTGGAGCTTGTTCTGCTACGTTTCCTGCAAAGGACTAGCTTCTTGTTAAATGTATCACAGCATCCTAGGAGCGCCAGTGGCAGGGCCTTCTGGAGGTCTCCAGTCAAACGTCCTGCTTGGAGCATGACTATTGCCGGCAACAGGTGAAGTCAGTGGTTTTGTCCCACTGAGTCTTGAAAGCTGCCCAGCATGGCAATCTACACCTCTCTGGTGCCCTGTCCCAGAGCTGATCCGCTTTTCTGAGGAAAGATTTTCCTCATGTCCATCATCAAGCCAGTAGTAGTGCCTGTGCAAGCAGGTCTGGGCACCATCCAACTTCCCTCAAAGTTACACGTGTTTCTTATAACTAGTGAGTCTTCTAGCCTGGAAAGAAACCGCCTTGGTTTTACAGGAAGAATCTATCCTGACTTGGCCAGCAGAGATGATGGGGGAGGTTTTATAGCGTTGCCCTACTGCATGAGCAGCAACAGTCAGGAAGGCAGTCCTAATCCTGTTGCTCCCGTGGGTGCTGCAGGCATTTCGCTCACAGCTGACTGGAAAGTAATCAGTGGGACATCGGTGACTCACAGGGTGATACTGACAGCTGACCAGGCAAAATCCTGCTTGTTGTCTGGCAGACTTACATGTATCTGGGCTTCAGAGTGCTTCAGGTACACCATGCGACGCTCAAGTGGTTTTCAAGTGCAATAACTAACTCCTGTTAGTAGCCCTTAAAGCTGCTGTTGATTTGCTCTCATGAAAGCAAAGTGCAAGGAGAAAGTGAATCTCATTCTTCTCACTGGTTAAAAATACTTTGTAAAACACACACACACACACATACACACACACACACTCGTGTGCTTGCATGCTGCTCCTACTGTCCTCAGCCCTTAAGGATATGCTGATTTCAGCAGCCTCTGGTGCTGCCTGGTGCGCTGCCAAAGTGACAAGAATGAGCTATTCTGCTGCCAAAGTGCATGATCAGAGACATCTGCTTCCTCTTTTCTGTTCACTTAGATGTTTCTTTCTGACACATTCTGCAAGTCAGTCCAATAATCATCTTGTGCTTTGTTTAAACTTGATGTTGTGAGCAACATGACAGCGATGCCGGTGTCCATGACACTATAATGACACCATCACTGATGGCACTGATATTCTCAGTCAACATTCAAACAACCATCAGCTCAATAATTGCCTTTTTCAATGAGTAAACTTAGCTTTCAAAACCTTCAGGCTCTCCAGATTTGATCTTTCATGGATCAGTTGGTAGAAGGCATCCCCCAACGTGAGCCAGCAGAAAGTCCATTCTTCAGAACTAGCAGGTCAGTCCAGAGTTTCCACTTGTGCTATGAAACTTGTCTTTCCCTTCTTTCAGTTTTGAACTGTGTACCTGTAAGGAAAGTGGTGCATTGTGAACCAGACCTCATCTGTGACTCAAGGAAGAGTCAATTTGATTTCCCATGACACTATTACATATGCCATCTTTCAAATTTGTCTAGCAATAGCAAAAGAAATGACAGTACTGTGTTCAGTATAAACATCAGAGAGTTAGGAAATGTCTAACACATTTTTCCATGGGTCCACTGTAGCTCCCCATCATGAATGTCTGCCATGTTTACATGAATCCTATAAAAAATTGCCATTTTTTCCATGGGACCACTGTCTTGCTTGGTCTCAGCATGTCTCTGGAAGTAGAACAAGGCTTTGTGATTAAAGAAGGCCCTGTTGCTGGAAGGGATCATTCACACTCTGCACCACGCAAGTGTGCAATGATGTGTTAAAGGGTAAATATAGACTTATACATCCAAGCAGGTAACGCACACTTATTTTTGGCAAAGAGGTAAGGTATCCTAATGAACCCATGATCGAGGAAAGAGAAATATAGGCCTTGCAGGAGAAGTACAAATGAGCTTGTGTTTGTGCAAGGTCAGGCTGCTCACACTGCATGTCAGCCCTCTCCAGATTTTCACCATTGAAGTCTACACTCCAGTCCCACCAGTAAGGAGTCCTTGGAGATCTCACTTTTCCAGTCACACCATAGTCCGCTCCGACGTCATCGTGTTGTGATGTTCTTTTTTGGCAAAGTTAATTTTTAGTCTTCTTCACCCTACAAAAAATAAAAAAAATACTGCTGGACTATAATGCTTTGCTACACATGAATACATCTGTCCATCCATCATGCCTAATGACTTGTAAGTCTGATTTTAATCAAATTTGGCAGATGGAAGAGATTGTAAACATCTAAAATACCTGCCAAAACAAGCCATGAGGGTGCAACAGATTGAAAGTTCACCGGTAATGTGGCAAGACATTTGCAGTTAGGCATCAAAGAATGAGGAGAAAGAAGAAAGTTATAAGCCCCGTAGTCTTAGAAGAAAGGCAAAGTTCTCAAGGAGCATGGCAGAATCCAGGAAAGGGTGTGAATATGAGTCAAATGTGAAGTTCTCAGTCAGAGAGCTCATGGAAAGCTTTCCAGGTCTGTGCATGGGTCAGTATTTTAGCCAGAGCAATAGCATCATGTATTTCCACTGGGGAACCACTCCTCAGCTGACAAAAAAGCGTGTGTTCACCACCAGCACTGCAGGGACGTACCCACATGAAAATGCAGTGCCCCACAGCAAAACATGGCCCATCTGGGTATGTGTTCTTGTGGAGCTGAAGGTGCCTGGGACAGTGGCAGGGCAGTAGCTGTTCTAGCCCTTCTGGGTCACCCCTCACAAGCTCCTTTCTGGCCAGGGAGGGCACAGAGAAGCACAGCCCCACAGCAGCTCTCCTGTCTGCTTATTCCAAGCTCCGCATGCATCATGTCAGCTTCTCCAGGAAGAGTGGGAGTTTGGGCTTGTGACTTTGCTCTTCAGCATGGTCGTGGCAGCCCTGAGCATCTATGGGACAAGACCACACATGTGTGAGCAGACCTGGATTGTGCTGGGGTGAAGCCCACAGCCCTGGATCACTCACAAGACCAAAAACTGTGCCGTGCACATCTCCAGGGCATGAAAGTGGTGCCTGGCACAAGCACAGCCTGGGCAAAAGTGAAGTGAGAGGAGAAGATACTGTCAGGATTTGGTGCCTGGCCAGATGGAGAGGGCTTTTGCAGAGTGGTGGGTGGCAGTAGAGCCATGCACTCTGTGGTGTGTGGGGGTCCATGCCAGGGTACCCTGGGTCGCAGGTGCCCTCTGCTGACACCGTGCTCCCAGGCACTGGCAGGGAGCCCCGGCACTGTGGAGCTTCCCAGAAAATCCAGTGCAGCTCTCTCCATGGATGTTGCTTCCAGGGATGCCAGCAGGACAGAAATAGGCTCCTTCTCCAGCAGTGTGGGCTCGGGGACACACACCCTCTTTGATATCTTTGTTTCTTGGATTTACAGGACCTATTAAAGTGGTCTGTTAGCTTCCCGTAAGGTATAGCTTTCCTTAGTATCAAAACTGCAGTAACACAGATTAATGATATTGGGAATTTGTTTTGGCTTATTTATTTCAGAGCGTACCTGCAGCCCAGAGAGCCAATTGTACCCTGGACTGCCTAGAACGAATTGTGGCCAACAGGTTGAGGGAGGTGATTCTACTCTGCTCTAGTGAGACCTCACCTGGAGTGCTGTGTCCAGCTCTGGGGTCCCCAGAAGAAGAAAGACATGGACCTGCTTAGAGTGTAGTCCTGAGGAGGCCATGAAGAAGATCAAAGTGCTGGAGCACCTCTCTTATGAAGACAGGCTCAAAGTGTTGGGGTTGTTCAGCCTGCAGAAGTGAAGTTAGGCTTCTCTTACGCTCTAGGGAGAGCTTGAAGCAGCGTTTTGGTAGTTAAAGAGGGCTTTATAAGAAAGATGGGGATAGATTTTTTTTTTTTTTAATCAGAGCCTGTAGTATCAGAAGGGACAAAGCTTTCAAACTGAGTGTAGATTTAGACTGTACATGAGAAAATATTTTTTTTTCCAGTGAGGGTGGTGAAACACCATAACAGGTTGCCCAGAGAAGTTGTGAATGCCCCATTTGTGGAAGTGTTTGAGGCCAGATTGTATGGGACTTAGAGCAACCTGGTCAAGTGAAAGTTCTCCCTCTTCACGCCAGGGGGTTGGACTAGATAATCTTCTATAGGTCCCTTTCAGCCCAAATTGTTCTCTGTTTTTTTCCTATTGCTCCCTTCAAGGCCTGCAGAAGCCCAGGGATATCCTCAGTGTCTGTCTCTCGCTCACTGACTCTGGGGCATGCTGTGTGGATGGGAGGGAGGCAGCACCATGCAGGCACATTCCTCTGGTCTTTCTTAGTCATGGCAGCAGTGCAGAGCAGTGTACTTGCACAGGGCAGGGCCACCAGGCAAGGGCATGGCTCCGTGCTGCCTGCAGCTCACCCTGCTGCAGGGACATGAGCCTGAGTGTCACAGTGCAGCCCCCTGACCCCGGGATACTGCTCCACCAGGTCACTGCTTGCTCCTGTGTGTGCTGAGGAGCTCTTCTGCCAAGGCGCTGGTTTAGGAGGAGGACTGGGAAGGGCTGACTTCATCTGGAGGGACAGCTGGCAGCAAAGGAACAACCAAAGAGAGGCAGAAAGCTCTGGAGATCCATTCGCAATATCCAGCTGCTTTTTGCTGAGAGCCCAGAGGAGCCAAATCAGGAGCAGCACTGTCTCCATGGGAAGAAGTTTCATGCGAGACCAGGCCACAAGCTTTGTCTACAATTTGCAATGACTGTTACTCGAAGTAAAGACTTGAAGACTTGAGCAAAGAAACTTGAATCATCTTACGAACCTGGAAGTCCTTTCGCACAGTTCTGCTGCCAGCATTAAACTGTTTCTGTGGAGTGTTTTTGCACAGCCCAGCAATTTGGGAGGGGTCCCAAGCAGCCCTGATACAGTGAGTGTTGACACAAACCAGCTGCTAATCCTAACCTCTTTGTCTCCTGAATGATGCTGGCTGGTCCCATTAGGGACTGAGGGTCTCCCATAGTTGTGACAGGAAAGATGCATGAGTTTGTACCTCCTTACCCCGCCCTACCAGGCTTATTCCACCACTGATAAATGGAAATTATTCGTGCTAACTAAATTGTAACTATTTGGAAAGTTATTATTAGGAGCAATCAAGAGAATTAGTGTTACAAAGCAGAGGTACCCCTTTACAGATGTTACATGTTAAAATTAAGATAAAGGATGTAGTTTTGAGATAAGTAATGTCTCAAGATAAAATTGATGGATAAAGTTGGAACGACTTTACATAAGGCCTGAAAATTATAAAATGTAAGACTAATTAGTGAAACATAACGCTTACTTACATAACACAACGCTTAGTACACACACGCAGATCTGTGAGGCCATCCAGAGGACAGTGAGGATGAGTGTAAACCTTCATCCAAAAGACCACCAAAAGAAGACTGGAGACCTCCTAACAACAAGTGAGGCATGCGCCATGAAGAATAGTGAGGTAAAATTAAAGAATTGGAAATAGGAGGAGACTTATGAGAAACATTAATGAATATATATAAGCATACAGTATATAAGTTTAGTATGAATTGTTTTGTTTTATACATGAGGCAGAGTGAGAAGCCCTCCCTGTACCCCAGTCGGTTTTGCTTATGCTTTAATCATACTTAATTACTGGCAAGCTATGTTCATACATATATATGTGTGTGTGTATGTACATAGATATATATCTGTGTGTGTGTATATGTATATATATATATATATGTATATATATATATATATGAATATATTCACTAAATTGTACTCTTTTACTAAATTGTATTCCTTTTATACCAAATTGCTATTCAATCTGCTAAATTGTGTTCTTTTACTAAATTGTATTCTTGTATTCACTAAATTGTATTCCTTTTTCTTGTTATTAAATTGCTGTTAATTTAATAGACCTAGTTGACTAATTTTAATTTCATTTATAACACCCCTTTCCTCTCAGTTGTATCCAGCCCCGTGAGGTGTGCATCTTTTTAAACACATGGTGCTAAGCTGTGCCCCATGTCTCAAGCCCCATTTTGTGTGCTTACCTCAGAAGTGAAGAGACGATAATCTTCTGCAAGAGGCGTAGAGTAAGGTCTGCCAGAGCAAAAGGAGGTGCCTGCAAAACTTTGGTTGTGCGTAGGTTGAGGAGAACAAGGGAAAAAATTAGCTTCCCCTGAAGAAAAGCTCATCACCAGGCAAGAAGACATGTTCTATACATGCAGCTACATTCATCTAAGTGAAGGAAAGTGAAGAAGTGAAGATCTTCCACCATTTCTTAGCTACAGTCTTTGACAGCTTTTACCCAAAAGTTTTCTTTATCTGCTTTGGGGTTTTTGGTGTCATACACAACTTTTTTTTTTTTTAGAACAAAGTTAAATGGGCCTTGCCAAAATCTGTCTCCAAAGCCAGCTCGCATTTGGCTACTGCTGCACATTCCTAGTTCCTTGCTCATCTTCTGTTGGTTTGGGTGGTTCCTGCTGTAGTGCCTAACATACAGCCTGATTATTTGTCACAGAAATTTAATATACAAATCACACAAATCCATTCATTATAAGGGTGCTCAGCCTTTTTGGCTACCAGCAGTGCATTTCTTCTCTATTCAATGCTTTGCCTCCCTGGACAGACAGCAGCAAGAATGCCATCTGTCCCGAGGTGCCAGGACTTGGCTGGGCCCTTGGACAGTGCATTTTCTGGAGGAGAACCTGAGATGGCAGTTATGCTCAAAGGTAGGGCTTTTGCCACTGTTGAGCTGGTTTTACCTCACTGTTCCCAAAGGAAAAAATTTGCATTAGCATCTGGCTACTTAAGAGTAGGCTGCTTTCAGGACTTCTAGTTCTGCTCTGATCTGCCGGTACATATCTAGATAATCACAGTGCTGGAATAAAAAACAGAGCTTCCATTAGTTAACAGAGCATACCACTGTCTCAATGCAAATGAGATATCTCAGAGACTACCAAGTTCTCTCTATGACTTTGAAAGAGAAATGAGAGCAAATGCTGCAGGAATGTGTTCCAAGAAACAGGATGGATTTCACTGAGGGTGATGGTACACTTCTGTTCAGTGCTATTTGTTGTGGCTCCCTCCTGGTGTTAATTCATACATACCCAAGTAGTTAATAGGTCATTTGGGAAAAATTACACCTGCACAGTAGGTGGGCTCTGAAGTCAGAAGTAGCAGGCAACATCAAGGACACACGTTTCTGCTCTTAGTGTTGATGCGTAAATCTGCATCTTCCTTCTCTGGCAACTTAACTAATGGGGAAGTGCTGAGCAGTTTGTGTGCCTGCACATTCACTGGATAAACAGAACACTAGAGAGCGTTTTATTCCCTGTTTTTTCTTCAGAAGGATGCTGCAGATGTGTAGGAGAAAGTGGAGACATAGCAATGTTAACCAGTGGCAGTGTGGAAAGGTGGCCAGGCATGAGTGGGTGACCCTGCTGTCAAAGATCTGTGCAAATGCAGCATCATAGAACAGCATCCCCTCAAAATGCAAGGAGAAAAATAAAGACTTCCCCAGTTCTCTTGCACTGTGACCCTTATCACATCAATTCCCTCTGGGGTATCTTCAGGGACT
Organism: Pseudopodoces humilis; assembly: GCF_049639895.1. Lineage (NCBI taxonomy): Eukaryota > Metazoa > Chordata > Aves > Passeriformes > Paridae > Pseudopodoces > Pseudopodoces humilis. The sequence continues at coordinate 29,755,486 of NC_142203.1, forward strand.
CTAGCACCTGGCAGACTGGGAAGACCAGGCCTCTCCTGCAAAAGTCAAGGGACCTCCTCCATAAAAACTCACCAGGAGCAGCTGTCACTTTGAAGGAGGGAGCTGGCATATATGCTACCTGGTTTTCTCCAGCGTGGTGCTAAATGCAGGGTGATGACAGCATTCAGTCCCACACAAAATGGAATTAGCAACACTGTTCTCAGAAGGTATAAAAAACCGGGGCCCAGTACAGATTTATTCATTCAGAAACAAACTCAGAGGAAAAAGAGACTGAGATATCTCATTTTTTTTTTTTTTTGTAAATTACAGTGGTTGTGAGTTCCCAGATAAACAAGACTGAACATCAGCATGCTGGAGACAGCATACCTACTGCTGCTGCTGCCAGCACCCAGGTTATCTGTGTCAGCTCAGAGCAGGAGGGGACAGTACTGCAGCAGCAAGGGAGCTCTGCCTACCCAGCCCAGTCACACAGCCTCATCCCATCCCTGACACCAGCACTTGGGCTTGGCCAGCCTTGTGCCAAGCTTTTACCGGGCAAAAAGTAAATCCGTGGTTTTCTGCTGTTTTATCTGCTGCACTTGGGATTTAGTCACCCAGCCCTCAAGTGTGAGAGTGTGGAAAAATGCAGGTCAAGGCCATCCTTAACCTGCCAAGGAGCTGCAGAGCATTTGCAGACTGCAGATGCATTTGGAGAATGTCTTTAGAGCAGAACAGAGGCCTGAACAGGCAGTGGTCAGCACAAGGGAGATGAGAAGTGGGTGCCCTTAGATCAGGGCAAATTGCAGCAACTTCTGCTCCACTACAGGTGTGAGCTGCATCAGGGGAAAGAAGTGTGCAATGGTTACTGTACAGCCTCGCTTGGCAGGAAGCTCTAGTCTGCTCCAGATTGATGCCACCTTGACTCAGACCGCATCTCGTGAGAGTGCCAGCAGGCAGGATTTGTCTGTGTACTCACAATCTCGTATTCTCTCAGCTAACAGTGTCACAGGGTAATTATTCTACCATGAAAAAAATAACAAACACTACTCACTGCCTGACATATTGCATTGTTTACTCACAGTAATAAAAAATATGTGGCCAAAGGTGTGGTCTGAGTCCAGAAAGTCTGGCAAAATTGCTGGGAAGTGGTGATGGCTGGTCTTTGTCCGAATTACAGAGTGAGATTTCAGGTACTGAGTTTTGGATCCACGGTATATCTGAAGGCAAACCTCTGGTTTTGCCTCTGGTGTTAGCTTTGGTTTTAGTTTTGGGTTTTGGTTTGGGTTTTTTTGGTTTTTGTTTGGTTTTTTTTATACAAAGGAGAACAAATTGCTCCTTCTCTCTCTTGTGTAGAGACTTCAGAGTGGTCAGAGGAACACAAGAGAGACTGTTATCCTCTCTACAGAAAGCATCTAGATGCAGAGTGAGCTAAAGATGAAAATGAGCATGGCAGTTGTCCTCTTTTTGCCTCGCCCCAATGTACGAAGGGAAGGTAGATGGTGGGCTCTGGTTTGGGCTGCATAAGCAAGGCAGTGCTTTGCTCTCAGGGTGCTGCAGTACTTGTGGGACCCCAGTGTCTGCTGATACGCCAAAACCCTGGGAGGAGCAGCAGAACAGGAGTTAAAATATCAGTATGGGTGCAGAATGCGAGAAGCCGAAAACAGCCATGAAATCCAGGAAAGGCAACAGATAACAGCAAGGAAATGGCAGGTGCTGGGTGGAGTGGTGACGACACCAAGGCCACACCGCTGATAAGGGCACCAGGCAGACTGGGGCAAGAGCGATGTGACGCAGTCCCGTCTGGCCTGCTGCCATCTGTGCCCACTCAGATGGAAAGCCTGCAAACAGAGCTACAGTCCCCTAGAGCAGAGAGGTGTAACCAGGGCTTATGATGTGATGAGCAGTCCTGTGTGAGTGCATGGATGTGGGCCAGGGGGTACCACTGGTGTGGCACAGGTGCAAAGGCAGGGGCAGTGCTGCGAGGGAGCAGGCCCAAGACTGGCTTCAGAAGTAGAAGTCCACTTGTTGCCACTGTCGCCAGCAGATTTTATGTGTCTTGCTGGTGGTGACACTAGGCCTCCAGGTCCTCAGGCAAGCCCAGAGCCTTCACATATCCCCATCCTATGTCTTGAAGCCTTCTACATCACCATCTTGCTGGTGTAAGCATAGGGAGAAAATGCAGAGCCAGCTGGAGCTCCAGAGCAAATGTGAGGGAAGCACCTACCAGAAAACCTCCTGCCCCACCTGAAGAAGAATTTCCCCACCTTTTATTTGAGGAGTACAGTAGGCAGGACTTTCATTAGGGGTTGCAAGTTTGTGCATAAAAGCTTGAAAAGACAAAACAGCTTGCAAGAGGTTATTTACGCTTTGTCATCTCTTAGCATATCATTCTAATCTGCTTTGTGAAGGCAGTGGAATTTGAATACCACTGAGGAATGAGATGAAGGAAGATCAAGCCTTATATCATCTAACAGCTTTCCTACAGCACCACTGCTTGGTGCCTCCAGCACAGAAAGGAAGCAGACATTTCCTGCCACCTTCTATCCAAGGAGAGGGATCTGGAATACACAACAACGTGTTCCAGCAGCACTGTCCCAGGCTGTTGTTCCTGCACTGCTGCTGGCATGACCAAAGAGCCAGGCCATGCTTGGAATCAGAAGCATTGGAGGTGGCACCAGAGGCATTTGGATGGGTTTTTTTTGGTAATAAAAGCTTTGAAGAAGATGTTAAAGGCCCAGGATAGCCCTCATCTAGAACTGTGTAGTGTGTTAGTGTGTGAGCAGTTCGCAGGAGGGTTCTGTGTTGTTCATGTTGTCCAGTTTTGGCTAGGACCAGATTTGCCAGATGTGAATTTAAGGACATACATCCATGTGTGCTGGAGACTGACAGCTGCTTGTCCCATGGACCCAACCTGCTGGTGGCAGGGTTCTTCAGGGCTAACCCAACAATCCTTGTGCACAGTGAGGCTTGGTCAGGTACATGTCCCGCTGAGATGGAGATGTCCCACCTCTCTGCTGGTTTGGGTTGTTCACCTTTTGGGGTAAGGTTTCTTTCCTGACTCCTGACCTGATCATCTCAAGGCTACAGTTTGTGACAATTGCTTTTTGTTCTGTCATCTGGCACCACCAAAAAGAGATTGGCTCCATCAGCTTCCCTTCCAGCAGTTTTAGCCTGCTATCAGATCCCCCTTGGCCTCCCTTGTACTAGACTAAACAAGACTAACAGGACCCCATGTGCCTTGGGAACAACTGCTAATGCTGTTAAATATTTACTTTAGTTGAGGGATTTCCAAATTGGAATAATAATGAAAGCCAAAGGTTATTGAACTGTGTAAACTCCGTGAAGAGGGAATATAAAACATGTGTGCAGCTGCCTTGGAAGAGTGGAGGAATATTTCTGCAAGGGGAACCCTGAGCTGGTTACGTGGCCACTTCCCAAAACCTGGTCATAGCCCTGCTGAGTTGCGTGAACGAACCTCCAAGGAAAGGATGCAAGCAGCCTCTGGCAGGGCCCCTACCTCTATGGTCACAAGGGATGCTAAGGCTGTCCCCTTTTGTCTCAGACAGACCGGGCCAGTGTGTATCTTCCTCTTGAGAAAAAACATCCTAAGCACAGTCATAGTCAGATCCTCAGCAAGTGGAAATGTGTGTGCTCGTGCATCTGGAGCTCTCCCAGCCTGCTGGTGGTTTCTGTGGGGCATGTACCCCTGCTCACCCCTTGCACACATGATACATCCCATCTGCTGCCATGGGGAAGGTGACTTTCTGCCCCTTCTGGCCCAGACCTCATTTCAGCAAGTCTGACCCAAAGGAGTTTTGAGTCAGCATTGGTCTTACACTGACTTTATGACCAAGTGGTCCTCTCTTCCATTCTTCACCCTTCACGAACTGATTTTTTATTTTTTATTTTTTACCAAAGGCAAGTGGGGACAGATGTAGAAGATAAAGCTTCTAAGAAAGAGCAGATAAGAATGCTCACCTTGACACAAAGCATCCAGGCTTTCAGGCAAAGCAGCTGGGACATCCTGGGGTCATCCTGGTTGTTGAAAAGATGGTGTTTCTTGTCACTGAGGATCATCTCCAGCCTCTCTGTCCCCTCCCTGCTCTGTGTTCCACCTCTGTGTATTTAATCTGGATATCCATGCACACAGCCCCCTTCCAACACACTGAATCTTACGATAATTTTGTTCTGTCAATCTCAGCTGCAGCCAAGGTGGTGAGGTGTTAAACCTCCTCTATAAGGCTCCTCTAGCACAGGCAGTGACTGCACCTGCAGATCCGTGCCCCCAGGCAGCTGAATTCTAGAGGTCTACCCTCTAGACCCTCTGCACCCCCAGCCTGTCCCATCCCACCCAGTGATTCTGTGGACTTGCTGCAGCATGGTGACAGGCCTCCTGTTGTGTTTGGGATCCTGACCAGTGAGTATCCACCTGGCTGGGTCTCATGGGATAATGCTCATAAGATAATGCCACAGTGCCACCACCCAAATCAGCCTGAATTTCCTGGCTTTTCTATGTCTAGTCTCACAACTCAAGTGGTGATCACATATGAGGAATAGCAGCTGCAAAGCTGAAAGGATGGTTTGGGTGAGATACATTCAGAAATAGCTGGCTAGAGTAAGCAGAGAAGAGCAGCATTGCCCAACCCTGATGTGTTGGTTTTGCACAGTGTGGTTTTTGGTAGCAGGGGGACCACAGAGGTGGCTTCTGTGAGAAGCTACTGGAAACTTCTACCATATCTGTCAGAGAAAATCCTTGATGGCTCTGAGGATGGACATGGCACTGGCCAAGGCTGGGCCAACTGCAGAGGTTGGCAATGCCTCTATGATGACAAATTTAAGGAGAAAATCAAAACAAAGTGAGATGCACAGTGTTAATTCCAGCCAGAGAAGAGGAGGAGGTGAGAACATGTGAGGAAAACATGGAGACACGAAGGTCAGTGGAGAAGGAGGGGCAGGAGTGGCTCCAGGCACCGGAGCTGAGATTCCCCTGCAGCCCCTGGTGCAGCCCATGGTGAAGCAGCTGTGCCCTGCAGCCCCTGGGGATCCACGGGGGATGCAGAGATCCACCCACAGCTCGTGGAGGAGCTCATGCTGGAGCAGGTGGATGCCTAGAGGAGGCTGTGATCCAGTGGGAGACCCATGGAGAGAGAGGGCCCTGCTTCCAGGCTGGAGCAGCCTGTCCTTGGGGGACTGCAGCCCATGAGAGGAGAGCCACATCACAGCAATCTTGGGAGGACTGCTGCTCCTTAGATTTAGAGCCACGCTGGAGAAGTTCACAGAGAACTGTCTCCCATGGGAGGGACCCCACAGTCTCACAGGGGAAGGGCTCCTCTCCCAGAGCAGCAGAAGAAAATCTCAAGTGCCGAACTGACCAGAACCCCACACGCGGTCTTCCTGCACTGTCAGTGGGAAGGAAGGAAGGGTTGTGGGGAAAGAAAGGTGTTTTTAAGGCCTTATTTTACTTCTCATGAGACTCCTGTTTTTGTTAGTAATAAATTCACTTTGTACCTCTAAGCCGAGCCTCTTTTGCCCTTTGAGTGTTTTCTGCCAATCCTTATTTCAACCAATGAAGCCTTCATTAATTTTTTCTCTCCTCTGCCCATCTGTAGCAGGGGAGGGTGAGTGAGCGATTTTGGTGGCTGCCTGGAATTTGGCCAGTGTCAAACCTCAACACTACAGTGTAAAGGGATTGTAAAGCAGCCTCTGGTGCTGCCACCTGAAGCTGACAAGTGGGAAGCTTCAGGGGAAAGCTTATCTTACATGTGAGAGTTCCTTAGTGATCCCTTAGGGTGTACAGTCCAGCTGCTCCCAGCAGGAACAGAGCACTGCTTTTCCCAGTGTTCTTGAGATAAGGCTGTGCCCTCCCCTATAAAGGCAGCCACGAGCAGAGCAAGGTGCATGAGCAGGTCTGCCTGAACCGACCATGACTGGGAGAGAGCTGCTGCTGCTGCTGGTGGCAGCAATGGTGACTCTTGTTGCTGCTGGAGGTAAATCTGCTCTGGTCCTGGAGGCTGGTTCATCAGTGGTGGGTTGGGAATGACAGATGGATAATGGGATGGAAGGAAATGCATAATAGGGCAGAAAGACCCAGAAATTCTGGTTTGGAGAGGAGGTGAGGTTAGGGCAAACAAAGAGTGAGGTGAGGTGGTGAGGTGAGGAAGGACAACTGGAGCAAATACACCATGCCTTCTTTACTAGCAGTTTGTGGCAAGGGTTATAGGCTGGTTCGTCAAATATATTGCACTTGGGACTGGTCTGGGAGAGGGGAGAGTCCACAATGTGAACAGGAACCAGGCCCTGGGAGGACAGCATGTACACTGCGGTGGCAGCTGCTGCAGTTCCTGCCTCCATGAAAACTGGCAAGTCTTTGCAAGAACAGTATGTGCTCAGCATATTTACATGGAAACACCTGTTTGTAGGTGCTGGGGAGGCAGGTAGGGTGGTCCTGCAGCTGCTTGTCTGTGGGCCATTTGTGCACTGCACAGGTGGGCTGTGAACTGTTGCAACTGTTGTTGCCTGAGAAAAAAGAACCCACCAGATGCTGCTCTCCCTGGAGATGGCAGTTGTCCAGCTGTGCAATAGCACCAAGCCTCATCCCTCTGAGGATACCCCATGCCACATGCTGCATTACATGGTTTCCCATTTCTTGAGATGTATTGGATGCTCCCTGGACCTTCTGACCCAGAGACTGGGAGAGAGGGCTGTTGGGAGATGGTTTAGGGGGTGGGGACAGCCATTCACAGCTTTGTCCCAGCCAGCTCAGCCGTGGATGGAAGCTTTGTACTGTGCTGCTGGCAGGGAGGGGTGGGAGTAACATGCAGCAGCAAACTGACTGCCCCTCATGAAACCCACAGAGCTGACTCAGTCCTGGATGGGCTCTGCTAAACACTGCCTTCCCTTTGGTTTGGACGTGATCCTCTGTCAATATCTCCTGCTTTTGCCATCAGGCACAGATGTGCCAAGCTCATGGGTCTCTGCTTTGTTTCAGGGGCAGAGCTGAATGAAGGGAGTGGCCTGAGAAGGGTAAGGGGCTTCTGGTTTTCTTTGTTCATGGCTTGAGATGGGTAGGCCTGGTGTGCCTGAGGGAAAGATTTCCCAGCAATCACCCCCAGCCTCATGGCAACTGGTGTTCCAGCACCAAACCCACACCAAAGCCCAGGCCACAAGTTCCACTGAGGGATTCAGCGGCCCCTGCTCCTCTGTGGGCACGCACTGCTCCGAGACAGAGGGAACCAGGTTGTCAGTGGCACCTGCTCCCACCTGAGTGTTCTGGGGGGAAGAAATGGGTGCTGCTGGCACTGAAATGTGTGCTGTGGTTTCTCCTTTCCAGCCGGTGTGTGAAAACCTGGTTGACCTGCATGCCTGCCCCCTCCTGTACTTGCCCATCTGTGGAACTGACGGGAATACCTATGCCAATGAATGCCAGCTCTGTGTGGAAAAAATGTAAGCTCATGCCCTTGGCAGGGACCTCCTGGGTCTAATTTTGGCTCTCTGAAAGCGGGTGCTTGTGAAGTACACTGATTCGGGCTCCCCAGAACTTGGGGAAAGCCATGGCAGGCTGCACTTGCATGGCAAATTAACACAGGCCAAGTGCTGGGCTGCAGGAGGGAAGGTATGACCAGCTTGCCAAGCAAAGCTGCAAGGAAGTGCAGAGCTGTACCCAGCCAGTCTGAGGAAGGGGGTGCCTGGGGGTATCCAGCAGCAGCCTACAGTTGCAGATGGAATGAAGCCTCAGTCGTCTTGGTGCAGGCAATACAACATGGAGCACCAGCCACAAACAGCAGCCCCAAGAGGTGGAAATGTGACACAGACACCAGGTCAAATTGGCGGTGCATCACGGAGGTGTGAGGGGGATCTCCATTCTTGGGGGTGGTGGCTGGGTCTCAGAGCCATGGCCAGCATAACCTCATGCTAGGGACAGCCCTGCTGTGAGCAGGTTGGGCTGCAGGCACACCACCAGTACCACAGGCCCTGGGAGGACACATCCATGAGCCAGGATGTTGCAGTCACCTCAGCTCTTTAGACAGGAAAATGAGCAGGTCAGTTTTGTAATAGTCAGCTCCATTCCCCTTGATGGAATGTAGCCAAAGTATGACTCACAGAATGGGTTGTTTTTTTTTTCATCTCTTTTTTTCCTATATTACTCTAGGAAAACCAGGCAAGACATCCGAATTTTGAAAGATGGGGAGTGTCAAGATACCTGAGCTTTCTGAAAGCTTTCCTGAGCCTAAAAACAGGTGATTAATTGATCCTGTGTGCTCTGTGCCGATTGCACACTTAAGCTAGCTGTGGTGAATAATAAAATGACATGCACAATCTTATTTCAACAGCACTTTTTTAATGCATGGCTGGAGGAAAACAGCATAAGCCAGTTCCCACCAAGGGTTACTAAAAGTGCACAGTAAAAACAGTAATTTGAAATCCACATAACAAACCACGGTGCTCTGCATAAAGCATTATTGTAACCACACTCCTGCAAGAAAAGCCATGGGGAAGTAGCAAGAAACACACCAGTCCTGATGTAGAAGGTGCTGAACAAGCACAAAATTTTATTTGTAGAAGGCCATTTAGTGAAGGGAAAATAAAGTTTCTCTGGCATGGGAGAAGATGACTCCCTGGCTCCCTAGTAAACTGTTTCCAGAACTGATGTAAATTGAAAATAGTAACACCTGCACTTCTCATATTAGATGTTATTCTGCTTTTTATCTAAGGCACTTTCATAGACCAATCAGCTCAGAAAACACATGGGAGCATAGAAAGAGCATGAGCAGAGATGGTAAACACCAGGAATCCCAGATATCTCTATCAGCACTTGAGAAAAACCCCAAACTGAAGAATTTTCACATCTACATTGCTCCTGGTGTCAGGGCCATCTTTGAGATTGTGACAGGGATCAGCTCTGCCAAGGTAATAGTGTCAGTGTGCATCAACAGTCTTTGGGGTTTCCTTTGCTCCTTCCTCTCCCACTTCTAGCACATGGACACAACTCACCTTTCACAAAACACCTACAACAAGGCCATACAACTTGGGCAGGCAAAGGGCCCCCTTTGCTTACAGAGATCACACGACTTATGCAAGACTTGCCTCCTTAACGCATTTTAGTCCTGTACCAGATCTCATTTTTGTACAGAATTACCAGCTGAGATTTCTGATCATCTTCGAAGAGTGCTTCAGGGTGAATTGAAACCTTCCAAGGACAGGTCTGTGCTCACCCACATGAGATCATGTTGCTCTGACTTGCTGCCATACTAGTATCCCATGCAGCTCTCATTTGCAGGCATCTGAGTAGGAGTCCAGGGTCCACCATGTGGTCAAGTGAGCTCCCCAAAGTCAGTGACCATCCTCGGAGTCTGGGAGATGTGCCAATATCTACTATGACTATTGTGCTTGGTCAGCTGGAATTCACCCTCTCACCCAGTTCTGCACCTTGCTGGAGCCACCAAGTGGGACACCCATAGCACCACAATGCACAACAAAGCCATTGCTGACAGATTTCATGCTGCAGCTGGAAATAGTATTGAGGAGCATAAAACAGATGTGCTCAGTCAGATGGGTTGTATCCACTGCTTTCAGTCCCAGAGGTAACTGCTGTCATCAAAAACTTTATTGTCCTTAGAAAGTTCTCTCCCAGGCTGAAAAGTCCTAGCCTGACTAGTTGCTCAGGGATATCCAGAGCTTTGATTTTCTCTGTTTTCCTTTCCTGGACCCTTTCCACTTCTGCAGAGAAGGGGACACCTCTCCAGGGCTGCTGCTATTACCTCTGCATTTGTCCTAAGGCTCTGCAAGCTTCTTTGTCCCCTTCCAGTCCCTAAATAGCATGGAAAAGATGGTCTGGCTGTGTGCTACTCTCTGTGTTGCCACATCTTCTCTGCAGACCTTATTGTCTCCCCTGCACCATAGGGAAAGGCTTTGGTAGGGCTATGAACCCCAAAACACATCCATGGTGAACAACACAAATGTATTGCTCACTCCTGTCCTGAAGTTTTCTGCTCCTGCTGCTGCCAGCTTAGCCACAGGCAGGATTTATTTGGGCAGCTCTATCCCAGTTTTCTGCCAGGGCTGAGGGGAAGGTTATGCCCAGCTTAGCATAACTGGGGAGCATTCTCCCCTGGGGTGGGCAAGTGTCACCAGCATCTCAGCCCCACACCATGGCCAGCTGCACCGGCAGAGTGGCTGCAGCCCAAGAGTGTGTGTGCTGTGTATGCCCCGAGAGCCACGACTATTTATGTGCAGAGGCTAGGAAAAAACAACACAGACCATCCAGAAGCTCTTCTGAAGAGGGAAACCACATGCCTCCAGCACAAAGTGGAGTGTTTATTCAGAAACTGTGGAACTAAAGCACAGAGTAATAGGCCGGACCTGCAAGGTCAGAGCATGGGCAGCCACAGGACAGGATCAGTGTTGACTCTACACACAGCAGATTCAGAGATACTCATCCTCCTCTGGGATTTGTGGATTCGGCTGTTTATTTCACATGGCTCAAAAGCAAGTGGCAGACCAATGGAAGGGTGAAGGCAGTGATTGAGCACTACCACAGGCCTCAGGTCCTGTGCAAGACCAGCCTGGTGCAGAGAGCCTGACTCTGAAGCCAAACAGATCTGTGTCTGGCAAGGTCAGGTGAGACTCAGGAACCAGCTGCTGGACAGCAAGATGCCTGCAATGCCCTGGTCTGTGCCAGAGAGTATGCATCTGAACTCACACTTTTGCATATACTTTTCCTGTTCAATTTATCTGTGTGTTTCTCATCTTTTCATGCTTCAGTCAAGGCAGGAAAATAAAGGTACTATCTGCTTTCACAGGCAGCACAGTTTGTCACAGAGTAATGAGTAGTTGCCCTCCCAGAGCAGTGTGTTGCAACCAGACAAGTTTCCTCAAGTCAGGGAGTGAAGGACAAGCCTACAAGTTGATTCTTTGTCATTGTCCTGTGAGACAAAACTGGGAGAAGTGCCCTGACACCCTGTAAGAGTGGCAGCAGCATGGTTCCCACAGCTGCCCACGTTGACCAGGGCTGCATCCATGACTGCAGGGATATGTAGGTCTCTGGATAGTGCTTTGCAGTAGCTTTGCCAGATAGGGGCAACAGATACCCTTGAGGTTCACGAAGACCTTTGACTTACACATAGATCCAAAGTCTGGTGTTGTGTCTGCAGTGAAAGCAATCCCACCAATGGCAGGATCCAGCCCTAGGAATGTTTGTCCCTTGGACAAAACTTTTCTAGGATATTTGTGTGTTGAAAGCTGTGTGGGGGCATGGTGAGATGTCCCCAAGGCTGGTGACGTTCCCCTACCGAGCAGCTCCAATGACATTTGAGGAGTCTGTGACACTGGAGATGCTCAGGTTGCTGAACACTCAGTTGACGTCTTCCAGGGCCTCACCTAGGAAACTGGATGCATTAGTGGAAATGGCCCAGGGCTAGCTGAACTGAAATGTGGAGAGAAAGGGGATGGAAGCAGCACTTGGAACACTGTAAAGTGTCCAGCTACAACAGTTCACATGGTCAAGACCGGCCAGAAAATGTAACGCACTTGTACAAATTTCTCTGCAGCAAAGGGGGTGCAGCTGTGGCCACATCTCAGTCCCTCTACTTCAGAGCATAGACAACTTGAAAGTAGGCGGTGGGGCCTGCAGTTTCCACATTGCTAACCATTACCAAAGTTTTCTGTGGGATACTGAAATGGCTTCCTTGGCATTTAAAGTAATTTACATTCAAAGGACAAGTGTCTTCCAGGTATTTCCTTCCTGAGATATGCAAGTGCAAGCTCTGTAAGATTTTAAAGTCCATCTATTCCATTAAACACCTCTGAAGATTAGGGGGCATAGTGATATTTTCTTTTAGAAATGCTCCCTTCAAGGTCGAAGACAGACAAAATGGAGAAATATTCACAGTACTGACTCTGCAGTGTCTTATGGGATTGTTTTGCTGAGTCAAGAGTCACTTATCAGCTGTCACCAGGCTTTGGGGTGACTGAGTAGATGGTCACTGTGAGAAGCTGAGTGAGCCGCAGCCTGAGCACGTGCCCAGTTCCCATGGAGCACTGAAACACGCAGGGATTTCCACCCTTTCTTTTGTGCTTCATGCCACCTGCAAGCAGCCCAGAATATAGAATCATAGCATCATTTAAGTTGAGAAAGACCCTTAAGACCATGAAATCCAACCATTAACTGCCATGTCCCACAGGAAACCATGTCCCTAAGCACTATGTCTACACATCTTTTAAATACCTCCAGGTACGATGACTCCACCACTGCCCTAAGCAGCCTGACATCCAACCTAAACCCACCCCAGAGCAATTTGAGGTCCTTTCCTCTTGTCCTATTGCTTGTTACTTGGGAGAAGAGATGGACCCCTACCAGCCTACAATCTACCATCAGGAAGCTGTAGAGAGCAATAAGATGTCCCCTCAGGTTCCTTTTCTTCAAACTCAACTCCCCCAGCTCCCTCAGTTGCTCCTCAAAGGACTTGTTTTTTAAACTCTTGGCCAGCTTCTTTGCTATTCTTTGAGGATGCTCCAAGAACTTCAGTTTCTCCACCTGGGATGGGGCAACCCTGGGTGTGTGTATAGATTGGGAAAAGAAGCTAGAGAGCTGCTCCATGGAAAAGGACCTGGTCAGTGGGAAGCTGAACACGAGTCAGCAGTGCCCTGGCAGCCAGGAGTGCCACCTGTGTCCTGGGGTGCATCAGGCACAGCATCACAGCTGGGCAAGGGAGGGATTGTCCTGCTCTGCTCTGAGCTGGGGTGGCCTCACCTCGAGTGCTGGGACAGTGTTGGGTATAAGAAAGACATTGAGTTCTTAGAAAGTGTTCAGAGGAGGCTAACAAAGAAGGTGAAGGGCTTTGAAGTGAAGCTGTATGAGAAGCAGCTGGGGTCACTTGGTCTGCTCAGCCTGGAGGAAACTGAGGGGAGACCTCACTGCAGTTACAGCTTCCTTGTGAGGGGAAGAGGAGGGGCACACACTGATCTCTTCTCTGTGGTGACAGTGACAGGACCTGAGGGGATGATCTGAAGCTGAATCAGGGGAGGTTTAGGCTGGATATCAGGAAAATACCTGACCATATTCCATACTCTGTCATAATACCAATTGAAAACCGTGAAGAGGTTCTTCACCCAGAGGGTGGTTGGGCACTGGAACAGGCTCCCCAGGGAAGTGGCCACTGTACCAAGTGTGTCAGAGTTCAAGAAGCATTTGGACAATGCTCTCAGGCACATGGTGTGATTTTGTGGTGTTCCGTGCAGGATCAAGAGCTGTACTCAGTCACCCTGCTGCATCCTTTGCAGTTTAGCATATTATGTGGTTCTGTGATGATGAGTTTTTTGTAAAGGGGGACACAAAACCAGAAACAATGCTCAAGGTCTGATATGTTTGCCCCTCCAAAAGCACTGCCTTTGCACAGTGAAGTATCCTGCCAGGATACAGTTTTCAGACATCTGCATGACCAGGTTGTCTCTAGGGCTTTGCAGCATCACACAGTTCTGGAACATGGACACCCTCAGCAGCTTGGGACACCTTGTCTTCATTTGTGACTGAGCTACAAGAAACTATTCTGTGAATGACTTGGTAGCCCCACATCTCTTTATGCCATCCATGTTCCTGGCCCACCCTCCCATATCAGAGCCTTCCCATATCTGCACTGCTGCCACCACCCTGTCGCTTCTTTTGGGGCTGTTAGACATACCCCACCTCTCTGGAGGTACCATGTAATCTGCACTGGACACAGGGCAGGAGCCCTAGAGTAAAGTGGTAACTCTGGGGATAAGAAGAATGGCAGCAGAGATGACCGCAGACATCCAAGGTTACATCTTAAGAAATCTACATGCATGAAGTTTCAAGCTCTGGAGCTTCCAGGGACCTAGAGAAAGATCATGCTGAGAGCACAGGATGTACACTAAAAATAAAAAAGACTGGCAAAGACTGGAGGCAGCCAGATCTGCTCATCCCTGAGGAACTGCTTTCCTCAGGGCAAGTCCTCAGACTTCTCAAGGAGATGGGATCATCCCTGTGATGACAAGCAGTCAGGTCCCAGAGGACCTAGGGGTAGACATGTTATCAAGTTCTTCTACCACTTTTGAACCACTTTTGAGTTCATGGGGGGCAGGGAGGAAAGGGATTAGGGGCACTACCACCTAACCAGTTCATAATTGTCTCATGGAGAAAAGAGCTGATAGCAGCTGAGTGCACTAGAAACTGGCTAAAGAGGTATCTCTGGTCCATCATGGCTGTTACACACAAATCTTGAGTTTTTCTGTGCTATCCTGGCACAAGAAACTATGAAGGCAGTTTTCAGGAGAGGCCAAGATTACCCCCTCATCTCACATGCACTGATCTAGGGGCCTGGCCATTCCCACAAAGCAAGGAACAGCCTCTCAGCATTGAAGCCACTGTAGCAAGGAGCAGCTTCCCCTTTGCAGCGATTCTGGCCCTGCAGATGGTCCTGCAGAGGCTGCACAAGCCTGCAGGGCTGGGGGCTGCAAAGAGCTACCAGCAGTTAGGAGCAGCCACTTAAGGAAATCATCCTATGGGGGCAAGGGAATAGCTGGGGCTTCCCATTGGTTTTACTGGGAAATTGCCATCCTGCTTCATGAGTGAAGTGCTTTGTTCATGGTCCTAATCCACAGGGTCTGGACCAAAGAGTCATTAGGAAGTCCTCAACATGCACAGCCAGGCTGGCATGGATTTATTATTCTGTCTGGATCCCAGGAAGGTGGTGCAGTTCTTGGACAGGTCACATGACTGTGACAGTCTCCATCCTGAGGGGTTTCCAAAGAATATGACAACACAGCCATGCTGACCTCGTGAAGCAGCCAGTCCTGCCATGGAGGATGTCCCTTCCTACCAGCACTGCTTGGATCATATGCAAACACCTTCAGACAGCATATGTCCCATTTCAGATCTCTCAAGGGGTCCTTAAGGACTAACATGTCCCTGCATCTCGCTCTGGAAAGCAGCAGTGAGGCAGTGACACATCCTGCCCTGCCATGTCCACTACAAAGGAGAGCTTTTGAGTCACAGTTTAGCAACAGTGAGTGTAAATTTCCTATCTGAAGTGGAATTATTTGTAGTATAAAAGCATTGACATGTTTTGCAATCCACACAGTAGATCCTGGACAGAGACTCACACACCTTTGCACTCTGATAAGGAGAATATTATTACCCTCCTAGTGGCCTGGCCAGATAAGAGGTTTGGGGCGGGCAGTCTGCATTTTTTTCAAGCTCTCATTATGCTGCACCAGTAGCTCCAGATGCTGTTTCCAGGGAACTAAGCTGCTTTCTAATTAAAACTGCAAAGAGCAATGGAGAGTTTAGGCAAAGACCATGCTTCTTTGGACTCTTCCCTGCCACCCTCTGCAGCCTGTGAGGAGTATGCTGTGCCAGGTAATGATGAGAACATTCCTAACTTGAGCTTTTGGAGAGAGGAGAGCATGATTTTTGTTACCAAGTGTTTCTCAGAAAGAAACTAATAATTATTAGTCTGTGCTTGGGGGTGGAGGATGCACATTTAACTGCCAATATGTGTCTTTTTACATGTTACGTTTCAGATCACAAAGGCAGAAGCACATATAAAGACTTCAACTAAAATCCTTCAGAGAGCATCAGTAGATTGTTTGCAGACTGGCAGTATTGCCTCCTTGTTTTTATAACTTGGTTTTTCTTTCTCTTTTCATTCAATTTCTGTTTCTTTGTGTCCTCTAGTAAATTTATTTTCATGAGGATGCATATGTTTTACTGTGATCTTTCCTGCTTAGTGCTGACGGGTGACAGCTTTGGAACTGTTGTGGGAGTGCTTTCTTGGACCAGTTAGAAGTGAATGAGGGGTGTTTTCTCAGAATGGACTGGGAAGGAGGCTGATTGCAAGCAGCTAAAATTACTTTTACAGCTCACAAGACATTTTGAAAGGAAAAGAGAATCACCTTGGCTGCAAATGGGGTGTGCAAGAGATTATGTATTTCAGTAGCTGAACTGAGGCCCTGTGCAGATCATGCTACTGCAACTTGTAACCTCATCTTCCCAGGGAGTTCACTGCCTTTTTTTCTGTGTGGATGGCACAGTCATCTCCTGCTGTCTGAGCCCTGCCGTCTCTGTTACTACTTCATGTCAGGGAACAATCTGCCAGTTATCTTGGAGTTATTCTCAACTTCCCTGGCCAGTGTCAGGGAAGTTCCCAGGCCACTGGCAGTGGGCAGTCAGATGTAATTTTAATAGTTGACTCTGCTTTGATGAGGACATTGAAGCACAGACCAACATAAATACCCTTCAAACTAAATTTCTGTAAGATCGTTATCATTAATTATCAGAAGTGTCTTGTGTAAAAGTCTACTTTGGGCAGAGACTGGCTCCTGCTGTCTGTTTTGCATTGTCCTGTCCTGGACCACAATTTTTCTTGCATTTAATAAATATGTGGGATAAAAGAGCTGTAATCCCAGCTCAGCCTCCGAAGTCTTTCTCACCTTGACAGTTCTACCATCTGATCAAGAGAATGACAAAATGACAAATTTTCACTGATTTCACTACTTCAGTGTGCACTAAGGCTTTTTTGTGGATCTGATTACCTCCGGAAGGAGCAGATCATAGTTTTGCTTTTCCACTTGTGTGAATTTTGTTAAAACTATGAAAATTAATTATTTTGTGATCTCTTCAGTATATGTTTGGGAATTCCCTCTTCTTCAAGGCCTCAGGGAAGTAGTGTTGTTCCCTTTGTCTCCTGGGATTGGGTCTCATGCTGCTTGATTTGAGACAATTTTTTATTATCACAGTTTAGAGTCTATGCTAGAAATCATCAGGGATTGCTGTCTTTTAGGACAAAGACATGGAGAAGTGAAGTCCAGACCTTTTTTCAGGCTGGTCATTGCCTTCGGAAGCAATTTGGAGCCCTTTGCCACCAGTGAAATGGACACTGTTTACCCTGGCCAAAGAAGGCATGTCAGAGGGTGACTGGGATCTGGGGAGTGCTCCTCTCTGCTGGTGGCAGTATGCAACCTGCCCAAATAATAAAGCCACTGTTGGAGCTTTCTCACATCAGTTTGTCTTTCTTCAGCCCTGCCACAGTCTTCCTCACAGCTGCAAACCATGTTGAGGCTGTTTGTGTGGTGTTTGGGGCCAAGCAGACCCAGCGGTGTGTACTAGCCCTGTCTTGGTCTCTGGCTGGATCACCATCACCCCACGAGGCCTCAGCCCAAGGCACATGAGCATCTGTGTGGGTAAGGCTGTGCCCTCTGGCTCATCCTTGCCCCCACAGAGCTGTTCTTTTGTGAAGGGCTGTCTGTTCTGTGGGTCAAGGCTTTCTCCTTGGTTGTTAGATAAACACCTTAATTTCAGTGGTAGCCAGTTCCAGCTGTCTGGGAAAAAGGGTAACAACAGAGCAAACATGAAGAATTACCTTTCAGTCTGTACCAGTGTTTGATCAAAGGCAACAGGCCCCAGGTCTCTTGCAGTAGGGGAGTAGGTTGGACATGGGTCACCCCAAGGAATTGTAATTGGAAATCTAGAGTAATTGTCAGGCTAGGAGCCTGGGAGTTTTGGTGTCACCAAATCCTGCCCACTGAGGCTGTGCTGGAAGTACAGCGCTCAAGTAGTTACATACCAAGACCTCTTGGACAACAAAAAGCATGGCCTCTTGCATCAGTGCTCTAGTACCAGGCAGGGAGGGATCAGAATGTCATGTTAGCACTCACTTTATCCTTGTAGATGTCATCATAACCCGTCGCTTGAGAGACCGGGAGTTGCTCAGGAAAAGAAAAGCAGAAGCCCTGGAGAAAGATTCAGCTCACTGGGTTCTGAGGTAAATCTTGCTTTTTCTGTCATATTGCTTTTGTGGTGCACTTAACCTGAGCCCAGACATGGCCCAGCCCCTCCACCCAAGGACAGAGCCATCAGTATTCAGTGGGGAAAGGTGACCTGCAGCCAGCAGCTGCTCAGGGTTTACTGAGTTACTGTGGGGAGAGATGCATGGGGTGGTATCAAGCAAACATCAGTCATAATGTGGGGCTGAGAAAAAACTTGTTGCCCAGGCTCCTGCTCACTGCTGCAGCTGCAGGAGGCTGTTGTGCAGGGCTTAGGAGGGGGCTGCAGAACTGCAGCTTCTGCCAGGATGAACTGGGTCACAATCACAACAGGGGGACCTAGCAAAGCCTGCCTTAGGGCAGAAGGGAAAGTCCTTTGTCCTATTCCCAAGTCATCATCCCTGTGAAATCCCCTGGCAGAGACTATAAGACCGAACAGCAAAGGAGAGCCAGAAGAGCCAAAAGAGGACGGGGCCGTCAGGCAGTGGTCAAGGCTGTCTTGGAGACAGAGCCAGCAGTGGACCCCCAGCCTGACCCACAGGAGAAGGCTGAGCCTGTGCCCTCTGAGCCAGTGCCCTCTGAGCCAGCACTGCCTGAACCAGTGTATCAACAGCAGCCACCTATGCTGACCATCCAGAACATGGTTGGTGGGATGCAAGCAGTGGCAACGGAAGGGGAGCTGTCAGACGGGAGCTTGGACCCTGCTGGTGAGTTTCCACAGAGCTGCTGGCCCTGGGGGGAAGTGCAGTGCTGCCTCTTGGGGACTGTCAGCCAAGGCTGCCCACCTCATCAACAATGATCCCACAACACCTCCAGGCCATGGGTCCCTACCCCGCAAAACTTGGCTAGCTGAGAACGGGTGGGGGGGATGGTGGGACTGAGGGGACAGACAGCTCTCTCCAAGGCCAGGGGAGTGATAACAAGTCCTCTATTGTCAGTCATTGGAATGGGGTTGTTAACTTGGTCCTTAATAACTCCTTGTCCTAAGAACACTTCTGTGTCTCTGCCAAGAGCCATATTAGGGCTGGGTGATATCTCTGTGGAGATCTCTTCTCTGTGGAGAGAAGATGTGTTTTTTTGTGACCAGAGGCAGTTGTGGGAGCCAAAGTCCAGGTGTTCTCTGTCCACAGTCCATCCAGTTTCAGGACTGACACAGGGATGGTGGGAGAGCAAAGTGGGCATGGGGACAAGGGTGGGTGTCTGCAGGCAACAACACCTTTGAAACCGGCCAGGACTGAGGCATGGAGGGCACTAAGCTGGTCGGAATGGCAGGCTGGTGTCTGGGCTCAAAAATCCATTTACAGCTACTGCAGCAGGAGTTGTTCTCAGATCTGGCATGGGAAGAGTAGAGTACATTCGCTTTAGCAGTCAGTGGGTCAAACATGCAGGTTGCTTCACAGCCAGGAAAACTTAGGATCTGCTTCAGAGGAGGTGACAATCCTCTGACCCTCAACTACTGCATTTCCAGCAATGTCTGTGCAGTGGGGAAGAAAAGGCCTGTTGCTGCAAGGCATATGGTGCCCTCATGCCGTGGAAAACAGCATTTCTGTGTCCTGGGCTCTGGGGTGGGTGTTCAGCCTCTAGACATGAGATCTTGAAATGGGCCACCATCAGTGTAGTGGTTATTGCCTCTGGCTTTAAACCTGCCACTGCTTCACCTTCTCCAACTCCCCTCCACAACTAGGACTGCCCTTGAAAAGCAGGCAATCCACCCTGAGATACCTAGCACCTTCTCCAGGCAATTGCAGGAGACTGGCCATGGGGCTTTAACATGGGATAAATGGGATACCCTCTCATGCAGAGGGGTAACGCGTGAGAGCCCCCCAACATGAAATGATCTGTCTCTTACTTGCCTTATAGGTGAGGAGGATGTGCTGAAACCAGCAGAAGCAGATATACTAGAAGAGTTGAATACTCCTCTGGGAAAGGACCACCAGGACAACGAATTTAACGCACATATTCTGTATTAACTTTCTGATTACTTGGGGATATTTTTTATTTTGACTCTTGCCTCACCAACTTGATAAGTATGGCAAGTGATTTTGAGCAGCTGCTTTCTTGGGAGTCATAAAGCCCATACTCTCCTTGTCACTCTGCTTTCTATGCTGCTTCCAGGCTAAGGAGGCAGCCCCTAGGGAGTTGCCTGTGGCTTATGAGCCCCCCGCTCTCTCTGCAAACAGGCTGTTTTACTTGGGCCCATGGAAGGCTTCAGGCTGCTCTGCTATGCTACAGCTCAGTCGTACAGCCCAGCATCCATCTGTATTCCTGAAAGTCATTTCTTTTTTGTGTGAGTGGCATTGCAGAGCTAGCACCCACTGTGATTTTTAGCCAACGGGAGAAGCCCAGCTTGGGCTTTTTACTGCACCCTATAAACCCCACCACCCTTTGCACCATTATTTTTAGTCTGAAAGTTTTCCTCATAGCCTGTTTTCCTCTGCAATAAACATCTTGCTTTCCTAAAGCTGGAAATATTTTTTGGTTTTAATTTCTGGGCACCTTCACTCTGATCTTGTAAGACAAACAAAAGATGGTTGAAAACAGCTGAGTGCATTGGGCTGAAACTTGGCTGAATTATACACTTTTGTCAGGAAAATGCCATTGGGGCAAAGACAGGAGACACTCTGCACAGTCATTGTGTTCCTGTCTCCCTAGTCTTCACACAGGATTTCTCCTGAAGCCAGGAGGTAATGGGGTGCCCTGTGTCTCTCCCCATGTTTTGGGTTTTGTCCTTGTTCATGTGCATAGCAAGGGAAGAGGATTTCTTACATTTCTGTAATATCCTGACACAGAGGGTCCTCTTGAAGAGGTCTGAAGGTCATATTGCCATTGTCTGGCTTCCCAAGGGCCTGTCTCCCTGAGCACAAGGCTGGCCAGGCTCTGAGGGCACCCTTAATTTGGGGGACTTTTTTTTATGGCTCTAGACATATTGCTGCCGCTGTCCCAGAGCCCTCAAGGCTCTGTGTCACAGCATGTGTGACATCTAACTGGTGACACCAGTAAGAGGCTCTACAGTGACAGGATGGACACCCTTGACATCCCACCTCTCCTTTGGTCCCAGGGACATCACATGAGGAGCAAGTGCTTGCCAGCTCTTCGCACAGCCTCCCCTCGCTGATGTCCTGAGCTCTACAGATACACTGCCGGAACCTCTAAAGCACCTGGTGGGTGTCAAAGCAGAAAGCATTCAAAACAGAAAGCATTCAGCAGCACCATACCAAAGCAAATCCAGCTCCATTCCCCATGGGCAGGAGGGGATGGGTTTCATGTCCTGGAGGGACGGGTTTCCCTGCACAGGTATCCTGTTTTGGTCTCCATAGACGTATCAGCTAACATGAGGTTTTGCTCTCCCCTTGAGTCATTGATACTGGTGGCAGCTGAACAAGATCTGTCAGCTTCTGCCATGCACCACTCAAACCTCACTCACAACCCCAAATATCTAAGGTACAAGAAGAGAGCCTTGTGAAAGCCCTGCAGCATGGAAGGAGCTTCTATCTGGGAGGTTTGCTCTTAGACTAAGGCACTGGGGGAAGGCAGCTGAAGCTGCACTGGCCTGAAGGGGATCCAGAGGCTGGAGGTCATGTTATGGTTGAGCAACATCACAACAGTTGTGCTGGGGTCCTCCTGCAAGTGTGGTGCCCACTCCTGGGCTGTATCTGCTGCCAGGCAGGCCAGGGGACCCTTCCAGCTGGTGGAGCCCCACAAGTGCCATGGCAGAGACCAGCAAGAGCCAGTGGCCCTTCCCAGCTCTCCAATCCTCTGTAGTGCTGACAGGAAGGGGGAATCGCCCATGCTGCCCCCTCCACATCTGCAGACATTTAGACTCTCTTGGCTTCCAGAGCCCTTTAGATTTTGGGGAGAAGAAGCTTCTGGGGGGGGGCTTTAGACTCATCTTACAGCTCACATCAATAGAGGAGGGTGCAGAACAACTCCATTCCACCTTCTCCATTGAGAAGTGGAGCTGTAGGAGGTGGTGAAGGCTGTCAGAGTGAGGTGTTCATGAACATGGGGCAACACTCACTCTTGAAACACACACGGGCAGTAGTGCTTCCCTTGCACTGGAAGGCTGGGGGAGCTCTCTGAGGGCAGAGTTGCACAGGAACCAGAGCAAGCATCTCTGTGGAGATGCCTTTGGTGGCTAGGAAGTCCTGGAGTCATCCCAGGTACTGCACACTCTCTCTTAGAGATGCTCATACTCTGTCTTCTTTGGCAGATAGCAAGGAAGGTGCGTGCAAACAACAAATCTTATCGCAAACTAAACAAGAGAAAGATAAATCAACACTAATTCACCACACACTGCTCCTTTCTCTGTTGAGAGGACAGATAACAGAGCCCTTGCTTACACAGAGGAGGTTCAGGTCTGAAGCTGGACTCATGGCAGTCCATGTGCCCCCCTGAGGTAGGTTCTGCTACCTGAATGGAGCTGGGGACAGGCTGGCAAGGGCAGCTATATCTAGGTAGGGAGGCTGCTGTTTTGCAGGTGTAACAAATCACCTTCTTCCTCTCTTCCTCCTTCCCGAGTCCAAGACAGAAGTCTTTACCCAGGGCCATTGACAGAGAGTCCAATAAAGTAAAAGGTGCCCGACACAGTGATCCTTGCTGTGCTGCAAAGTGGCAGAGCTGCCTGAGGCTCCTCCAGAATGCTCTGACCTGCTCCTTGAGGCACGCAGATGAAGGCATGTTGTGGCACACAGCAGACACAACCACTGTGGTTGTCTCCTCACTAGTGAGATTCAGCATATTGGTAAATGTCATCTGGGCTGCACTGAACATGCTCCTGTGAGCTTTTCTCAGGGCTTCAGGTCCTGTCCCCCCACCGCTGCACAGCACAGGAAGCCATCCTGAGTGCTGACAGCCATGACATGACAGCTAAGGAGAGGAAACCTAACATCATATCCTAGAGAGCCAGACTGTCCTCTGTCCGTGGCAATACCATTTCAGGAAACATGCTTCTAGCTCTATGGGACAAGGGAGGCTGTTTGGTTTGTACACCCTGGCTTCCCACTTCTCAAATTGCTCTTAATATATGGGGTCCCCCACATCTGCTGAAAGTCAGGGGTAATTTGTGGCAGGCTGCTGCTCATGGGTGATGTTTTGAACCAGAAGGATCTTCCTGTCCTTAGCAGAAGTGAGAACATAGCTAAGCCTCAGCAGAAAGAAGTCGGCAAGCAGCTTAGAGCCAGAGGCCACCACAGGTCAGTGAAAGCCATTCCATAAGTCCATAAGTGCCTGGTCTTGCAGAGATAAGAAAAATTTGCTGATTAATTTACTAATATTGACTTTAAGCAGTAAATCCTGGAGACAGCAAATACCCACTCCCTCTTTAGCCACCACTTCCTGCTCAGAGCTTGTTAGCTCTGCTCCTTCCCTTCCTGTGTTCACCACTTAAATAAATACCTCTCTAATGCTGCCAGGGCTGCCACAGACTGGAGCTGTGGGTCCAGCTAGGCTCACCAGTGCTCCGCCATGCAACGTGACTCTCCTGTTCAACCAGGAAATCGTATAACCGTAGAAAAACTTAAGTGAGGAGAGATTTCTGGAGATCTTAAATCCAACCCCTGCTCAGAGCATGGCTAAGTCTGACCAGACTGCCTTGGGCTTTCTCCAATCAAGTGTTGACCTTCTCTAAGACATGAGACACGTCTCCCTCTTGTCCTCATCCCAGGGCTGCCCCACTTTCAAGAAAAGCATGTTTTTCCTTTATGTTCCACATAAGGAACATAGATTTCCCTCAGCACAGCTGTAGCTCCTTGACTCTTTCTCCATTTTGGTGCACTTCAGAGAAGATGCCAGCTCCATCTTCTCAGTAACCCTCTTTCAGACTGCAAGTTAGACTCCATGCTCACCTACTCTTCATGAGAACAACCCTGATTCCTTCAGCCTGTCCAATGCACCAGCTCCCTGCCTTGATGGCCTCAGCTGAGCTCCAATATAAGAGTGACTTTCTTGCTCTGGGTTACCCTAACAGGATCCAGCGTTCCTGCTGTGGGCTCACATAAGG
Source organism: Pseudopodoces humilis (assembly GCF_049639895.1). Classification (NCBI taxonomy): domain Eukaryota; kingdom Metazoa; phylum Chordata; class Aves; order Passeriformes; family Paridae; genus Pseudopodoces; species Pseudopodoces humilis. The sequence continues at coordinate 29,779,241 of NC_142203.1, forward strand.
TGGGAGAATAGCTACTTGTCTAAGCCCACGGCCTAGAAATTCAGTCCATCCAAATGGATTTGGGGTGCTGAGGACGAGCTGTGCCTCTGTCTCCCTCAGAGAGCCTGAGGTTTTCACTGACAGGACACAGAAAACACAAAGAAACCAAGATATCACCTGGGAGGTAAACAGTGTGATCTGTGCTTTGCAGCCTTACTAATGGCACTTTTATCAACTCCCTCCTCTACGGACCATCACCCTGGGAACGCAGGAAAGCTCTAGAACGGAGCTCGGGCGCAGTACTAACCACAGCCCCTGCACAGGGCTGCTTGCTGGTGCCGGCTGGGACGGCGGGCTGCAGGCGCGGCTCTGGAGCGTGGCTCTGGAGCTGAGCGCACCTGAGCAGGTGCCGGGAGCCGGACCGGCCGCTCCGCTGCTCCGGGCGAGCCGCGCCCCGCGCTCCGAGCCGCCCGGCGCGGCCGGCACTGCTCCCTAGCGGCAGCGACCAAGAGCTGGGCTGAAGAGGACCAGCTTGAAGATCAGCTCTTTTCCCCGCTGATTGTCCACAGACACATCCAACCTGGCTTTGAACACTTCCAGCGCTGGGGCATCCGCAGCTTCTCTGGGCAACCTGTGCCTGTGCCTCACCACCCGCACTGGAACTTTTTCCAAATAGCTGATCTAAATCTACCTTCCTTCACTTCACAGTCACTGCCCTTTGTCCTAGCACATGGCTTTGGTCAAAAGTCCCTCTCCTGTTTTCCTGTAGGCCTCCTTCAGACGGTGGAAGGTGCTATGAAGTCTCCCCAGTTGTGTAAGGTCTGATTTAAGTCCAGCTCCTGTTATGGCAGAGAGGTACTATATTTTACATCCAACTAAGCAGGAAAGCATGAAACCATTTTCCCTGGTTGTTTCAAGAGGGTTTTTCTTTTGCCTTTTCTCTAGAAGGGAAGGGTAGAGAAAACTTCCACTAAAACAAAATACAGACAAAATGACCCAAGAAGGAAAACTTTTTTTTTTTAAAGAAATGTTTCCTGCATAAAGGTCAAAGCCCTGAATCATGCTGTTTCCTCCACGAAAAAGCCACCAACATCACAGTAATACCCAAGCACAGCCTCTTGCACCATGACAGGGTGTCACTTCTCACTTACGCATTTATTCTGCGTGTCCTGAACTGTCTGTTACTCCAGGGCAACAATCAGGGCTTCAGGATTACACTGAGACAAGTGTGCAAAGTTGCTCTTTGTGCCAGCATGGGCCACACCAGACTCTGTAGAGGCAGACCCCCATCAGCCTTCCCGTGCCCACATTAGCTCACTTCCAGGTGCCACATGAGTGGGACACCCTCTCTGGTCTCTGGCATGGCAGCTCTAGGTAGTGGATACAGCTAAAGCCCAACTCCAGCTACATAAACTGCCCTCCAATTACAACTCACAAAGCTCTGGACTCCCTCCAAGGTACTCCCTCCTGACCAAAGGGCAGCTGCCTCCCCTGCCTACTCTTCCTCATAGATTCGATCCACTTCTTGTCACTTTCAAACGCAGATAAATCATACTTGTGAGTCCCAAAGCTATGGAAGAAGACTTTCCTATTTGCACTTTGGTAACTTTGCAGATTAAACTACCTGTTCCCATGTCATTCATCGCCCTCCAGGCAGCTTGGGCTGTTGACAGGGCAACAGCTGCAGAATTCACTATCCCCCAAAAACCCTCAGGAAGCCAGTCACCACCCTCTCAGCAGGAGAAGGGGCAACACCTGATATCATCTTACCCATGTGCAAGCCAGTTCCTCATCCTGAGGTGTGGAGTTGCCCCTGAAGACCTGTTACACCCCCTGCTAGCTTTGGTTATTGCTTGATGAATTGTTCCTACAGATGTTGCCATTGCATAAGGTGAACACAGTGTCAGCCTGCGGCTGCGGGAACTCCAACTCTGCAGCCAAAAATACTAACTGGCCTGGGGTGCAGGAGGCAAGACCAAGCATTTCTGGTGCTGCTGCCGCAGGACAGGCAACATGTTTCCTGCAGTAACACCTCCTCAAGCTGGCCCAGCTCCATATTGGAGCAATCAGAGAGTAATTAATGCCAAACACGATCCCCTTGCCCATCTCTGAGCTTCTGTTCCTCTCATGGGTAGTAGTCTTCCCTACCTGTTCCTTTTGCCAGCAGACACATGGCTGGGATGCAGCTTCATGCGTTGATGTCTGGGGCATGCTGATGGCCTGACAGGAGACCCTCAAAGCAGACTGGTGACTCGAGGGGTTGCAGAAGTTTGATACACTACCTGTGGCCTGGCCTTGCTGACCCGTCCCTCCTCCTTCCCTCTGATGTCTTCAGCAACCCAGCAGACCAATAAAAGCCAAGGTAAAAACAGGGTGAAAAGCAACGAGCAGCACATGCCATGCATCTCGCCCTGTATGTCTGCCAGTCTCAGGAGTACAGGGAAGGCTTGAAAGAGTAAACTCAGAGACACTTCATTACGAACAAGACAAAGGTTTATTTTCATTTCAAGTGAAGTAGAAGTGTAAATTTAAAAAAAAAAAAAAATCTCCAATACAGAATATAATATTCTCCTAGGCTGTACAGTCCACTTCTTTCTCAAAGTCTGCTCAGGGCCTGACTGTACCAGAACTTGGGCAGAACAGGAACTGAGAGGCTCCATCCTTTGAGGAATGAGCACTTTCAAGCCCCTCTCTCTTCTTATCAGTGCTCACATTTAAAGTGTTTCCTACAGGTTTGCAATCCAGATTTATTGGACTCTTCTGACAGAAATCAAAAGAGTAGTTTGGAACTTAGACTAAGTTTGCTAAAAGGAAGGCTCTCAGATATTTACAATAAAACTCACAGAAATAAATTTTTTTTCTTATTCTTGGTAGTGCCCAAGAACTGTACAAGCAACGTGCCAGACAAAAACACATTGAGATACACGTTTAACATATCCCCATGGCACAGGCATACACGGATCAAATTTTCTAACATATCCCCTTAGCGTATCCCCATATCCTCACAGAGAAACCCAACCCCACGGCTCCCCAAGGATACAACAAGCATATCTTCCCCAGTCAGTGGTCAGGCAGTCCCGTGTCACATGTGGGCACTGGGGCAGCACATCTCAGCTCCACAAGGAACAGCCTGGAAGACCCACAGTGTCCAGCGCACCCTTGGCACCTGAGCCTACACGACAGCTCAGAGAGGTTGGAATAGCCACAAAACCTCAGCAGTGCTGCTGGGAAGGGATTGCTGGAGTCTTCAGGCCTGCTGCAAGCCGGAGGTTTGAGCACTGCCAGCACTAGCAAAAGACAGGTATAGCTTTGCCTGGTTTTACTTCAAAAGCCTCAAAGCATAGACCCCACACAGATATAGAGTCCCTTGAATGGTCCCAGTAGCTCTTCACAGTTCTGCCCAGGCTTTGTGACCAAAATTTAAGCCATTCTTGACCATGTCTCAGGTTCTTGATGCAGCAAGCTCATCATTCTACCTGCTCATCATTCATCTGCTGCAAAAAATTAACAATCTAGATATGCGCAGTTTCCCTAGTTTGTAGGTGCAAAAGATCTGGAGAGAAACAAGAACAAGCATCTAGACCTTCTCTGCGAACAACGCACAACTGAACCTACTCAGTCTGTGCATTCTAAGTCATCAAGATCTGTCAGGCTTGTCCTTCAGACACTGAGTTTTGCTCCCTGAACTGCCTACAGATGCTATCTGAGCTCAGAAGCATCTTCCACAAAACCTGTACCATCACTGGTGACCTATTTTAGTTTGAACTCTAAACTGGCAGGAGGTCTGAAGCAGAGAACAAAATGAGAGGAACAAGGGCCAGAAGACATCTAGGTTCTTCACTCTCATGACCAATGACAAGATTCATGGAGGCATGAAGGCAGGTTTAGGTTGGATATCACTCCAGACAGTGGCTGAGCACTGGAACAGGATCCCCAGGGAGCAAGCGCCAAGCCTGACAGAGTTCAAGAAGTATTTGGAAAATACTCTCAGGCACATGGTGTGATTCTTGGGGTGTCCTGTGCAAGGACAGGAGCTGATCCTAATGAGTCCTTTCCAACACAGCATTGCTATGATTCTATGAAAATTACCTGCTCCACATTGATAACTGCTTCTACAGGAAGGAAAGAAAGCATTAAAAGGCAGGGCAGCTCTCCCAGCTACCCCCAAATGAGCAAGAGGTTGGTATGATTGAGGTCAAAGAGGTCAAAGTGGTACAGTCCAGTCCTTGCAGGCAATGAAAGCAGAGCCAGCAGCTATCAAAAATACTAGGAGCTGGCACAGCCAGGTGTACAGATCTTCTTCCAGATGGTGAAGGGAGAGTTGGTAGAGGTGTTAGCACAGCTGCTGGGGATACCTGCCCCTAGCTGAGAGATCCCTCCAGGGTGGTAGCAGCTTCTGGATGTGCCAGGACCAGGAAGAACAACTAAGATACAACACAGTTCTTCAGAAAGAATAGGAAGGGAAAAATCTGACTGACCTCAGCAGACCAAAGAGTTGAGTAGTGCTTACACTTGCTGGCTGTGCCCGCCCCGCACTGTCTTTGTACATGGAGCAGCCTCCCCAGCTCTGAGTAGGGACAGCAGCTTCCTGCAGTGCCACCACAGACAGGTCTACACAGACACAGGGCAGTGCTATCAGGTCAGTCTCAGCCTCCGAGCCCAGGAGCTGGCTCACCACATGCTATCCTGGGCACTCTGAACCCTTGAATCCAAAACTCATCTCCTACCTCACAGCCCTGCGGAAGGCAGACACACAACTTCTCCTGCCCTCCTACTGCAGAGGGTTTTACTCTTCTCCAGGCTGTGCTGTGAGGACACCCAACCACCTTCCTTCGCTCCATTTCCTCTCTCATGTCCCACCTGGATATGCAGACCGTAGCACCAACAGGAAGCAAAGAGGCTGCCTCTACAGAAATTTCTTCCTGCTGAGGACCTCATCTGAAAAAACGTAGAGCAGAAGGTACAGGTGTCTTGGTGGGATCAAAAGCTCCTTGCAGCAAAGCACAGCAGTATGTTTACAAGAGACAGTAAACATGAAATGAGATTAGAGAAGTGCTAAATGGAGGGCACAAGGAGAAACTTCTCCCCCACAAGGACAGCCAGGTTGCCCAAAGAAACTGTGCTGTCTCCATTCTTGGAGGTGATGAAGACTCAACTACATAGGGCTGAGCCTACTGGTCTGAGTCATAGCTGACCCTGATTTGGGTACCAGACTGGAACAGAAATTTCCCAAGATCTTCTCCAACCTGAGTTATACTATTATCTATACCCTTCTCGACCTTCTCACCAACCTCCTCCAGACCCTGGATACACAGGTTCCCCACCTCCATGGGAAAAAGGAGCTGTGTAAGAACACCTTGGAGCAGGGCTATGTCAGCTCCCTCTACACCCACAGCTCCAAGCAGAGTCTCGGGCATCCACTACTGCTCCAGACCTCCTTCCAGGGTGGTGAGATCTGTTGGGAGGGGTATGCTTGAGTTTCCCCACACATTTAGTTTCAAGCTTTTGTCTCACAGACATTCCTATTAGTTGTTCCCTCTCTGTATCTTTCTCCAGACTCTCTTCCATCCCAGGAAAGCTTGAAAGTGGAGCAACTGAAGATGAAAAGGCACTGTATCCTGCCTCTTGTGTTCCAGAAACAAAAGTTTTCTCCTATATATGCCAATTTTTCTAGACTACAGACCGAGCTGGGCTGATCTTGGATCAAAGTAATTTAGGCTGTAAGTACCTCCGCAGACCTCAGAATAGGTCTCCACTCAAAACAAGTCCAAATTTAATGTTGGCTACAACTTCAGAGGCAGACCAGGCTCCATCTAATCAAGTTGGAAAGACCTCCAAGGGCAGAGGTCCCACAGCTTCCCTGTGTTCGTCTTCCAGGGGCTGAGCATGCTCATGGCAGAAATTTTTGTAGTTCCAATCCCACCACAGTTCCCATCCCTGCAGCACAGAGCACAGCATCTGGAAGGATGTGACTTGATGTGTTTTTCTGGAGCCCTGGCATCCAAACCTTCTCCAGCCTTGGCCACACCGCTGATGTAAAGCCCGGGGATAAAGCAATAGCCATCAGGGACATGCCATCACATCAGCGCCACGAATTCTGCTTTTACAGCTTTGCCTGTACGAGGCCAGGGAATGCTTCCCTCCTTCACCTCACCAACAGACGTTTAACTCTCTAAAAAAACATGTCATGAACAGCAGAGATACTTTTAAACGTGAAATCTTCCTGGGTAGACCAAGAGGGGCCCAGTTGGGTGTGCCGGGAGGGTGGGAGCCTGGCAGGAAGCTCTGAGCACCTGCCTGAGGAAAGGCTGTAGAAGAGGAACAGACTGCTTGCCCCATCCAAGCACTTGTGAGTCCCTCGGACTTTTCTGCCGAGAGCGGACAGAGCTGGACAGGACACCCCAGGTCCCCAGGGCTGACTGCGACACTCCTCGCCAGGTAGCCCGAGCAGATGGCAGAATGCAGCAGATGGTAGGTGCAGCCCAAGGTTCTTCAGCATCTTCCCGGGCTGCGCCGGGAGCAGCCGTCCCGGGTGACCCTCGCAGTCCGCCGTCTCCCGGACTCCGGTCCGCGCTGTCGGGCCTCTCCGGGATGGGTCAGAGCGCCGGGACGAACCTGTCGGGGCCTCCAGGGTAGGTGCCGTGCCGCGGTGCGGGCTCGGCGGCACTCAGCTGCCCTCCGGCGCCGTAGGCGTGGGGCAGCGGCGGGTAGGGCGCGGGTATGCCAGGGGGGCCGGGCGAAGAAGCGGGCAGCACGATGCGCCCCGACGGCGCGTACAGCGGCCCGTGGCCCCCGGGCGCGTAGGGCCCGGGAGCAGTGGGCAGAGGGGCGTAGGCGTGGGGCAGGGCGACGGAGGAGCAGCCCTGCCCGGGGAAGGCGGTGGCGAAGGCGCAGGAGGCGGCGGCGGGTGCCGGGGGCAGGTCGGCGGGGGGCGGCGGGGCGGGCAGCGGGAGGAGGTGGCAGGGAGCGGCGGGGCGCTCGGCGAGGAAGGCCGGGTAGGTGGAGAGGTCGCTGCGCTTGAAACGTTTTCTGCGGCGGAGGAAGGACCCGCTCTCGAACATGTCGCGGGCGTGGGGGTCCAGCGTCCAGTAGTTGCCCTTGCCGGGGCGGCCGGGCTCCCGTGGCACCTTGACAAAGCAGTCATTGAGGGTGAGGTTGTGGCGGATGCTGTTCTGCCACTTGCGGGGACTGTCGCGGTAGAAGGGGAAGCGCTCGGTAATGAAGCGGTAGATGCCCCCAAGCGTCAGTCGCCGCTCGGGCGCCTGCCCGATGGCCATGGCGATGAGGGCGATGTAGCTGTACGGCGGCTTGCCCCGCTCCGCCGGACGCTTGCGGCGCCGCCGTCCGCCCCGCGCCCCCGCCGCCGCCGCCGCCGCCGCCTCCTCTCCCGGCGGCACCGCGTCCGCCTTCAGCGGCGGGAGCGGCGGCGGGGGACCAGGCGGCAGCCGGCTCTCGGCTGTCATGTGGCCGTCGGGGCGGGTCCGCGCCGGACCGAGCCGAGCCGAGGAAGCACAGCGCTCCGCGACCGTGGCTTTTATGCGGCGGTGTCCGGCGGCTCCGCGCCCGGGCGGCCGGCACTCCCCCTGCTACGCCCCGCCGCCCGGGAGGCGCGGGCAGGGCCGGGCGTGCCGCCGCTGCCGCCGCGGGTAGGGGCAGCGCCCTGCCCGACACCCCCTCCCGTCCCTCTCCGCCGGTGCCCGTCCGTCCCCAGCGCCGTCGGGGCACAGCTGACCCGCCGCCTTCGGGGGCGCACAGCTCCGGAGGGCAGCGAACGGAGCGGGGTCGTCGCCGGGATCCCGGTGCGGGTGTCCGGGCACCGCGGGAATTTGACGCGCCTCCCCGTAGGGCTCGGCGCCGTCGGGGCCGGTTGTGCTGGCGGCCGCGGGCCGAGGTGGCAGCGATGAGCGGCCGCCGCTGTCGAAGGGGATGTTGCCGGTCCGAGCGGGACAGTCGGCCCCGGGCAACGTTGCCCAGGGAGCCCCACGCTTCTTTGAGGAAATCAAGCTGTCGAAACAAATTAGGCTGGAAAAAACCACCCGGTGACAGATCTGCGTGGGGAGAGGCAGTAAGTGCGGGCTTAGGTTAGGCGGTTTGCGTTCAGGGCTGCTATGTAAAATGCGCTGAGGCTGGGGCCCTCCTAGCTGCTACCCAACAGCGATTTGGCACATGGCTAGGCTCTTGTGCCCCTGGTTTACCCCTGAGCTGACCTGGTTGTCCCTGATCCTTATGCCACAGGACCCCACATGTCCATGATCGAACCAGGAAGGATGCCAGGCTCTCCACAAGCTAATGCTGGGACATACCTGCCAGCTCCCTCACGGCTGAGGGTCAGATCCCAGCTGAGTGCACCAGCTGGTGAGGAATGCTTGCCCAGGACTTGAAGCCCTGTAACACACACCCACAGGCCTGGGGACAGCACAGCCTCCTCACCCGCTGGTGTGATGTTCCTTGCAAGCCAGAATATAAAGGAGATGGCAGGACGTCCTAGAGGTGGGATGGAGAGTGTCTGCAGGTGTGCACAGGCATGTGTGTGAATGGAAGGGTGCACATGCACAGGTACATGGGTGTGCAAGGGCACTGGTGTGGGTGTGAGGATGTGAGTGAGAGCTTGTAGGTGTGCACTGGCAGGCAAGTGTGTGTACAAACAAATGCCAGCACGCACAGGTGGGTGACTGGACCCGAGGCTTGCATGTGGGCATGGAGCAGATGTGAGCAGATATGTGTGCAGAGGTGGATGTGCAGTGCAGGTGCTGTGCATGGCTGTACACCTGATCCTGCCCATGTCTTGGTGTCTCGTGCCAGTTCTTCCAGAACTCCAGTCATGAGTGCACTGCTGAGTCTTTGTAGGAGAAGCTTTTCCAAAGCCCTCTTGGGCATTACAGAAATGATTTTTAAGGGAGAAAGAGGAGGTAAGAGATGTTTATCCTAGCGCAACATGGCTCCTTTGTAGGTGTCCAACAGAGTTGTTGAGCTATTTATCTGCTTGGAGAAAAATCCATGTGTGTGTGTGTGTGTGTGTGTGTGAGTGAGTGTGTGAGAGAGGATCCATTTCCGTACAGCAAACAAACCCCAGCCCTGCTTTCCAGCTAAATAAGGGACTTAGGAGTCACTGGCTACCTGCTTATCTTTGTGGCTTCCCAGCAATCTGGGAGATAGCAAAAAGTCCTATGGAGCTAGCAGACTAAACCATGAAGTGGCACTTGCTGTGGACCCACATGTGTGTGTCCTGTGTCCAGTAGCTGGATGCAGACACTGGGCAGTATTTCAAATTACATGCTGCAGAGTTTGTTACAAGAATAAAAAATCCTGTACCAATACCTACATTCTTGAAGTGCACAGCAGACTAGGGTAGTATTACCCTGTATGAACCAAAACCCAACTCCTTCAGTAAGAAGCTGCCTCACCAGTAAGGCTCTGCCTTCTGGCTCGTGGGAAGCTGCAGCTGGGAATGGATTTTCCTATCAGATGTTCCAAAAGGCAGTGCTGCAGTTCAGTCACCTCTGTGGCTGTGTCTCTCTGTGCCATGCCAATTCCATGCCTCCAGAGGGCAAAGTCAGATCGTGCTTCGCTTTCCACTCGTAGAGGATGGGGAATGAAAGAGGTGTGTGCTGAGGAGGGATGGTGTGCTGAACAGCTGCTTTTGCCCTCCCTGCTGGTGATGAAAATCCTTTCCCAAGTAAGCACTTTCCTTGGCAGAGCCCAAAGCAGAGTGAAATGGATACCCAAACAGCATGTGCTGGCTCTTGTCTCTTCTCCTTTGCACATCACACAGCTTAAACTGTGGTGCCAGTATTTGTGAGTGGAGTGGGAGTTGTATAACATGGTGCCCTGGAGACTACTCTCAGTCTGGTATTCTCATAAACCTATTTAAAAACACTTCTAAGTCTCTACTTTGGGAGCAGGACCGTGTCCCATTTTAGTCATTGGTGTCATTTTTGAGTAGCAGTTCCCATGGGGAGGGAACTATGGAGAACATGAAACTCCAGCTCACCCACTTGGATCTTAGATTGCAGATCTCCTCCACCTGTAAGTCAAGTGGTGCCTGTTGCTGGAGCAGGACAGTTGGTGGTGTTCATGTTTGTGAAGCATTGTTTTCTCTTTTGCTTCCATCTTGCTGGAGGAGGGACAAGAGTAAGTAAGATGGAAAACACCATGCATTGATTAAACCCGTTCATAATAGAGTTCATAATACAATCAAAAATGTATGTTATCTACATAGTATTACCCATACAAAATCTATCACTTGAACTTTCTTTTGGTCTCTGGGACAAAGTTTAGATTTACCATATTTTCTGTCTATATTTCTCAGCTCAGATCCTGCCAACACTAAGGTCTGCATCCTTCAGCTGGACAAAGAGGTCATTGATTGTGAGACCACTGCACCTCAGAGTTGTACCATGCACAAGGGCACTGTGCCTTGGCCTCAACTCAAGAATGGAGTTTGTTAGTACTGGTAGCTGCTAGAGAATTACCCCGACCAAAATCCCATCTGCTTGGATCTCCAGAGCAATTTCCACCCATGGAAAGAAATCCAGTTCACTCCCCACACATCTGCCATATTACAAACCACACCACTGAGATCCCTCAAGGGTAGGCTATGGAGACACCCTGCTCTTCGTGAGTCCTATGACCTGAGCTGCTTCTTCCACTTCAACCAAACAAGGTGAGTGGACACTAAATGTGTGCGCAGCCCCTTCATGTGCAACACATTGTTAGTTTTGTTTCTACATCAGAATTCCTCTCCTCTCTGAGGTGAGAAAAAGTTTTGCCTCTGTGCCCCAGGAACGGCGGGGCTGTATTTAATGTGCTCCAAGTTAAGGGT